>NC_054065.1:7589218-7905829 GCF_017639655.2 Falco naumanni
GCAATGAGGTAGTCTTCTTTTTTCTTTTTTTTTTTTCCCCAGTTTGGTTTGAATTTCTAAAAAGCATAATTTCAGCAGTTTTTCTCTGTTCTTACATGCACACACAGAAATTGCTTTAGACAGGAAGAAATTGCTTTAGACAGGAAGAATTTTCTAAATCGAGTTAGACTTGAATCAAGTAAATGAAAAACCTATTTTTAAAAAGCACTGTGGTACTTTGCATTCTTAAAAAAATTCTTGTATTCCCAATTGTTTTTCAGTAAACTTTCATCGGTCTGTTTAAAGTTCTGCAAGTGTGAATATTCATATTTCAAACATCTGGCTTGCAAATCGAGCATTTCAGAAGTACTATATCCTCACTTACTACAGAATTGTCAGTAAAACTTCAGCAACAACCAACTCCTTTCCTCGCCAAGGACCATTTCTGCTTTACTCACACAAATAAGCTTTTTTTCCATTTACTGAAATGGGAGCAAAATCCATTCTGAAATAGTGGCCCCCTGGTTTAATCCATGACAAGGGACAAACAAATAGACCCTTTGAAATGAGTTTCATCTTTTGTGCCCCATTTGTTGTCTGAAGCAGGTGTCAATTGGATCTTTTCCTGTCTGTCTGTGGTTGAAAAGCACCATGTTGTAGTTAAACCCACTTGTAAATTGTAGCATTTTACAGACTAACTCCCCCAGGGATCTACTAAAAAGCTACTTGAGGTTCTTGAGGTTAAGTACCAGAAGTCAAAAAAGGGTTAATTTGCCCCCCCACCACCCCCCTTCATTTCTCATTCTGTTTCAAGTTGTTTCTTGTTTAAAAAAGATCTCTCTATTGTCTCCATATACAGTAGAAACACTCTTCACACACAAGGGTCTGATCCTGCCTCCACTGAGGTCCATTTATTTGTAAATCATTGAAAAGTATTTCTTTTTACAGTAGGCCCAGCCACAATTTTCCTATTTTCTTGAGCCAATAATCTTATCAACCACCTGCTTTAAGGCTGATGAGTGCTAGGGACAGCCTCAGCTGTTTTTAACCTTGTGAAGAGGCAACTCTGGAACTAAACTGGCAAGAGGCTGGCCCAAACACCCTGCCATTTGACCAGACTGGTGGACTGTCCAGAAAAAAAACCACCACTAGTAGCTTCAATAGCAACAACAAGCTCCCACACCCCACGTTTTAAAAGAATGATATTATCTATAAGAAGATGCACAGGAAAGGTATAAATGATTATGTGATATAGGTGCATAAAATTAATTATTATAGCCGGTGTGATGGAAAGATAAAGGCTGAGCTTGATCAGATGGTTCTGTGTTGTTACTCAGTGGCACCTGCCCCTCTTTTGTTTCAGTGTTTCTAAAGCTTCCCATAGGATTTGTGTCAGGTTGCACCACCTCCTGAAGCCAATTCTGACTGTATGAAGATGTCATCAATAAATAGAGAAGAAAAATCCCAGTTGTTGATTAGCAGAAAATAACTGCCTCGGGCAGCAATGTGGAGCTCCAGGTAGTGCTTTTTCCATGCTGTTTTGTTTCAAATTTGCTGTTGTCTTCAGGGTACCAGAAGAGTGAAAATCTTCTACAGACAGGTCAGCTGCCTTGAATAAACACGTGCTTTGATCTTTAGCGATTTTCTGTCATGTGTACCCAAGTGTTGCACATTCAAACTCTTCTCCCTCCCTCCCTTTCTCACAAGTGCTGAGCACTGCTGTAAACCCACCACAGCCGGGTGAAGCGGAGCATCCAGCCAGCCCAGCCCTGTGTACCCGGTCAGTCACAGCACTTTCTCCAAAACCTCTGTCTCTGGCAGGACCAGGAGAGAGGTTCATGTGGTTTCCCCAGAACCTGGTGGCTGTGCTTTCTCCTCAGAACTCGCTGGCATGCTCCAGGCGTCAGGTCTGCTGCAAAGGCTCTCTGGGCACCTTTCTGCAGCTTCTCTCTGTGCTCTGACCATCCCATCCAGATCCACTGGGACTTTGCCATCCCACCATGGACAGTAGGTGAAGCTGTTGCTGTCCAAACTGGGCTTGAGAGAACCAGCAATGTGCACATTTGTTTGCCAGACAGTGTGCTTGAAGTTGGGTAGCAGAGAACATTTTTCTTGGAATTAAATACTTTCGATGAGAGGCCCCGGATACCCTGTTTTCTTTCTCTGATGCTTTCTTTGACATAATATCATCCTCTTTAAAGTAACATTTCAAATTATTCCTGTCCTTTACTAGCTGGGACATTCCCCAGGGAGTCTATCACTATTTAGTGTTATGATTACCATTGTAGGTGCTAGGGTAAGGCAAACGTGGGCACCGGTATGTTAAAAGCTGCACCGAGGGAGGACACAAAAAACCAGCCTACACTTCAGCACTGGTGGAAGGAGCATCTAATCCAACTGCCCACCCTTAGTGCAGCAGAAATTAATCTGGGACCTCAGCAACTTAACAAAAAAACAGTGAGCGAAGGGACACGTGCTAGTTTAAGTTATTTCCTTCACCTGCAGTAATAACTATGAGCCTATTCTCGCTGTTTCTCTCTCTAAGAGCATGCCAAATGGCTGGGCAACAGAGGTGCCTTCACTGAGCGTGTTGTCACAGTCCCTACAGAAGCAAGATTTACTTCCTGTAAGAGCATTTTTTCCCTACATCTCAGCAAATGTACATGTTTTAAAAGACTGTTGGAGATCCTTCAGACATCTCTGCAGGGAATACAGCATTTGTCATCGTGCTCAGATTTGGGTTACCACTGGGCCTCGGAGAAAGAGGTGAATGGCAGGGAAAAACCTGCCCTTGCTGTCCATGTTTCTGCACCTTTGTGGAATAAAGCCCCTCTGTAATGACAGGACTGTGGCATTTTTCCACTTGCTTCAGTACATGGTGTGGAGTATTTATCTGGAAGCATTCGCTGGAGATTCTGTTATGCAAGATAAAAGGACATTTATCACTAATACTACCTAGATCCTAAAGCACTGGCTCAAAACTGAGCTGAGAAACCTCAGTGTACATTCAACACTCTAGTATTACAGGCATTTATGCAGGTTTCAAAACCAAATGGTTTATTCATGCGGCACTGTTTTGACTTGACAAAGCACTGCACAAAGATGCTAGGAAATCCAGAGCATTGGCTATCAAATAGAGGAACCGATTTAGTAAGAACAATAAAATAAAGCTCGTATCCAGAAGGCATAACTAGGCTATGGAGTTCCTTACCTGTGCCAGTGTAGCACACACTAGCAGGAGTCTGAGTCACCTTGCACAGGCAGTGCTCCAGCGTTAAATCACATAAGTGAAGCCAGGTGACACTTATCATCTGAGGCCATCGAGAAATGAGCTATATTTTCTTTACCTTCTCTGTGGGAACAAAAGCCTCCCTGCAACAGAGACTGCTAAGCTCTTTTTTTAGAAGACAGTCAGCCCATCATCTCACTCACCATCACAGCATTTGCTGTGAAATCCTCCTTTCCTTTCCGTGCTGCAGAGCTGTCCTTCAGCTACTCAGCTGGCTTTCTGATTCTTTTTGTTTAATTAAGTTCATGATCTCCAGAGTCGGGGGAGGGGTGTGTGTGTGTAAGATTCTTAGAAAAAAAAGCCAAATGCAAGCTGGTAATGTGATATTTTCTCTGCAGAAGTGAAGGGTTGAAAACCATAGGTGTGAAAGGTGTGAATTGCTCTGTTTATTTCTTTATTTTTTTCACAGTCAGAAAGGCTGCTTATCTGCTGAGCTGCTGAACATAGGATAAGATTTGTTAGAATGATCAGCCAGCTCAACCCTCAGGTCACACAACCCTTTACGGTGATTTACAACTTTTTGACCCATCAGCTGGACCAGGGCCACCTCCTCATTCTGCTCCTAGCTCCTACCAGACATGTTCGTGTAAAGCTCCTTCTCTGCAGTACCCACCGCCGCACAGACGGCTTGTGTAGGTACACACAGGGTGAGCTGCCACATTTTTCATTACTGTATGTAATAATTTAAATTTAATGATATATTTGGCTGAGCCAGTTTTAGGGATGAGCCAATTTAATGGCTCACTGCTGCCAAAACGTGGGGCTGCCTCCCTGCTCCAGGCCAAGGGGGCCAGCTCGGCCACATGGCTGGCACCGCAGCCAGAAAAACCACCAAGAAAGCACTCGCCTCAGCTGATGTGCTGCAACACACTGAACCAAGGTAACTCAATCAGGTGTCTGAGCCTTGACTCCATTTGTAGTACTTGTCTCAGCTAAACCAACCCAGGCACTTCTGCGGAGATAAAACTGTGTTCCAAGGAAAGGGGGTTGCTGGTTTCACTGTATTTCTCTAAAGAGGCAAAAATTGCCTTGTGGCAAGCTCTTATGAAAGTCAGCAGAATTTAGGCTCTTTGGGCACTTCTGAAAAATGTTTCCCAGCGTGCTGATGCCCACAGTCCTGTACTGCCACATCTTGGCAAATGCTACAGTGCAGTTGCATGCACATCATCAGTGCAAAAATGTGCTGTGTATTGACAAGTGAAAATGTGGTGGAGTGTAAAATAAACAGAATTCGGTATTAAAAAGAAACAAATAACAGGCGGGAAACTGGGCTGGACTGTTTTCTCTGTTTCCATGTTCCGTAATATAGACTACTCACTATACGTTTCCACTTTGCTTCAAGTTTTAATAAAGTGGCCGCTACATTTCCAGTCTGTCACACAAGGTGCTGCAGAATTCAGAAATCTTGACCCAGCCTTTAGGCCCAGTTGGTGGCAAAACATGTAGATGGGAAGGAAGGCACCAGTCTAGGAGAAGCAGGAAAATGGAGAACTTTAAGCTAATCAGTTCTTTTTAAAAGAGGGTGGCTACTATTCAAGTTGTAATTCATTGGGATAAAGGAACCGTGCATCACAGAAAGACTTAGGTTGCCTGCAGGGGAAAGTTATTCTTTTTTTTCCTTTTTTTTTTTTTTTTTTTTTTTTTTTTTTTTTAAGAGAAGACCCTTGTGTGTGCATTTGCAGCTTATAGCTAAGAGGTTGGAGCTAGAAGCTAATCAGCCATTCTGTCTCCTATCTGCTGATCTGCTGGCGTTGGGGGAAGGGGAATGTGGGCAAACAGGCATTAAATTCCACCGGCAGGCGACGGGAAGGTATTCCTTGATAAGCAGCATCCAAGATGATGAGCCGTAAAGCAAAGCCCCTGTAAGGAAGCAGGGGAAGAGACAGGGAAAGCTTTAGCCATCTGTCTCAACCCAGTCTTGCTCAATGCTTGTCAGAGCAGAGGTCACCACCAACAATAATAACCCTCAAGAAGCCAGACGTATGCTTTCCATTCACCAATAATCTACAAAGCGTCTTAGGGTGAAATCCTGGCTCCTCTGAAGTCAATGGGAGCTTTGCCAACGGCTTCAGTGGAGCCAGGTTTTCATCTCAGATAATTTTAAAGCAACCCCTAGGCTTAAAGATAAAACAGCAGCATCCTGGGAGCGGGTGCAGGCAGGAGCGAGTGAGGGCAGATGGGACTCTGCCAGCTATGGTCCTCTGAAAAGCTACTGGTCTTACAGATGGGGTGTCTCCACAGTCCTGGAGCAATACCAGGACTGACAATAAAGGGGTAAGCACCACGTCTTTTAACTGCTGGGACAACTGGGGTGCAGGACCCAAGTGAACCATGATGTTCTGACATAAAACCCAGTGGTCCTCCTACCTCTACATCCTCCTCATTTCTGAGATAACGCATATAAAGTGACTCGTGTTATGTTATGTTACGTTACGTTATGTTATGTTATATCATTCTTTATTTTCTTCTCTCTCCTCTCCTTATCCAGTAATTCTTCACGCTGGCATTGAAGAATGTCACCTGGTGGCACTCATCCAAAATGAGGATTTTTCACACTTGACCAGGTACAATCGATGTGCTATTCATTTCGGTCACTAGGACCACCCAGAATCTGTAAAGTGCTGTGTCTCAGGCAATATTTTGTTTTTCAGGTCTCATAATACCAAGTGTACGTACCTGCACATTGATGTAGTGGGGTTGGCCCTAGACAGTGCAATGGACAGCATGTCGTGTGCTCAGTCGTGATGGCCACAGCAGGAGACAGGAACACCACCAGCAGGACCTGCCAGCCAGGATATTGCAAATTCAGCCCTGGACACAGTTTCTTGGCCTTGAGCACTGAAGGTGGCACGGTGGCTGTGGACAAATGTGTGTTTTTGTTGACAGGCTAGTGTAAGGGAGACCATGGAGCCCTTCATCTAGAAGCACCATGACTGGAACCAACAGACCCCTGAAACACCTCACCATGTGGTAGGGGCTGCAACATGGATACCACAACCCTCTTTTGAAACTGCAATGAGGAACATAGGATCTGCAGGGCTCGAAAGAGGCAGGACATCAGGAGATGAGCTACCATGGCTTACTGACTCCTCACATTCAGCTGAGCTACACTACCTGATCATGTACTGCACTTGTCGTGTCACAAATGCCACATCAAATGTGTGAATTTAACCCTGTTTTGAAGAGCGGCGCATTTCCCCTGGCACTGGCAAGAGGCTGGGAGTGCACATGAGCCGAGTCTGGAGGGAAGAGAAATGGAAGGTGAAAGCTGGGGGTAGAAGCGTGAGGTGTGAGCTGTGAACCTTCACAGGGAAGGAGCTATCAAAGGAACACACACCTCCCTTACCCCAGCACCACCGCCAGACCCAGCTGCTGATTCACCTCCCTGCTGGGTGCCCATAACCACAGCCCAGGAGCAGCATCCCCCCCCAGGCTACCGATGGATCTCCTGCCCCAGGCAAACCCTGACTTCATTTTCTAGGGACCAGATGGTAGCTGCTGGAGCAAGTGTTCACCCAGCCAGGAAAAGAGAGCTTTTCCCTTTGCTTTTAAGTCCATCTCCCCTAGTTGTGATTCAGCCGCCTGGATTCATCGATGAAGTCATCTGCTGATTTAACAGTGTTTGTGAATTTAAATTGGCATCTACAGCGCACGCGTGCGCACACTCTTCTCTCCAGTCGCCCTCAGCGCAGCCACGCAGGCAGTATCACCGTACCCAAGTGCCGCTTTTACGCTGACTTTTTCAAGTGGGAAGAGGCTTTGGTTTCTTGTCGCCATCCGCTCACTGCTAATAGTAGCATTGCTCTGTCCCTCGCTATCTTCGTACAACAGCTTAATGCATAAAACTTCACGTCCCACAAGGAAACACGCACCAGCACGGGCCCATCTCATCTGGATTAAAGATGTCTTTTGGTTCAGTCTCTTTCATAAGGCGAGGGAGAACTTACATTACCCAGAGCTCGGCGGCAGATCCATGTGTGTGTTTTTCACCAGGCTGTCACTTGGACTGTTTCGCATTACAAGCCTTCAGTCTCGCTCTGGCTGTCGATTTGTGCTATTAAGCTCTGAAATCCAGAACTCACGTGCCAGGTTTCCATTTTTCTTCAACAGCCGGCATCCACCGACAGCCACTAGGTAGGGTCAGACTTTGGCAAACCTGGAGGACAGTTCTCCTGCCTCTTCACTGCCCACCTCCTCAAGCCTGCCACCTTAACCGCTCCGTGCCATGCCCTCTGCCGCTGGCGTGCCTGCGCAGGGGTGCAGCTGCCGGCCGCCCCGATCACAGCAATGGCGGCAGGAGGAGAGCCCAGGCCGAGCAGTGACATCTGAAGTACATCAGTGTTTTTATCTTCTCAGTATTTTGATTAGCCCAAGGGATGTTTGGGTTAAAAAAAAAACAACACATTTTTTTAAAAACCACGTGATGGTCTCACAGGCAGTTACGGTTTTATGTAATATTGAATAGCTCTGTATGGTTTGCCGCATAACCGAGAGCATCGGTGTGATACCGTGTATTTATCAATGAGTGGTTTCACGAGGCAGAGGGGTCGTACCTCGCTGTAACATGCTCGGGGCAGCCCATGAGAGTCCCTATCCTGCCCGGTCATCAGCATCGATCGCTCCTACTGCAGTGCTAACGTGGAACATGTCTGCAGATTAAAAATCCTGAAATCTGAAGGTTTTGGTTTTGGGGCTTTTGGTCACATCTTGACAATACTGCAGTGCAATTATTTTACCCATATTCCTGCCTGATGGTTAATAATTTACAGTGGTTATTGCTGGAAGGGAAGCCTATGTGACTGAAAGGGTACGAGGCATCGTTTTGACTCATTTGTAACCACAGCCTTCAGGCACACCAAGCCCTCTGAGAAACCTCCCACGAGCTCCAACTCTCCTCGCACCCCATATCTGCCAGCTTCCACGGGCAGAGGCTCCCACAAGGCACCCCAGCCCCTGCTGGCACCGCAGCTCACCTTCCCGTCTGAGGACATCGGCCTCAGACTGAGACCATTTTGGCTGGCGAACACTTTTCCCCCCTGTTTGTCCATTTAGGCGTTCTGATACCAATTCAGTCTCCTGGCTGGCACACACTGGCACAGGCCCTGATCGCTTGTATCCTCATTTTTATATATAACGTTCCCAATTGTGGAAGAACGACGACAAAGATTCCAAAACTCATGTTTCTTGTTAGGTGATTTTATTTATGTTTATTTGAGCTGTTACACTGAGCTGCATCTTCAGCATTTGGCTCCACCGGACTGGATGCAACGATACCGATTTACAGCAAGCGAGAATCCAGCCCCCATTTTCATTATTTTCAAAATCACGTTAATTTGAAATTTGGAGGCCTTCCATCTGAGAGAGAAAGTTTTTTTCCATCGTACTTACGCAGCCAGCAACCAGGAGGATGGGAAACAGCGGTGAGGAGTGGAAGACCCCAGCGGCCCGAGCCCCCGGTGCCGCACAGCCCCGCCGCAGGGGACACGGCCACGGCAGCTCAGCGCGTCCCGGCGCAACGGCGGCGCAAACCCCACGCAAGGTGCAGCCGGGAGCGCGCCGGGGCGCGGTGCCGCGGGAGGGTCCCGGGCAAACCGGGGCTAGCGGGGGGGGGCAGGTCGGCACAGGGAGGGGGGGAGCGGGGGTAGGGGGGCAACGCTAGGCTGCAGCAGGAGCTGCGAAGAGGGAGAAGGGAAAGGAGGGGGGGAGGACAGCAGAGGAGGGAGGCAGGGCAGTATAAAAGCATCCGACACGCACCTCTCCCGACACAGAGCGAGGGGGCGAGAAAGTCAGTGTGGGAGCAGCAGCGGGAGCCGGGAGGAGAGCCCGCCGCCTGCAAACACGCACGCACGGTGGCAGGAGAGAGTGCGGCGCTGCCCCTGCCAGCCCTAGGGCCGCTGGAGGGAAGAGAGAGGAGAGATGGAGCCAGGTATCCAGCCCCGAGGGAGGGCAGGCAGCTGAAGCTTTCTGCTGCCCCTCGCGCCCCCGCCCCATTTCCCACGGCTGGGCCGGGGGATAGAGAGGAGGAGGAGGAGGAAGGGGGGTTGGGAGGAAGCAGCGATCTGCCCCTCTTCCCCCAAGGGGCACTCGCAGCCGCCCCGTCGAGGGCTGGGAGCCGGCGGGGGTCGCGGTGCGGCCCCGCTGCCGCACGTCCCCGCCGCGAGGGGCCGGGCAGGCCGGCCGGGGCGACGCTTCGACGGGCGTCCTGAGGGGAGGGGGGAGCCGCGGGGCGGGCGAGGACACGGCGGGGGGGGACGGGGGGGGGGGGGGGAGCTGGTCCAGGGGCCACCCCCATCCCCTCGCGAGGAGGGAGGCGATAGCCCCAAGCTCTCTCCTCCCCTCGGAGCGTCCCGGCTTCCCCGCCATGTGAGAGTCGTCCCCAGCCTCCCCCCCGCCTCTCCCGCCCTGCTCCCTCTCGCTCGCACACACGCTCCCGGCTCCCCCCGTCCTCGCAGCGTCTCCCCGTCGGCAGCCGAGCCCCGCTGCTCTCCGCCGGCCCGCGGCTCCCCGAGGCGGCGGCGGCTCGGCCCGCTCCCTCCCTCCCTCCCTCCCTCCGACGGCCCACGGTGCCTCTGGGTTGCAGGGCTGCCCGCAGAGACGCCGCCGGCCCGCGGCCCCGTCGCGGCTACCTGCCGCCCCCCCGCCGCAGCCGGGCAGCGCCGGGACTCTCGCCGCCGCCGCGGCGTCCCGCCCCGACGTGGCTCCGCCGTGGTGTGGCGGCCCCCGCTGCTGCTGCTGCTGCTGCCGCCGCTGCCCCGCGCCCGCCGCCCGCCCCGCCGACGCCGAGAGCGGCGCGGTCCCCGCCGCCCGTCCCGCGGCTGCCGCAGCCGGCCCTGGGGCCGGGGCCGCCCCGGCGGCGGCGGCGGCGGCCCCGGCGGCGGCGGCCGCCGCGGCTCCTCCTCCTCCTCCGCCTCCTCCACGGCCGCCGCCGCCGCGGGGCCCTAAAGCCGCCCGGCTCAAGAGGATGGTGCGGCTGGCGGCCGAGCTGCTGCTGCTGCTGGGGCTGCTCCTGCTCACCTTGCACATCACCGTGCTGCGCGGCGGCGGCGAGCCCCACGCCCCCACGGGCGCCGGCAACCACAGCCAGCGGCAGGTGAGTGCCGCCCCGCCCCCCCCGCCCGCGCGCGACCAGCGGCCGCTCCCTCGCGCGCGGCCGACGGGCGCTCTCCGCCCGCGTTCCCCCCCTCCCCGGGCCGGCGCGGCGGGCGGGGGCGGCCGGGCACGGGCACCGGCAGCGGGGGGACGGGGCCGGCCGCGCTGCCGGGAGCCGGCGCCCCGCACCTGCCGCCGGCCCCGAGGCACCATCGGGCGCCGCCGCCGGGGTTCCCCCGCTCGCGGGGTTCCCTGCGCGCGGGGGCGGCCCTGCCCCCCGCTGAGGGGCCGCGCTGGGAGGCGCCGCGCGCAGGTGGCGGCCGCCATCGGCCCTGGTCCCGCTCGCACCTGGCGGCGCGGCCCGGGCACCGGCGGGCGGAGCGGTGTCGGGGCGCGGGGGAGCCGAACGCCTGGCTTGCCGGGGAAAGGGCCGGGAGGTGGGGACACGCGCTCCTGAAACAGCCCGGAACCGTGGGGTGGTAGGTGCTTGTGGCCCGGCCAGGCCGTTCCAGTGCCGTGAAACCATCAGGGAATTCTCTCCGGCAGAGGTAAAGGACTTTCTTGTTCCGCTGCCTTATTTTCGCAGGTGTTTCTCTCTCGTTCAGTATCACATCTCGCCATTAGTGTAAAATGGCTGGAGACAGTGGTAACAGCTGCAGGATCATCAGAATCCCCAGGCAAGGGTTGTGAATCTCAGGGCAGCCGCATGTGCCCTGACCAACCTGTTTCCCCGTAGCCAAGTATTAAAGAAAAATCAACCACCAGATCTTGCAAAGAACTGACAGAAAGTGTGTAATTATTATCGCCGTAAATTTATGTATACCCCTTTACTGTCTCAGAAAGACCCCGTAGCACCTGCAGAGCACCCTTCTGTAAAGCGTGAGGAAAAATAAGCAGAGCGCAGGCTGTGAGGATCGCTGTCGGCCCGGGATCCCCAGCCGGTGGCCCACAAAGTGAAACCACCGGCTGCAGGAGGGGTCCCGGATCCGCAGGCTCCACAGCCCGGGCACAGACTGGAATCGGGTCCTCTTAACTCGGAAAACCTCCTGTTGAACTTGGTGGGAGTCCTGCTTGGCAGTGCTCGGCCGCGCGCTTTGGGTAAGGCCCCGTGATGCTGTCTGTCTTTGAGCTGCAGTTTTATCACTGGCTTGACATTCCAGGATGTTTTCTTTAATATCTTCAAGATTTCTGGTAATAATGTTTTATAAATGATGCTTTCTTTCCTCATGGGCACTTGAAATGCCTTTAAAAATGATGTTCCTTGGAAAAGTAAATTTGGAGAGGTTTTTTATGAGGTGTTTGCTATCATTAGAATAACCCTGAATTTGCCTTTTCCTGACAGGCTTATAACATAATGAGGGAAACATCTGGGCAAGTGGGAACTCTGGGTGATGCCATTTCCCAGAGGCACTCTTTTTAGAGGACTCTTGTAAGGTTAGGGTGAAACAAGAGGAAAATCATCTTCAGATAATTATCTCAGAGCATTATCATTGTACTTGGCTGTCTGGTGAAAATCTGTTGATTGTTGACTTCAAGAATTTTTTTCTGTCCGGTGTTTTTTTTGCAGATAACTTAATAAAACTTTGTGCCTTTAAGCATCATGATAGCTTTAGCAGTTCGTGTTTTCATCGTGTTTTGCCATTTGTAGAATTGAAGTTTTTATATACTTCCCAACTGAATTGATTCTGCAGTTATGTATTTGACAGAGTGTGTCTGTACAAGACATTATGGGAGGAAAGTATATTGATTAGAGCAATCAGTTAAACAGATGGAAGTCTATCAGTTTTTTGGTTTTATAACTTTCATGGATTCTATTGCTAGCTGGAAAATACTGTAACCTGCTTTAGAAAATTGTACTCTGGCAGGCAGATGCTTCCATTCAGAGCATCACAATATAGATCATGATTGCAAGTTTGCACTCCAGATTTTGGCATTTCTTGGGCTGTTATCGTGTCACATACTGAAGTGAAATGCAAAATCCTAGTGCATTGCATTCCCAGGTAAAGAATCAATGTGGAAAGCAAAACTGCACAAACCGAGATTTGCTGGTATAAGCAAATAGAAATCTCTCGTGTTGCTATCACTTATGCTGAAAAAAAACCAAACTTTTTTTTTTTTTTTTTTTTTTTCCCCCTCTTTTGGTAGGGCTATGGAGAGAAAAGATTGAGAAGTGATTAGGTCAGTGTTTCATCTGATGAAATTTCATTTGACAAAGTATATCACACACATTGTGGCAAATCCAGGACAGAGTAATCTTTGCAGCATCTGTTTGTAGATGTATTTTGACAAGGCAAATTTGTATAAAAAAACCCTGCCTACTATGAAATGCAGGGTATGGTATTTTAGGACTTAGGTGGTCTGTTTGCACAAATGAAGTAATCAGAATTTGGTCTTGTGTGACTGAAAGAAAATCTGAAGTGTTAGTCTTAGTTAAAACAAAATCCAAACCCCCAAAACTTAGCACATCCTTGAGCCTTTTTACATAAAACGATCCAGGAGGAATCCTTAGGGGTCTTAAAATATTGTTGGAGACTTAAACAGTCTAAAATAGTGACTTGTATTTTATTTGAAGTCTGATTAAGGGAGGAAGAGCTTCTCTTTCTCCCACCCCTTGGTCCTTCAAATGGAGGAAGGATTTGGGATGATAGGTTTTGATTTCTTTTGGTCTTTCAGTATGTTAACCCTGCAATTAGTAAGGCTGATAGATGGAGAAAAATCCAGAAAAAGCTTCAGTCCTCAAACAAGTTATTTCTTCCTCCCTCTTAAGTTTACTTTTGGTGTGCTTCCCCGTACTGTGCACGTCGCTAGAGTTCCCAGATGTCTGTGATTGTGTTGTGCCGCTGTGACTGGCAGTAGTGGAGCAGCAGTGAGGGGAAAATCCTGAGGTACTTGGCTGGTCCTCTTCGGGATGGGTGAAATACAGGCACAACTTCCTTGGTTCACTGCTGCAGAAATAGGCACTGGACCACTGCATTGCTGCAGCTTCATGCTGCTGTTACGACTGGTTTGCAGTAGTGTAAACTTAACGCAAAGTGGGAAATCCAGGTTGGAGTTGTAAAATACCTCGCAGTTTTGAGTTATAGGAGGGAATTGGTCGTTTGTTTCTCAATCGGATTTTATTCCCTTTTTCCATCCCCTAAAAAAAAAAAAAAAAAAAGGAGACTTGAGGAGGGGGAAGATTTTGTTTTGTTCTGGTGAGAACTTTATTAGTATAATTTAATTAACATCCAGAAACTATTGTGGAGTATACTTAGGAAAAAAAGTTTGCTTCTGAATAAAAGCCGATGAAGCTATACTCAGAGATGGAAAAGTGCTCCTTGGGTACGTTTTTGTCATTTTACATAGTTCTAAAATGAAGGGAAGGCTTGAACATAAATTTTGAAAGATGTTTATAATACTTTACGATGCTCTAAAATCTGTGCTTTGATTCCGAGAGAAAATATTTCATCAAGAAGTTTATTCCCATCACTTCTAATTTTTCCATAGCAGGCCTTGCACACCAAGAAAAACAGTGCTCCGACACCAAGAAAAATGACCTTGTAAAATGTAGTAACAGAGCCACCAACAATATATGCCATAGCACATGAAGTCAGATTCTCCACTGCGGTACTCGCAGCAGTATTACATTAGCATGAAACTCAGTAGTTGTGCGTAGAGCTGGAGCCATATAAGAGAACGTAATTCGAAAAGAAGCACAATGCTGTAAACAGCTTTTTACTTTTAATCTCCTTGCTCCTGTCCTTGCCCCCCTCCTCAATAAGCATGCAAGCAATTAGAGTGTGTCAGAAATGTTCTCTGAGCCCTAGCAGAAGAAACACATTCTGCTTATAAACAGTTGCACAAGAGTTGCTCTCCAAGCCGCGTGAGGAGCCCTTTACAGGGCTCAGCTCTGAACTTTCTCCTAAGGCCCACAGCTCAACACGAGGAGCAGTTTTGAAACAGTGTGCTGTCTGTTACCTTTGCTGGGGTGCTTTTCAGCATTTTTAAGGTTTGTGTTTTCCTGCTGCCCCTTATACTGAATTCAAGCAAGTTGCAAAATGATCTCCAGGCTGATAACAGTGGCATGTATCGGCTTTCTGGCTTTCTGAGTTTAAGTAGGACGCAAGCTGTTTACTTTGGGAGAGTTTTAGACTGAGTTTTTTTAGAGCTTATTTGAGCTCTGGAGCTCTACATTTGGTTAGTTCTAATAGGAACCGATCGTATAAATAATCTTTGAAAAACTGTTGGTTCAACGTTTTGTGTTCATGTTTTCCAGACTGTCCTTAGCCTGTGTAAGACACCACTAAGTAGATGTACATCTTATGTTTAATACAAGCACTAAATCCTTCTCTGCCTTAAGAGCAGTTTATACATTATACAAATAACTTTCAGAGCAGGTGGCTTCTGACTGAAGCAGGCTGATTCTCTGAAAACCAAAATCTCTTTTGGTGCACTTGTTACTCATCACAGAGGATGTTGTTTCGTGCTTTTTGACAGTGATGGTAAAACCTTCCTGTTCTTAGCAGGCTTTGCTGTATAGATTCTTAGCTAAAGCTCACCCTTACCATTAGCATATGTTCTTCCAGTTATGCACTGAGCTTTATGAATGACTTAGACCATGTGCAGTTCATTCTCTCATCTCCCAGGGGAGAGAATTATGTATGCTCTTTAGTGGTTTTGCTAGTGGGCTGTGGCTTGTTCCAGGATCTAGAGGGAAGGAAGGGTGATTAGCTTTACGTGTGCTGCTGCTGTGTGCATGGAAGCAAGGGATAAATGGGAAACGAGGGTGAAGGACTGAGACTGTTGCTCTGGGTGGAGGACCGTTTGCTGTTGTCCACAGCTCCCAGGAGGCATTCTTCCACCTTCCAAACCTGGCTCCAGGAAAACTCCAGAAAGCATTAGTTAAGCTTTTCTTTTACCTATCACTTAATTTCCTAGCAAACTGAAGCATCCCCAGTGGAAAAGAACAACCACACCTTCAGGGTAGGATGCGGCAAGCTTTTTTGTATCGAGGACTACTGCAGTAATTTAGAACAGGAATCCAGGAGTGCTGTATTTGGTTACGGCTGCAAGGAGGTACGGTATGTACTGCATGGCAGGTACGAATGTAACTTCCTGCATTAGATCTGACCAAGATGTTTGGATGAGACATATTTTGTTGAACTTCTTTTCAGCTCAACAGCTAACAATTACAGTACTGCTCATCTTGAATCACCACTGATAAATACCTGGCATTAAATCCCAGGCTTCCTCTCAATTTTGTCTCTGTAACTATTGCTTGGAATATCATTTTCCTAGTGCTTTATACAGAAGAGTCTGTTGGAGTTCTTTATTTCTGTTTTGAGCAAGATTTAGGATCATTTCCCAGCTCTTTATAGTATTGGGGTATTTGTATGAAAAAACAGAGTGTATGTAGTTCTACATTTATTCTCGGCCATCATGGTGTCTTTATGTCCATTCCCATACAGAATGGACATAAACCACAGTGACTATGACGGGACAGGAGTCCCACAGATATTCCTGGTTTTGGCTTTCTCTTCTGCCAGTCCATCCTTACCTGTGCTCTGGGGCTGTGTGTTGGGGGAGAGTGGTTAAAGGGAAGCCTGCTAACATGGGGTTCTGAGCCCTGTGGCGGTATGCTGGCTGACTCATGGCACTGAAAGGAGTGGTAGGTTTGAGTCTGGCTCCTGGGAAGCTGTAATGGTCACCCTTGGTGACAATGAGAGTAGAGAGAAAAGGCATGGGTGTACACAGAGGTTTTGGAAGGGGCTGGCTTGGTATTTTTCATGTTGGTTCATCTAACTTGGACAATCAGCACTAGTTCTGGAGTAGCTTTTATTTTGTAGTCTTCACTGATTGTGTAGAGAAGTTTTTTTCTCACAGGAAGAACACAGCTGGTCCATCACAGCACAACGGCTCTGCTACTCACCTTTCGCTGTTACCCAGCACCAAAACCTCTCCTTCGCCCCTCCACCTTCACTTGTCAGCCCTTAGGTTTTGTCCTGTTGCCCTGCCCTGTCCTTACTGCTAGCTGTCCACAAAAATAGGAGGCCTAGAGCTGAAGCTCTGCTGTTGATCTTTGTGACCCCAACAATTTCATCATCATTTTACTGTCTGGAGCTGGTCACTGTGTATACTCCCTTGTGATTTTTAACATACATGTTATGACCTGGTAATAGGTAACCAAGCCCTAGTGCCTAAAGCTTCAGCGTACTAAGCTTTTCGACACCTTGCTCTGCTGTGGCATTCGTTTGCTGGGGAGACATCTGTTTAACCAATCCAGGTTATGTTAAATGTCGACCTGGAACCATGTTTTGAATTCAACAGTTGTCCTTTTGTCTCTACTCGTATCTCCTACATCTGTATATTGATAATCAATGCTTATTGTTCCAAAATGAGGGAAAACATCTTCAAAGAAAACAAGGAACAATGGAAGAATTATTAAGTGAAAATGCCGGCTGTGTTGTGTCACAGCTTCTGAAAACTACAGCAAGTGAAGTGCAAAAGACGGTAGGATTGGTAATGATGCAGGCTATGTTATCTTTGCCTGCTGAGCTCATACATACATATACCAGTCATGTTTGAAAATCCTTCTAAAATATCATATGACAGAGACAGACATGACTCCTGAAAACCCAGTCATCAGTATGTATTCCAGCGGCGAGGAAAGATTCGTTTGAAAGTCGCTTTGATTTTTAGGATGCACAGATTTGTAGATATTCATGCTTCAGAATGTATCTTTTTTTTTTTTTTCCTTCACTACGTAAGTGTGCAGAATGCAAGTAATGATAGGAAATTATTTTGCCATACTTTTTTTACATTTACATTCTTCCAAGTGATAATTTTTAAAATATCTTGCAATGCACTCAACTTCAAATATACATGCAGATAGTTTAGATGTTTCCTTACACAAACATTGACTAAAAAATGGAAGCAATGTAGTTTTTCTTTGTGCTTATATCCTGAAAGTGTAGCAATAGACAAGATAGAGCAGCTCTGGCAGGTTTAACTGTGGGAGTCTGTTGCTTTATGCTCTTCTGTATGCCTGCCAGTCTTCCTTGCAAACAGATGTGGTAGCACCCAGTTGTGCCTCACTTGTTCTGTTCGCAGTGGTATTTTAGTGCTTGTTTGGCCTTTTTGTTACGATTCTTATCTTGTTGTCTGCTTTAAGACTATGTTACCGAGAAGCTCTTTGAATTGACTGAATAATGCTCTCCATAAAAGATGACTTGTTTAAAGCATTATTTTTCAGTGGTAGCAGAGCTAGGTCACTGATGCATATTTTTATTTTTTACATCTCAACGCAAGCTCCTTGAGGTTGAGATTCCATTGTTGTAGTGTTGCTTGTGTACAGTGTGTAGCGTAATAGGTCTCCCGGCCTGAATGGAGGCTGTAAGCAGTGGCACAAATGAATAATGAGGTGGTAACTTAGAGCAGAAAAATACAAAGTGCTTTAGTAAGTTGCAAAAGGAAGCATTAAATGATACAGTGGTTACTGTTGCACTTTAATGCCATTGTGCCTGCAGGATACCGATTTTACAAGTTTTGAAGGCAGAAAATGCCAGGCTAAATTCGTAGTCCAAAGCACAGAGACAAATAACATTTCCAAGAAATAGTGAGCTCATTGATACATCAGTAAGAGCAGAATGTTTCCAGTGTTGGTATTTCCATGTACTTTTGATTTGAAATACCAGAAAAAGAAAGAAAACAAAGTAAAATGTAACTTATTATTGTAATAAGTAATGGCTTGCCACAGCGGTCAGTTGTGTGGCAGTATAATACTTGGTCAGAGGAGCTGGTGTGGGCGGTACTGGTAAGCAGTTCCTTTATCCTTTTGCCCTTGTTTTTCAGTGCTTCGAGAACTCATGGCAGTGGGTCGTATTTTTTTTATTCCTCCCTTTTAGCAGTCAGCAGGGTGAAAGCAGGCCTGGAGTTGTTCACCTCTAAGCTCTTGTAGACTGATGGCTATCTGGGTGCTTTTAATGTTACGGAGGTGCTCACAAATGTGAGAGAGGAAAATCTGAGATGAAATCTTTCTCTCACTACTCTTGGTGGAGTCAGTCCATGTTGAAAGGCAGGAGATGTTCAAACTATACCTTGGCTTTTATGCCTCCATGCTAGACCTGCATTCTCAGCGTGTTTAAATTGACCTTGCTCTACTGACTTTCACAAAGCAAGACGAGCCAATGACTTATGTCAACTGCAGACCCCACTGAAGCTCATCTTGGATTTGAATCTTTCACAGCCCAGTTTTTCTACTGATTTGAACTGATATGCATATAAATACATAATCTGAGCTTCCATCTATGAAGACAAACTGGACTTTGGCATGTGGCTTTCTGCAGGTTGCATGAATTCATTTCCATCCATTGTGTTTCATTGTTAGTTTCATACATGCTGAAAAATCCTGGACTGTTTTGTTCCACAGTAGCTCTTCTTCCTCGGGAAGATCAAAATTTCCTCTTTGCTTGCATGGCTGTTGAGATCAGTACTTGTGACAATACCGTTGTGAGTATAGTGGAAGTATCTGTAAAAACCACCCAAATAATGTGCCCCATCTTTTTCTGCCACTGTTTACAGGACTGCTCTAAAAAAAAGTGGATTCCTCCCCTTCTAAGGAACAGTTTACTGAGTCAGTGTTGTCCGTGGGTCAGGGTTTGACTTCCAGGAAGCTTCCTTCAGGTGTCTTGCCTTTGCATTCCCATTGAGTTGGGCATTCGGGTGTTGAACAATAGAACACTGTCATTGGAACCACTTGTCTTGTACATGCCCAGGAAGTCTGAGTAGGAGATGAGGTCCTTGCGCGGGAAGAACTGTGCTGTGGGATGCAATGGAGAGAGGAGGTGACTGACAATAGAACATAATGTAACTCAAAGAGTGGTGAAAAGGACCTAGCAATGAGACAGCTGTTTTTTGAAGCTAGTGCTTCAAATGCATTAGTTGCGTAGCTTTGGTACTTTCTTGCCGTAGAAGTAATGCAGCAGCAGCAGATTTTACCGTGAGGAGGCCATAATTACTCTGCTGGAAGCAGCTGCTGAAGATTACTATAGGTGTAACAAAACAAGAATTTGCTTGGTTTTATCTGCCACATTTGTCAGTACAGGGTTTTAAAATCAATATGGACTCGAGCCAGATAGAACACTAGTAATCAGATATGTACTACTTAGTGTCTGTTTGCACCAGTTACCCAAAGAAACAAAAAGGTTTAATAGCTTAAAAAGTTGAAAACAAAAACTCCTCGCAATATTGGCATATCATGTATTAAAAAGTAAAAATGGTAGCTAACTAGTGTGGATTCTGTAACACCCTGGTATATTGACTTGCATCATATAAGTTGCTCATATGCTATATAATTTCATAGCAGGAAATTATTTAGCCTCTATTTAGCAACACAACAACAACAAAACTGTCCCTGTCTTTAATGTCTGCAGACACGACTCCCTCTGAAAGTGTCTCTTGAAATTACCTCAGTAATCAGATGGGAGTTGTTTCAGACGCAGTGTATATATTGGCATTTTGTGCGACTGATTTTAAGGCTCTCTGGACTCAAGAAGTCTGTAAAGGTTCACTGCACAGAGCAGGCTATAACAAAGCAGTTAATGATTCTTGTGACATGAATGCTGCCATTTCAGTTTATTTGAATGACACTGGCATTCTGTCTTAAATATATGGCTTTTTATTAGTGGGGTGGTTTTTTGGTTTTGTGGTGGTGGTGTTTTTTTTAAAACCAACTAGGTATTAGGCATGGGTATGCATCTTAGCTAAACTATAACCTAGCCAGCCCATGCCTTTTGCCCTGCAGAGTGCCCAGAGTTTTTCAAAACACGTAACCACAGTGATATTTTTATAAAGGAATGTTCACCTCATGGGATTTTTTAAGGTGTTCTATTTTTTTTTTCCAACTTACAGCTTCACTTTATTGTACATGATGTCCAATAAAAAAGATATATGTCTGTGACTGGACTTTGAAAAAGGGCCATGGTGCCTATTCCATTTAAAGGGAATGAAGTCAAGCAGTAAATTTGCTGGTCGCCCTTTTCATATTGACTGTATCTCGGCCAGCAGTTGGTCTTTGATGTTGTAACAATAGAGCAAAGGCAGAGGAGGAGGAGGATTAGGACCTCCATAATATAAAAACAAGCCTGCATTCATCGTGATTTTTATAGAGCGCAGTCCCTGTCTATTGGGCGTTTGCGGTATAGACTCAATGGTCTGCAGAAGACTGCAGCAATCTTAACATTTGCAGGTGGTTTACAATTCATCTGTCATAACTACTACCATCTCTTCTTAATCAAGAGTTTGTTTAGGTGTTCAGCATTTAACTTTTTCTATCTTCTTATTCCTTCCTACAATAGGAAAACAGATGTATGTCAGGATCAAGCTTCTGGAGTATCATTTTCCTTTATAGAGGTTGACTGTCGTGTTATTTATGAAAGGCTTGCTGCAGCTGGCCAGTAGAGTATCTATTCCTCATCTTGTGCTTTAGAGTCCAAGCTTTTATTAGGAAAGAATAGAGGGGTCGATATGTATATGTCTAACATTTGTGAAAATATATATCAAAAGGGAACCTAGGGCAGCCACACTATGCCTGTGTCTTCAGGCGTACTGGAACAATAGTGCCAAAGGTTTCAAATGAACTGCTTAGCTGGATAGAGTCCTGGAGCTTTTGATATGCATTTAAATGGTAGTAGCGCTAGCTCTTGATCAAAACACACAGAAGAAAAAGGGTTGCCTGTTTCATGAAAATGTGTAAGGTACCAGTTTGCACTAAGTGCTGGTGGAACTAGGTAAATGTTGAATTATGCTTGTTAAAATGTTGAAAAAGAGCTTGGAAGGAGCTGAATAATCTGTAATGCACTGGTGTAGCCATGTGTGTAACATAGCAGATGTGAAAGGCAGGGTGAATGGAGCATTCCCAGGGACATGAAGATGGCAGCAGCAATGAGCCTGCTGCAAGTGGATCAGTATCAGAAGCCCAAAGGCAGTTCTTAGGAAACCATCTGGGGATGCACCAGGTGGAATTGCTTTACTGCAGCCAATTCCGGTGGCTTTTGCTTGAGGCATGATCCTGAAGTGTCCTGACAAAGCAGAACACCTGGAAGCTTCTCTACCAGACTGCAAGGACACCTGACCCAAAGAAGGGCAGGAGGGGGCAGAAAGATGCCAATCTGTAAGTGCATTTGACAGTTCAGGATTTGATTTAGGGTTGGATCCTGTGCCTTCTAGGTGTTCGAATTAGACCTGTGAGTCCAAACTCACGGACAAGTTACCACTTGCCAGCTGAGCTGCAGTAGCTCCTTAAATGTCTTATCCTGCCTTCATTCCACAATAAAATATGAGGTGGTTTTATATTTATCAGTAAGTCAGTGCTGAGCAAACAAACCCTGCCCAAGGCTCTCACCAGGGTGACTGCATTCTGTCCTTGGACAGAGCGCTCCACGGTATCAGCAGTCGCCAAACACACAGCTCTTCAGTGAAGAATCTGTTCTTTTATTTAACATCTACCACGATGGCCTTTAACAAGGCAACATCTGGTGCAGAAAATGCACACATGCTATTTCTGTGCTCTGCTGTATGTCTCCTTCATCGGGCCCAGATACAGCGATGTCTTAGCTGTCTGTGCTTTCCCCAGTATGCCAGCTGATGAAAGGAAACTATGTGAGGCTTAGCGGTATAAGGTGGGAGTTGCGGCTGGTTAGAGGCATCACCTAGTGTTTGAAAGAGTTTGCCCCTGAGGCAGCAATAGCTCTGAAAAAGCTGCTGAAATCCTTAGTGGTACTGAATTTGATTCCTGCTCTTCTTTGATCTAGCATTCACAGCTTTTCGAGTAATGTAAATCAGAGGTGCCTTTCTCACCTACCCATCCCTCTTTCTTCTTCTCCTGTCTCTCTCCTAAGAGGATCGTTTTCTTGTGTTCTTAAGAATATCACTATGGCAGTCTTAACATTAAAATAAAATGAGCTGATTATTTGCGTAACGTCAAGTAAGAGCAAGATTAATACCACCTCTCTGATTATTTATTTTTCTTTATCCTATTTAAGTCTTCCCACAATAAAGCACAAGAGGAGCTTGCAGCTGAAATCGTGTGTTTGCACACATATGGACTAAGAGCTGTATATGCCAGTTACCCAATACGCACTGCTGCCATTGATAAAAGGAGCCACAATTACATTGCAGTCCAGTTATAAACCCCATAATACTCCTGTGACAGTTGTTGCAGTTTACTTGTAAGAGGCGTATGAGGAGAAAAGAGGGATATTTATCTCTTTAGCACTGTTAAGTAGCTGGAAGTGAGTTCTGTGCCACAGCCTACCAGGAAATGCTCTTCCAACCTGCTCTGCGGTGTGCCTGCTGTGTACGCTTTGGAATCTCTCTGTACAGAAGCAGCTCTCCCTCCATGGGATCTGGCGTATCAACTAGGGTCCCATCTCTGTTCCTCAACAGAGGACATCAGGATATCTCAAACCTGAACTGCTTGTCTTTCCTCTTCTACCTTGCTGCTGCGTCTGGCAGCTGGGGCTAATCTAAAGATGCATTTGGCCTGCTCCATACAGTTTATTGTCAGTGGCGTCTGGGTGGCTTCAGGCACATGCTAAGATTATAACAAGTTTGAAAAATAAAACCATTTATCCTAAAAATAGCTCAGAACTAACTAGTGATCATGGGGTGGAGGGGAGACAGAAATGAAGATATTTTCTTTTCACGTAAGTGTCAGATTGAAAAGCATCTGCCTTGTTCAGTGCCTGTATGGTATTCATTTCCTGTCTGCAGTCGATTGGAATGCCCCCCGAGTCGTTTGAAATTGAAAATCGAGTCATGCTTCTTTAATCAGCTCTAGGAAATACCCCCCCTCCCTTACTGTTCTGAGAAAATTTATATATACATGCATAGAATTCATAATACAAAAAGCCCACACTGCTCTCCAGGGCAAATCCTTTCTCTCTCCCCCCTCTTAAACAGAGAAGGGTCTTCACGCTGTCTTGTCACGGTGTACTGCGCCATCTACTCGCTTCCTCTTCTTCCTGGTAATGTCACTGGAGGGAGGCCTTTCTCTTGTGTATCTGCTTCCTCTTGTTCTGTCATTAGGGCACTTCACGGAGATGTAGAGAGAGGGCATAATGTCCACTGCCGATGTCTTCATACACAGCTAAGGCTGCTCTTGCACTCTGTGTCCAGATGCCATTTATGCTAACGACTTCCAGTTGCTCGTGTGTCAGTCTCCAAAGTTTTCTAAATGTCGAGGGTAAAACCATACACTCGGGCTTGAAAGAATACCGCACTGCAGGAGCAGAGGTGCGTGTCCTGAGGCAGCCGCTCAGCTTTCCGCTGCTGTTTTGCTGTAAACTCCTGGGTGTAGTAACAACCCCTTACCAGAGAGTGTTGTGAGGGATGGAGTTGGTGCGTAGATACTGAATGTAAACAAACACTGCCTTTCCTCTGCCTTCACCCTCAAACCTCCATCAAAAGAAAAACCAGTGTTGGTGGGGAAAGCAGCTAAGGGAGGGTGGAGTAAATTAACTTGCAGTAATTCGATGGTGTGTATGTTTTGAGTATCAAGACTCAAGTGATTTGCCTTTTTTCAGGCGCAGAAGTAGTATTGCCAGAAGCACAGGAAACATCATGTTTTTGGAATATAACACTTGTCTGCTTTCTTGCTTTCCCGTTATTAGCTTTTGCTTATGTGATGAAGTCATCATGTAACTTTTAGTCCACAGGGACTAAACACTTTCTAGTCTCTAAAAACATCTGCCAGCTAACGCAGCCAGAGCCCTAGATGCTTTTGAAAGCATAGGGTGGATATGCAGTGGCATATGAGAGGGAGACACAGAGGCTGGGAATAGCTGTTTCTTGGAAACTGACAGCTGAAGGCAACTTTGGAAATTGAAAAGGTTTCAAGTAAGGTTACTCTTCTGGCTGAGGCGAGACGAAAACTTCGTTTATTAAAGTCGGCTCACCTAGTGAAATCCTAGCCGTAGTGATTTAGTGGAATAAACTTGCAAAAGGACCTAGTTTAAAACCCATGAAAATCATTTCAGATGTAAGTTTGTTCTCTTTCATTTACACTGACTTTGTGTGTGCTGGCCTGCAAAGCCTGACCAAAAATTTGTGTGTACAAAAAGTATTACTATTCTGGATTTCCTTTACTTTTGCGGTTTTGATTGCAGTTTAAGGCAGGTTTTCCCATTCTCTTGGAACTTGAGGTGTAAATTGTGATGCAGATTTCAAATGATGGGTGAGATTAGACTCATTCAGTTAAATTTAGCCATGGTATAAATGGATTCTATTTAAAGCTTTATTATACTACTGATTTTATGCAGGTATTTAATAAAGCCTAAAAAGAATTGGAACTTTCCAAGAATTTGCATTTTGGCACCACAAGTTACTGGAGTGGAATAGTTGGGCTGGGCTACTTGTCGGTTGTACCTCTGCCTGTTCAGCCACTGGATCAACGTGTCCTGTGCGGAGAGCTCCAGCTGGGCAGTGATTACAGGGAAGGCCTTCTGAGTCATGAAGAACAACTGAATGCTTACCACCAGCTTGGGCAACTGAAAATATCTGTGCACTGCGAGCAAAACTTGGCAGTGAACATCTGTCAAAGCCCTGCCCAGTTTTAATTCTGTGTGCTTGACTGACCCATGGGTGGCTGAGTATCTGCAGAAGAACAAAGCACCAGTGTATACTATGCTAGAAAATTTGCTAAGGGCCTCTGTTTTTCCAGCAGACATTGAGCTTTAATCACCGCCAAGTCCTTTTTATTATCAAAGTGTTTATGCAAACTGGCAGTTCTTCACCTCCAAGCTGAACCATACTGTTTGTGTTTTCCAGCTGAAGAAAAACATGAAATACAAGCAAACAACAGAGCATAAAACATAGCTGCGCTGTGAAATGTGCGTCCACAACATGTAGCAAAAGGTGGCCGGGTCCGAGTATGATACGGTCGGTTTTCTCCTTAAGTTCTGTCTGCCAGAGCAGTTCAGATGTGGACCTGCTGTTTACTAACAGCACGGAAGAGACGGGGAGCTTGGGGAGGGCAACTCCCAGGCAGAGACTGAAAGAAGGATGGACCCAAAGCGTGATGACTGCAGGCAAATAAACAGGCTCAATAGGGGAGGAATGGCGGTAGCGCTGCTCTGGCACTCAGGATGGTTCAGACGGTTCAACAAGGCCACAGCCTTTTCCTCCTCTGTGGAGGGTCCTGTCGTAGTGCTGGCCATGTGCCTTGAAAGAGTAGTTTGGGAATTACTAGCCTTAGGTATGAAGGGGACCTCAGCACTACTGCCCTAGGATCTCTGCAGTTGTAACTTAAGTCCTGGTTATGTGTTCAGTTCTCAAGATGTTCTGTGTAACTAACAGGGCTGGAAAATTTTAGCGTAAAAAAAGATCCAACATCTGTAATGAACTTGGGTGATCTAATTCCTCAAACTCAAAAGCTGTGGTTCTGAGACAAATGTGCCCAAATGCTTTGAGATTCTGCTTCTGCTGTGTGCAGCTTCTGTGAGCTATTTCAGCACTCAGCAGAAACTGAGCTGGGGGGCTGGGTATATACTTGGGCATCCGAAGCACCTCACCGCCTAACTGTGCTGCCACTGGCACCTGACATATGGGAGACCCTCTGCTCCAGCAGTGACTGCGGATCGATGTGGCTACTCTGAACTTCTGCTGTCCTAATTGCGACAGTATTTGCAACTCCATCCTATTCTCCGCAGAAACAAAATCACTTTGAGAGCTGTATGGCCCCTGAAGCTAACGTGTCCCGCAGCAGTACCCTGTGGGGTGGCTGGGCTGGCTTTGCATAGCCACTTAGTCACATATGCAGATGTACTGCAAGTTAGAAGGAGCTGAATACAATGTCATTTTACTAATTTTGCTGGACTAAATAGAGAATTATTTAAAAATAGACCCTGATAAACAGAATTTTTTTATTTTTTTTATTACCCACTGTAATTAGCGATTCAGCTTCTATTTACACAGTGTTTAAGGGAGATGCTATATTTTGGAGCTCTTCGTGAAAGCAATTGTGTACATGTGAGCCAATGTAGTCTATTTATAAAGGATTTACAAACAGTGATTATCTAAAACGTGCTATTAGATATTGCAACAATTAATTTGTGCAGCTTTCTAAAGATAAGTAAGGCCTTTCACTTCATTGATACATGTGAACGTGAGGGACAAGCACATTTCAAGAAAAAACGGAGTGTCTCAGTAGCTGAGTGGTTGACAGGACACCCCTCTGGTCTGATTTCTTGTGGCGACAGGAACAGTCAGTGACTCCTTAGAGTGAACCAGAGCTGTGGGGCTCGGTACCACCACATGCTTTCAGCTACTCACACAGAAATTAAGTATGAGCACAAGCGATTTGCCTGTTAAATGAGAAAGCCAAGACAGAGCTAAGAACAGAACAAAGGTCTTCTGACTGCCTGGACTGTGTGTGGCATTAATCATAAAAGACATTTTTCTCCTTGTATCTCTGATAATGCTTTTCAGCTGTCAACCTCACCGTCTGCTTATCTAACGCTGTCCTCATACCTCTTCCTGCTAGGTCCTGTGCTGCTTATACTCATGACAGACAAAAAAATAAATAAAGCCTGGGAATTAGATCACCCAAGTTCATTACAGATCTTGGATCTGCAGAGGTGAAAGTCTCATGTAGTATCCCGGTGTGTTACTCAGCCTCCCCAGACCGGTTAATTTTAAAGTGATCATTTAGCACTAACCTGGAAACACATGACAGCCTTCGAAATCAAAACAATCTGTTTAGGCAGGTGGGAAATGAAAACAGTCCTAATGGCTATAATGGTTTTCTGTGAAGGCCCCAGGCCTCATTTTGTCTCTGATAGCAATATAATCTTTTATAGCGTCTGTGAAGTTTCCTAATAAATAAATGTTCCTTGTTCCTGGTGGTTGAAGATGCTGTACAGGTGCATCATGAAAGTGCATTGACAGACTGTTGGTTTTCAATTCAAGACCTCTTGTCAAGATCATTTTACAAGATATTTCAAAGGAATATACAAGAAATAAAAAAGCAATGTAGCTGTGGCAGGTATTTAGTAATAGATTCCCTTGCTGTCTGGGAGCTGTTAGGGATATAAGTTGCATCAGTTTTCCCAAATTCTTTCAACTCCATAATTAGCAGTGCTTGCAAATGTGGCCTTAGTTTGGCAAGTGGAGAGGGAATGAAGAAAGGTAAGAAATATGAAAGACAGAGAAAGAGCAGCTGCTCCAGAATGTTTTCTGTAGCTCCAGTCATTCCTCGCTTATTCTCTGTCTTGGTTGTTTTTCCAGAACTGGAAATGGGATTAAAATAAGGAAGAGAGGAGGGAGATGGATTCCTCACTTGCTAAAAAAATGCAAAGAAATTCCCTTTTTCCATAGTTTGGTATTTTTACAAGTTCCCATTTCTGTTTGACCTCTTTGTGGGGAAGAGAAACTCTACGTGTCCCTGGAGCTGATGTCTAACCTGACAGAGGGAGAAACAAAATAGGAAGGAAATGGATGGAGTTAAAATACCCATTTGAGTATTGAGAAGTTAAGCTGCAGTATGAGGTAGGAATTTTTTCCTGCATGCAGGGCTGTCTCTTGGTGCCTTAAACCCTGCGGTGGTGCAGGTCCCGCCCGGATCACCAACATTTAAAGTTAGCCTCACCAAATCGCTGTGGATTGCTCTTCTTCCCTGGTTTATAGATGGACGCAAAGCCATTGGTATGTACTGTTGCTCTCCCTGTTTTGGTGATGGGTGTGGCGAGGTGTGTTGCTCTGTAATGCAAACAGAATGGCAGAGTCTCTAGGGTTTATTTTGTTGCCTGACAAGGCACTCACAGCTATGAATAATGTGTTCCTGCCCTGATAGACTGTCCACACTTAGAAGACCCAGAAATCCTAAGCTGGTTTTGTATTGGGAACTTCTATAAATATCTGATCCCATGGGGCAGCAGAAGTGTAGCTGACAGCAGGTGTGAGTAACCCCTTAAAATCATCTTGATGGGTAGTTGAAAAGTTGTGAATAATGTTGTTAAATGAAGGAAGAAAAATATTTTACCTTAAAATATTTAGAGCAGATGCATCATTTGAGTAAGAAACCAATGTGCCTGAATTAGAAATGTTGTAACTTCAAAGAAACTGAGTCAGTAGTTCAGAATGAAGTGACACAGCTTTTAAAGGAAGACAAGCAACACTGCTTTCCCAGAAGCAATTGGGAATACAAATTGTGTACACCTAAAGCTAAACAGTGCGAAGTATAAACATATGAAATAACATAAAAATAAGAAAAGAAGAATATTTCCCCCCTGCAAAAAAAAAAGAAATTCAATTTCATCTGTTAGCTTTGGAACACAAACCCTGTTTTCTTTGGAAAGGGTGCTGCCATTGCAGTACAGACCCTTCTTCCTGCTAGATTGGCCTGGGAAGAGGCTTTGCCTGAGTTAATGCAGTAGAACAGAGTGAGCCCATATTCTTTTCACATGCAGTTTGAGCTCACTTTTTCTGATGGCAGCCTCTTTTACCTTTTTACCAGAAATATACATTTCTAATAATACTCATGGTACTATGAGCAGGTAACTAAATGATCATGCCCGTTGAGCATTTCTGTTTGCTTGTGTGGCAGTGTGACATGGCAGCCCCAAGGAGGCACAGCATGGGCTTTTCCTAGGGTGAAAGGGACTGCCAGAGTTAACACCGCTTTTAGGCAGAGGACACACGCTTTAACCTGTGTCGTTCCTGCCAGGCATTAGTCAACCCTGCTCTTAAAGACAAACTCCACGTTACCCCCTCCGAAGTCTGCTCTCGAGCTTGGCTGTCGCTGCCATTAGAAATGTGTACCTAGTGTTAAACCGCTAAACCCAGCTCTCCGGATCACGTCCGCCCTGCGCAAGCAGAGTGGTCCATGCCCTTCCTCGCTGCAGCAGCCTTTGGCGTAGGGCAGTTGTCATGTCTCCTCTCAATTTTCGTTTTTAACGTTAAACAACCCCAACTCATTCAGCCTGTAATTAATGACAGTCCCTGCCCCAAGCAGCTTGGTAGTGGGCCTGATCAGCCTGATGTCATTACTTCACCATGACAATTTTCTAACTAACTCCATGTGATATTCCATCTGTCTGACACTATTAAAAACTTTTTATATAGCCCTTATTATTGTAGTTGCTGAGCTCCCCACAAACATCACAGTGAGGAAGGGAAGTGCTGTTATCCCCACCAAGGCACAGACAGACCATGACCTGCCAAGATCACACAGGGAGTCTTATCAGAGAATTAAATGTAGGTCTCTAAAGTCCTTGGCCAGCTCTAGCTATATGGTACGTTAATGTGGAGAATCAGGATGCTCCTGAAGTGGCAAGCAGATAGGGAAGGTATGAAATTGTATGTGAGAATTTTATTATTTTTTAATAAAATCTCACTTTACTTTTAATAAAGGTAAGATTATAGGCATGAGACCCCAGAAAAAAGTAGTTAAGTACCACATTTTTTTTTTTGGTTCCTGTCTGAAGTAATTCAATAACAGCACAATTAAACCTTGTTGTTACTCAGACCTAACTGAGAAGCCATTTAATCCTCATACCCCAAGAAGTTTGCAGCTAAATTCTGTTTGATAAGTGTGAAGTTTAAGCATTAGCATATGGGTAAGGAACCTAAAAGTTAGCTAAGTGGCCCTCGGTTTTGTTTCCCAGAGCCTGCCGCTGTGTGATTTGCTTTCTGCTTTATATCACATAAGGGCTGTGTTAATGGGTGGCCTGCCGAAGGCAACCGAACGGCCTACCTGGCCTTCAGCAAAGAGGAGCATTCTTGGTTTAGCCTTCCAGCGATACAGGCTGTCAGGAGCGCATACGCACGTGCACTAATTCAGAATGAACTTCTTGTGTCTGTGCTCTAGTTAGACATCTGACAGTACCCTTTTGGCACTACCAACATGTACCCATTCTGATCATGAAAACACCAAGACAACAGTAATTCTGCTAAATCTGATTTTGCTCTTTGCAAGTACAGTGCAGCGAGAAGGGGAGAGGAGAACCACGTTACTTTTTGCTTGAGACAATTTCACTTAGTCCCAGATTAACTCTTAAATCTTGGTTTATTTAACTCACTGAGTATTTTCCTGTAAAGTGTACAGATTATATTGTAAAATCTCTTCAAGGGTCAATTTAGAACCTTCTAAGCAAATAAACACGAAATAAAAGAAAAGGCATTGGAACTGTTATCTGTCTGAGCGCTCAACAAAAGGTATGTTAGCTTAATTTGAGCCAGGGGAGCTGGATGGAGATTGCATTTAACCAGAAATGCTGGCAAAAATATGCTTCAGTAGAGCCAGAACCACATGTGGCCATTCCACTTTAATTGTGCTTGTTTTAAAAGATAGGTCTTTAACATTTACCCTCTCCATGCTTGCTGTCTCTTTATGAACTGAAAATAAAAGCTCCCCAGGCAGTCATACTAAGACCTCAAGCCTAAAATTTTTCAGCTGAGTCAAAAGCAAAACCTGTGCTGAATCTGCCCCATGCATTTTTTGTAGCCATAAGAAGACTGGACTTCTCTGCTGGTTTTTTTTTTCCCCAAGTCCCCAGGCCAGTGCTAACCCAGGCAGCCAGTGTTTTGATACTAAATGTATCTCCTTGGTGAGGTCAAAGGCAGTGGCAGCAGCGCTACTGGTTCGAAGGCAGCTTGCTGTAATATACTACAAAACCCGAAAGTACGCTCAACAATAACAAAAGCATTAACTGCTGACCCACAGCTCGGTGAAATTCAATCCCACCATTAGGCAAACATGAAAATGAGATCCCGGAGGAAGGAAGGTTCAGATGTTCAAGACCAGAGAAATTGGGTGAGGAGCACAGGAAACAAGATGGAAGTTGTTGCAGACTGGGGGGAGAGAGGCTGCCAGTTCAGCAGTAGGATCTTTTAATACCGTACATTTCAACATGCACTCAGCAGTTAGTGGTTTTGCTCCGCTTTGGAGCAAAGCAAACCAAAATTATTTATACCTTTCACCATTTTAGGGACACATTTCACGTGATAGAATTTGATTTCCTAGGGGCTGCTTCAGAGCTTCATGATTCCAGAACTGCTTTAAGTTAGATGCTTGTGTCAATGTGTAGGTGCCCACTGCAAAGCTGGAACGTTACAGGAACCTGAAAGAGCTAAGCACTTAAGTCTGACCCGCTTTTATCTTGTGTCAGATAGTTACAGATTTGCACCACTGTAACTAAGTGTATTTCAGCGAGAGTCAGGTGCCAAACGCATGAGCACCCTAGAAGATACCCATCATCAGTGCTGTGTGTTTCAGCAGCGAGCTGCGGGGGGGTGCCGCAAGGCTTTCGGTACGTACTCTGCGGGGCCGCACTGGCAGGACTCCACGCTCTCTCAGTTGGTGTTACAGTGCGTTGCTTTTTTCCCCAGAGCACATTCACTGCAGATGACCGTTCTGAAGACGGCTTCACCCTGAACCCTGAGGACAGAAGAGAATACCCCGATCTCCAGGCTGCCCACCGGCCGTTCCCTAAGCAGCGGTTCAGGCAGGAAAACGGGCATACGTCCTTGCAAAGAGATGGACCCAGATCTTTCCTCCTGGATCTTCCAAACTTCCCTGACCTGTCAAAAGCAGATATCAATGGGCAGAATCCCAACATTCAGGTACAAATTTATGTTAACGTGAATTTTTTATGAGCTGCACAAAATTATTTTACTGAACCAAGGCAACTTTCAGCCTGGCTTCCACGACATGCAGTTAGAACACAGTGTCTCTACCAATAGCACCAAAAGAGGATGTATATAATGTAATATTATATATATATATAAATACATATATAATACAAAATATACTTTTTGTCTTAAGCGAATGCACTATTTCAACTTTTTTCTACATTTCTCTTTGGATAGCGTTAGTTTCATAAATGTGGGTATCAGTACAGACCTATTTATGATACTAAAGCCATCTTTGCTATTGCCATTTTGGAACATAATATATCCACTGAATATTAAATGGGTATTTAAAATTCTGTTTTCAATTCTCTGTTGCAAAATTTGTTTGTGAACCGGTTCTCTTTCGGTATGCTGTTATAAAATGCAATCATCCCCAAAGCTTATAAGACAACGAGTCTTTAAGTTTCAGCTCAAAATGTGGCCCTCTGTATGGAAACAAGACATGAAGTTAATTTCTGTAGCAGCTGCCTGGAGTGAAAAAAAGTTGTCTGCAAGAAACTTTTCTATACATTATTCCTCAAACTATTCTTGGGTTTGGAATGGCCACGTACAAGCAGCTTACATCTTGAAACTTCATGAATTAGAAAGAGGAAAAAAATGAGTGATTTGTTTTTAATTCAGAGCCTTAAAGCAAAATTGGCATTAATAAGCAGTCTTTTTTAACCAAAACAATAACGTGAAATGTCATTCTGCCTAAGATGTGCTTATAAAAACAATGCACTAATAGAACTGGTTTTCTGGTTAAATCAATTCCTGGCTTCTTACAGTCCTCCAGCCCACAAAATTACCATCCTTTTGATATGTCTAAGAATTATGTATGTAAAGGTAAAATAGCTCTGTTAGTGAGAGACGAACATGATCAGCAGGCTGGAGCACCTCTCCTCTGAAGACAGGCTGGAGAGCTGGGGTGGTTCAGCCTGGAGAAGGCTCCGGGCAGACCCTATAGCAGCTTCCAGTACCTAAAGGGGCCTGCAGGAAAGCTGGAGAGGGACTTTCTACAAGGGGCATGTAGCGATAGGACAAGGGGGAATGGCTTTAAGCTGAAAGAGGGTAGGGTTATATTAGATGTTAGGATGAAATTCTTTACTGTGAGGGTGGCGAGGCACCGGCACAGGTTTCCCGGAGAAGCTGTGGCTGCCCCATCCCTGGCAGCGTTCAAGGCCAGGCTGGATGGGGCTGGGAGCAGCCTGGGCTTGTGGGGGGTGTCCCTGCCCATGGCAGGGGGGGTGGAACCAGATGGTCTTTAAGGTCCCTTCCAACCCAAACCATTCTATGAGTCTGTGATCGGGCGAGAACAAGCCTTCTCCAAGTTGACGCTCCATTACAGCTTAGATGGCTCGCAACGTTAAGAAGCCTAACAGATTTGTAGTAAGTGCAGGTCCAGTATTTGACAGTCCAAGGCAGTAAACATGTTCAACATGTGGTGACTGTACACATCCCTCATGCTAGGAGAAGCCTTCCAGAAAGCCTTAGGAAGGGAAGGTAGGGAAGCTATAGGGGCCCCAGATTGTGGCATGAGGTAAATAGTGTAACGTCATTGTTTGAACGGTATGTAAACTGCAGAGGAGGACAGGAGGCAACAAAAACCTTCTCTGATTGGTAACAGCATTTAATGTTTAGACTCAGGGACTAGATAAATGAGATGGAAACATTTTCCTGGCTTGTCTTTATAGTAACTGTTTCTGCTCTGACCTGTTTCTCCACCACCTGATCTTGGAAACGTGTTGGCCAACTATGTCAGCAGTTTTGCTGGAGTCTGAGAACCGGGAAGCCTAGTCCTGTAAACTAGAAAACATTGGGCAACATTAATCCCAGTGCTCTTGTGCACAAGGATCAGCTCTTCCAGAAACAAGTTCCCTAAGTTCTGCATTGTCTTTACTCTGCTTACTTAGGCACATAAATAGGGATATACAAAGCTGCTTTAAGTTCCTGGTGGACAGTCCTGCAGCAGGTCAGGCCTCTTGGAGATAAAGCTCCCATTAATTCATTACAGAGTCAATGAAAGTTTATTTCTTTGTTCAAGGTTGTGAAAGGTGGCCTACTCTTTTGGGGAAAACAGGATTATAGTGAATTCTGGCTCATTAAGCAGTACTGTACTGACCTGAATGGCAATAGTTGACTTGGAAATTTCTCATCGGCTGTTTGGCAGAATCGATGCTCATTTTTCTTTTCACACCGTGGCTTCAGGCTCTGTAAGTTACAATCCTGGGGGTGTTAATTTAAAAATCCTCCTGGGACAGCAAGGTTGGAAAGGGGAAAAAAAAGCCTGTGTGTATTAATCTAGCACAATGGCCACATTTACTTCTCAGAGACCCACAACTTCTTTTCTCTTCTACTAGTACAAAGCTGCAGAGCAAAAATAACATTTTAAAGGGAAATTATACCTGGAAATTTTAAAAACTTGATAAGCAGACATAAAACTCAGCCTGAAAAAGCAGGTCGAAAAGATACTCCAGTGAGTTCTCTTTACAGCCATTCCTTCTCTGGTTTCCTGTGAGATGGCAGTTGCTGTATCATGCCCTGGTTGTGTGCTCTTTCAGGGAGGAAGTGGTAGATGTCAGGACACCATCACAGGAGTTCAGAAAATTAACATGTCCCCAGGTACAACTGTATTTATCAGGTGATAATCAAATATAACTATACTGGACTGTCTTCTAGAAAAACCTCAGAAATAACAGTTGGAGCTGCAGTAATCCAAATGCAATTTGCCTCTTTGCATGCAAGACCAGGGTGACACTTACTGTTCTTTCTGTGGCATTCTAGCCTTGTAAAATCTCCCATCATTTCAAGTGGCCTTTGATGCTTTAGCATTGCTTCCGTGCTGGTTGTTTAAGAGTAACTGCAGTAGCTGCTGTGGAGCAAAGGCTGGCTGTTTGGTTTGGGGCGTTTTGTTTTCTTTTTTTTTTTTTTTTTTTGTCATTTTAACAATTCTGTCAATGCCTGGAAGACTTCTGGATGATTGCAAAAACTGATCACAAAACCTGATCTTTGGTTTTCCTTTCACAAGTGGAAAATCCCTTTTGTGTAGGTTTGCACTCATTTGATGAGCTAGCCGAGGGATGCCAATGCGGGCTGTAATTGGGCAGCGTTATTATTGACAGTATGACAGAATTGTTCTTACCCGAGTAACAGAATGAAGTCACACAGGAGGTATGACTTCAGAGGAACCTGCTTATTTTCCATTTCCAATGGGTTTTTCTTGTCTGTCCCAACCAGCCTTCTACAACCTCTCCACTCTCCTCTGCAGCTGATCCTCTGTTTGCAGCCGGGTGCTTCAACTTGCAATTGAACTCTTGCTCTTGTCTCTCCCCTTTTCATTTTACTCCTGGTTTCCCAGGCTTGGGTACCATAACAGGTAGTGCACTGCTCTCTGTTGTCCCACTGCTTTGCTGCTTTCCTAGCAGTGCTCAACACCACGGCAGACAAGGGAAAACTCCTTACTGTTTGTCAGGCAAGGGCATTTTGTTGATGCTAATGCTCTTCAGAGAGCTTGAATCTTGATCAGGCTTCACAACCGGTATACCTGAAACACAGGTGGGTGAGTTCCAGTTGCAATGGATGCATTAACAGGTGACAGATTCCAAGTAGAAACTGTGCAGAGTTAGGTAGGATTCCCGTCCTAAAAACATGTTGATTTGCCCTGGAAAACTGAAGTAAATCAGTGTATGATCAAATCTGTTGCGATTATTATGCTCATTTTGAGTTGCAGGATTGGTAGTAATTGATAGGAGTGATTTTAAACCAGGAGAAGGTAATGCTGCCTGCTTGGCGATTGTCTTTATCGTTTTGTGTGAGGCCATATCCACCAGTCACACCACTCCAGTGCTTCTGTGTTAGTTTTATTTATTCTCTTTGATATCTATTCAGTTTCTACCTTCGATTAAAAAAAAATCTACAAAGAACCACCCACTCTAAGAACATACCCAGCTACAGAAAACCAAGGCTGTATGATCTTTTAAAAAAGAACTGCAGACTTCCAACTAGCTCTTCTCTGGGTTCATCCCTGGCCATTTCCCTCACCTCCATCTGTATCACATGTCCCTTTTAACACATTTTATTAGATGGATTTTTTAGGTATCATTTACATTTGTCATCTGAAGCTGCTGGTTTCACTGCGTTGGAAAGCAACACCACCTTGATGTTGTTACAGAAGACTCAGCGGTATCTGTAATACTGAGCTTTGACCAGTACGGCCCATCTCTGATCTAGCACAGTAAGAACTGGAGGGCTCCAGTAGTGCTTGTTTCTTGTAATTACTGTAAGGCTTCATAGTTTAGCAGCAGCAAAGCAGTTGTCCCTAGCTGCAGCACTGGGAGCATGGTGCAGCCTTCCCAGGAACTAGCTAGTCCTCTTAGCAAAGCTGGAGTGACTAGTCTAGGCAGAGCCGGGTGCCCGAGGGCCGTGGTTAAACCACTTCCAGTACCAGAGCTGTTACTGCCTCTGTGCAGGTTTCCTAACGTCACGGTGTAACAAGAGCTCACTGCAGAGAGAAAAAATTGGAGTTGGGCTTTAGAGTGGATTGTTAATTGTGGGGCTCAGTTGGGCCCGTCAGAGAGTGCAGATAGGATTGACAACATTAAATGCAAATTCCGGGTTTCAAGTCACACTGTCGTCTTTGCTCCCAGCAAATTTTGAGGGTCCTTCACTTGTTTATCAAGTTCAGAAAACTGTTCTGAGGAGCTGTCGTGACATAACCAGAAGTAAATCGGTGTCACTGCTGGTATCATTTAACTGGAGTTGTTACATGGGGTAAAATTTCCCATTTCAGTATCTTACAATGAACTCGTTTCTGTTCTGCTGTTAGTTACCTCACTGATTTGCGCTCATCCTCCACTTCAGGGAGCGGCAAGTTCTGCATTGGAAATTTGCATCAGTTGCAGGAAGGGAACAGAGGATAGCTATGGCTAGAATCCACTGCTTGCACAATGTTGCAAATGTAGCTCTTCCTGAAACCATCTTCTCCTCGCTTAGGGCATTGTTTACACGATTAAAGCGAATTCAGAAACATTGTTTCAGTAAACAGGATGAAGTACACAGAACTTTTTGTGCACTCCAACAGGCGGGGATAATATTTATCTTCTGTATATTTTTAGCCAGGAGAAAATTGGATGTTGGTGTCTGGAAACATCTGTGCCTGATACCTTTGTTTCATTAGAAATCGACTGCAAATCTGTTGTTTTAGTGTACCTATGCCAAGTGTTTTTAACAAGTTTAAGAGGAACATCCTTATTTGTAGCTCACACAACCATAGAAGAAGTGGCTTCATTTTAGGTTTGAATACTTCTGGACATGATTGTGGATTTATATAAGAACCATGTTACCACAGACATTTTAGAAAGCTTGAGAAAAAAAATAAATAATCTTTACAGTTTTCATAATCTCTGGAAGAAGAAATCTGAGAAAATGAAGTCTTTAAAACAGTCTCCAAGACAGAAATACTAAACTGGGTCTATTTTTTTTAACTTTTGAGAGAACATGTTTTTGTTGGAGTAGTTATACAGCATGAAAGCTTTTTCAGAGCCACTTTAAATGCCCATTTCTAATGACTCTCATTCTAGATCTGATTTCTTTTTTCTTTTATAAACAACCTCCTGTATAGAAACTGATGAAACAAGATACGTCTTTGTGTATCATGTATATGCATAGTCATGGGCTAATGTTAAGTCTATCTGTAAGTACTGGGAAGAACTCAGTGAATGCTGATTTTTCAAAATTTTTACACTGGGATAAGGAAGCAATCGGTTGCCTGAAGCAGCAGCCTGTTCTCACACCTCTGCCCTAACTTTTGGGTCATACCATGGAGGAATTATTAGGTTTACTCACTGATTTCCTCCCTGCCTCTGGAAGGTCCATTAGATTTAAATGGGGCTGGGCAGAGCACAGCAGAGCCCCTGAAAACAAACAGTACTGGAGCCGACTGAAGCTATCTTCTTTTTTTTAATTTCCAAGAGTGGCAGTTCAGACAGTCACAGGATTCTTTATAGAATTTCTTTCACTCTATGTGGGTTTTTTTGCCACATGTTAAACAAACAACATGGTAATCAAAGCTTTAAGCAGCAGAGAGAGGAATGTAGCTGTGTGTCACAGTACCACACTGGATTTTGCTTTTGGTATGTTCATTTTTTAAAATAGGCTGTGTGTTGGAAAATTCATTTTAAAGACCTTTTCTAATAAGCCTACTTGATAGTAAAAACAGACTGCAGAGGGATATCTTATTGCACAGACATGTCACGGAAGTCAGTGGCACGTTGGAAGTCTGGTGAGGTCTTATGATGCTGGAAGTTTGTGCATTACACCTGCCTGTCTTCCCCAGCACAGCACATAGCTCAACAGAAATTTCTGTCCCTACAAACCCGCTTTTGCTTAAAGTGACTTGGCATCCTGAAAAAGTAATTTAAAGCAAATCCCTATGGTTCTTCAGACTGTACCTGGCTGAAATAACGTGAGTTCATGCTGATTGACTGTCATATAACAACCATTACCAAAGCAGATAGAATCATTATCAAGTGCCCCCTGCCTTTTTTTATGAGAGGGTTTGGTTTGCTTTGCTTGTTTTGGTTTAGGGTTTGTTTTTTTCACTTTGCTGAGTCATTGCTTATAGAGTTAATGTGGTCTTAAAAAGACTTGCTACTGAAGTACTAAAGTCATACTAATTTTCACATGGGCAGTACTAAAGGCCTGCAACTGGCCAACAGTGCACAGTGTTAGCCACTCGGTAACACTATTTCCTTTCACTTATTGTGAAAACTCTGTTTTACTTGGATAGATGTAACAATTTTGAATCCCTGAACTAACCCTGATGTTTTAAAACTTATGAAATCCATTGTAATTCTTGGTCTGTAGAAACTGAGGTTTAATGAAGTAATCATTCCAATTCCATATTTAGCCTGGGAGTAAAATATCTCTTGTGTAAAGATGCTATTAGGCTGACAACTGCACTTTCTTTCACTCTTGTTCTTTCTCCCAGTGGAACTTCTTAGTAGCCTCAAAGTTGTTTCACTTCAATGGTTTGGTCTCTGGTCAAATGCAAAGCATGCAATAGGTGCAAAATCTCCTTTCTCCAAAAAAAGGATGTGTAGGCATTGTCTGTGCAGCTGTGTCCGCAGCTACGAAGCTATGGCAGCAGTTCTGTTTCACTTCCTATGTCACACTACTCTGTGGATCACAGGTAACTGAAGAAACACGGACACTCTTTCCTTTCTTTCTCTTGTGATTTTCCTCATAACAATTATTGTAGAATCATAGAATCATTTACGACAGAAAAGACCATTAAGATCATCGTATAAAACCTAACCTTTTATCCAAAGTACAAATCCATGGAGCCATGTAAAAGCCTTTTAGCATAATAGTACATTATTCTGTTTTTCCTGGGTTTGCACAACTCGATTTTCATGGGGTTCTGTCTTGAAAGACAGCTTTGTAAATCTATAAAACATGAAGAATACCTCCGTACCTATTAAACCTTTCAGATATATCTGATAGTCCCTTCTGTATCATAGTTGTTTAGCCAGTCCAGTGTAATCACTGAACCACATTAGCATGAAACATCAGAGCATTTTATGGTTTACCTGTGGCCACGCTGTGCTTGCATGACTCATAGCGCCAGGGTTTCTGATGTCCAGTTCCTATTTCTAAATAGCCTCCAACATGCACGCACAGTATTTGTCCAAAGTTTTCATAATTACACATTGTTCAGCATAGAAAAGGAGTAATCAAGGGCTGTTCCTATGCAGAATTGTATTTACATTCATGATGTCCACAGCGAACTTTGAATCTTGGCTCTGGGCTTCTGCAGAAACCGTGAACGGGTTGTGTATCATTCCACTCTCCAGCACAGAAAGAGGACTTACTTCAGAGGGCTTAGCAGCAAGTGACTTACTCGGCAACGGCTGAAAGAACTGCTGGCTCTCACCACAGCAGAGTGCGGTTTCACATAGCGGTGACAGCCCACGCCGCTGTGTGATGGAGGTGCTGGTGCTGCAGGGAGGGCTGTGCCGGGGGCTGGGCTGAGCTGTTGCCAGAGGGCAAGGCAGGTGGAGACCTGGCAGAGACCCTGGCCTCTGCATCTTCCATCTTCCCACTCACAGACTCCCTTGGCCCTGGCTCAAGTCAGTCCAAGTCCTTGCAACGGGCTCTGCGCGTTGGTGTGCTCCATGCTTGCCTCAAATTCAGCCTCAGTGTAATTAGAGTAACAGATCTGGCTTTCTTTTTCCTGGTCATATATGTTCAGGTTTAAACATCTTTCCCCACAAGGCAGAAAATTCTGCTGCAAAGCTTTCAGGCACAGCATGGGTTGTTATTTTGTGGGGGATTTTTCCTAGCCTTTGTTCCAAGGTCTGATTCAGCAGAGGTAGCAGAAGGAATCACTCAGCTGCTGCGTATCTCTGGGCTCAGTAACCTGCATATGGTTTACACCATGCGAACCCTACAGTATTACACAGCCCCTCCGCAAGGGAACACCAGTCATTTGTCTTCGCTGCGTAGGAAGTTTCCCACGGACGAGGAGGAGGCACTGACAGCCAGCCCGCTCTGTTCTGCCTCCCATAGGTTACCATTGAAGTGGTGGATGGCCCCGACACCGAGACAGACAAGGATCTGCAGAAGGAGAGCAGCAAGCCTAGCTGGCCAGTCCCATCACCAGACTGGAGAAACTGGTGGCAGAGGTTCTCCACCTTGACTCGCATGAGCAGCGGTGACCAGGACTACAAGTATGACAGCACCACTGAGGACAGCAACTTCCTCAACCCTCTCGGTGGGTGGGATAGCCATGCACCCAGTCACCGGAGATTTGAATCCAAGGAGCAGCCAGAGTATGGTAAGCTTGCGTTCCAGGCCTCTTACGGGCATCTTGGGATTGTAAAAATGAGTTTGGGGGAAATGAGAATGGTGAGGCATCGCTGAAAGTAGGCCAAACAAAATAGAATTTTTCAACATGTGGCTTTTGTTCATCAGTTTTTAAATACAAATCTGTGCAGATGCACAAGCTGTACTGTGGTAGCTGCATTCCACTAGTAAGTCTATAATCTTGAAAATCATACCAGTTAGCCCATAAGAGGACCTTTTTTTAGCCCTAAGTGTACTTTTTTTAAAAACAAAGGAAACAAGGTTTCATATTTATTTTTAGAGTAAGGATAAGTACAAATTTAGAAACGTGCAGTGGTTTGGGAACCAAAATATGATTATTGGATAAATAAGCAAGATCTAAAACGTGGTAGTATTTGGTGGATACACAAATATGATGAATTATGTTGGTGCATGTGTGGGGAGTGGCATGTGCAGCAGGAACATTGTGTATTTGCGTGTGTAATTCTCTTCCAGATGTGTCATGGCGAAAACAATTGTTTTCAGCTTGTATGAAACAGTTGCAGAAACCAGAAACAGAGGAGCTAGTTATTCACTGCCCCAGCGGGCTGTGACTATCCACATGGGCATGACTCAAGGGAGGTGAACTAGTATGTGCTCATGGGTATAGCTCAGAGCCTCTCGGATTTAAGTTGTGTGTAAATACAGAAGATTTTTTGGTTACAGCAGGGTCTCAAAGCCACAGTGCTTTTACCCTGGCACTTCCATTGCATTCCCTAGATACTGCAGAGTGGCTGTCATGCGCTGATTCAGTCTTATTTTCCCCGTTTTGGTTAACTTTGAGTCCTAAAGCCTTAACAATTGAGGGAGACTTTTCGTGGAATTTAAATATTTAAATACATACATATGTATTAAATTTTGTGGCCAGAAGATTGAAGTCTATCCCTTCTTTTTGCACCTGCCTTTATTTGTGGACACGCATTATTGCCAAGAATTCACGTATTAGGTAGCTATTCATTTAGGTAAAATAAAATCGTGTTCACAAATAATCGTGGTAGAAAAAAAAGAAAAGAAGAATTACAAATGCGAAAATAGGAAGAACAGGTTAAGCTCCAGCTGAAAATACACACATGGTGTATTTAATAGTAGATACTGTGTGCTTCATAGTGCGGTATAAACACTAGGTAGGTAGGCCTGAAAATTATGCTAGAGCTCTCCGCTGTGCAGCAGAGCACCCTGCTGACTGGGAAAGGCTCCTGGCCTTACGACTAACCTGGGATGCCGTGCCCCTGGCCAGGGGGATGTAGCTGCAGATCCTGCCTGTATGGGGCTTTTGTGCTAGTTCCACCCGCTGACCTGTTCTCATGTCTCATGGCTCTTATCTCCCTCCTCCTGCCCCTGCCAAAAGGCACCGCATGGCTTTGCCTGCCCTTCCTGGGCCTTCCAGTCTGGGCCCTTTGACAGCGTTGCACTTGCTCACCCTCCCTCTTCCTTGCCAGCCACGTGGAGAAAAAAAATTCAGAGTTGGAAAAGGGCCGGGAAGGAGAGCGGGGCCAGGCAGAAAGGGCAGAGCACATTTTCTTAAGGCATCTTATGCCTCTTCAGACTGCTGCAGTGCCCACCTGTTGGCAAATCCTGGAATCGTGAGTCTTTGCATGCAGGCGATAGCCATGTGCCCCCCACATCACACCATGGGCACCTGACTCGGGTGTGGTGGCTTCCTCATTGGCAGCAGTGTAAGAAAAGGAGGAAAAGCATATAAGGTCCCTGCCACGAGGAACTCGCATCTAGGCAGCTTGCTACGAGTGAGATATATAACCTTCCCATAACTCCTGGCAATAAATGTTTAATAGCACCCCACAGAGTTGTCGTCAGTCATTACATATGGTACAAATCAAGTTACGTGTTCTAGTAACCAGCTCAGGAAGCCCACAGACAGCATGGCAGTGGGCGGGGGAGTGGGAATCGCATGTAGCACAGAGGCCAGTGCAGACAGGGATCTGTCCCTGTGTCTTGCAATTACATACACATTCAGCCTATAGCTATAGAGTAGGCCTGGCTCAGAGTTGCTAAACCCTATTTTGCTTTGCTGCCAGTGCTGGTTTAACCCAAATGAGCAAAGGCTGCAAGCTGTGACCTCAGGGTCAGTTACGTATCTCCTGTAGGTTGCAGAGAAATCCATTAAGCCAGATGTTCCCTAGCGAGAGACAACTCTCGGCTGGGAAGGTGAGCAAACGGGCTTGGTTCACGCACGACGTTTGGTGGCCTTCAGAAGGTGGCATGTGCCACCATGTTCACGCAGCAAACAAAGGGGACTGGCTCTAAAGGGATTAGATACTTAGAGTGGTACCGAGCCATGGTGGTGCAGACTTGGCATCATTTGCCCTTGGCTTTGTCCCAGAAGAGAATAAAGTTGTGTTTTGTTTTCAGGAAGTTCCTGCTAGTAAACCGTCAGATTTGATGTTATTTAATAATTCACATGAAATGCTACAAATCGCATGTTGTTCTGGGTGCAAGATGCATATGTGGTTCCCTATATCCATGGGAGTATTCCTGTAATATCTGTTTCCTGTTCAAGGGATCGAAAAACAAAATCGCAATTTTCATGCATGACCCTCAGCCTCCCATAGTGCAACATTCATTGTGCCCTAAAAATTAGTTGAGTATTGTTGTGCAATTGCTGTGTCTTTTGAAAAGATGAAAAAGAAAACTTAATTTATCCTGTGCCTGATTAGTCTGTGGTCAGAAAACATATTCCTATATACAGGGAAATTATGTGGATAGACGTGTACTGTTAGTTCATGACCCAGCTTTGCAGCTGAGGATTCTCAGCTGCCAAAAGGTCAAAAGAGAAAGGAAATATTTTTTCAAATTATGTTGCATGCATTTCCCTGAGGAGCATCAAGTGTGAATACCATTTAAACAGCAGGCTTATGCCTGGCACTTAGCCCAAGCTTCAGGTAGAGACATCTGGATTCCATTCTTGTTTTGCCTTCTTAATAAAAAACACTACACAGTAGTTTTGGGTAGTAGGAGTTTTGTTTCTTCATTTCCTTCCTCATCTTTGTTCTTTCACAGATTATATTGACGGTGAGGGAGATTGGAGCCCATGGTCCCTTTGTAGCGTCACCTGCGGGAGTGGCAATCAGAAGCGGACGAGGTCCTGTGGGTACGCCTGCACTGCCACCGAGTCACGGACCTGCGACAGGCCCAACTGCCCAGGTGTGAGCATGTTCCCGGGAACTGCAGGCGGGGGGGGGGGGGGGGGCGGGATATGGGGGGCAGAGCCCTCCTGTGCACAGAGCCCAGGGCCCGTTTGTCCCTTCACTGGGGAGGGGCTCCGGTGGGCAGGCGCACGCTGGTTTGCAAGGCCATTTATGAAATAGCAGGTTCTTTGCTCGTAATAATACGCTGATAGATGAAGTCTACTGTTCCCAGGGACTCAAAAGGCAAATACGGGCGTTTTTTAGGTTACAGCAGGCGTTTTTGTGGACAGTACATTTTGTATTCCAAAGGATGCAATCTACTCTCTTGAAACAAATCTGTATTCATTTTAGAATTTCAAAACAGCTGTGTTGACTGTTACCTCAGCAAGCTCCTATTTTGCTGTGCAGTGAATGGGCATGCCTGTGCTGTGAACAAATAGCTCCATACCAGTTATATGGCTTTTAAGTTTTGTGCTTAACGTATACAGAGTTGCTTTAGGACTCCATGTGTACTAATACTAAAAAAATACTTTAAATACCTACTTTGCATTTCACTCCAGAGATTTTGGGTTCATTGGATATTTCTTGTCCTAGAAAGTCAATGTTAAGGTGGAAATGTTGTCTCTGTTTTGTTTACACCCTGCTTGATAATTGGAGAATTATAAACCAACAAGTCTGGTTCTGCAGCAATTGTGCAGAGTGGGATGAGGGAGTGTCTAGTTTTGGCTTGAATGTATTCAGAAAATATGGCCAAGAAGCCTTACCTTAGCTCTGACTCATCTACAGGCATTGACATCTAAATGCCAGTAACAGAGGTGTCCTTACTATCAGGCAATTTTTGCTTTGGTGACAGCAGGGCCGAGCACTCAGACCTACATTGTAAAAATTTAAAACTGCTATGGAAAACTTTCCCGTGATGTACTTTAAATGCTGCTGTGTGTTTGGATTTAGCCAAGTTTGTAATGCAGTGATGCAGTAGTTGCCACAATGCATGGGATATGTGCCATTTCAGTACTTCCCAAGACTGGAGAGAAGTAGAAACACATGCCATGGTGGTATGCATTTCACTGAGTCTACTTAATGACTCAGAAAGGCAGAAATGCTTAAACTGGGGGTCAGGTTTTTTTGTTGGGAAGTGAAATGTTAGCAGCACTGCAGAGAAGACTTTGGGGCCTCAGCGAGAGAGTTGGAAAGAAATTTCTCACTCACAGATAGATGTGCGCATCCATTGCAAGGTAATAGCTGCTAGGCTGTTCAGGGGGAAGGTGTTTCTGGATGCTCAATAATAAAGGGTTAATTCCAGATGAAAGTATGTAGCCCCCAGTTACATTCTCCAGTATTTATTACCGGCTAGCATCAAACAGTGGCAAACTTGAAAGAAAATATATCATATAACAGACCCCCAGCGATCAGCAGGCAAAACATATTCACTCTTTGAGGCTGTGCTGACATTTTTAAAATTACAAGGGCAAAGCTCAGCTTCTGCTGTGTATAATTCTGGCAGTGAATTACTGCCCCGTAATGGGTTCTTGGGTATCTATTATTCTGCATCTACTGCTGGAGTTAAGGCAAAACTATGATAATTTTATTGAAAAGCAGCCTGAGGCTGTTTTGAAGCTTGCAAGCCACTATTATGCCCCAGTTCAGGAGATCAGGAGAAAGTTCACTGGCAAGAAGATGGATGGTGAACAGACTTCATTATTAACCATAGAGTTATCACATATTAAAGAGCTTTCTGCTCTTTTTTGAAGGTCTTTAATTCAATGGAGAGGGAAAAAAACCTCAAACCTGTTTAAATGCTTCTTTGAAGAGATGTTTGTTTTAAGGCCACATGGCACAGCAACATAAGGGAAACGTGAGGCTGGTAGGTAGGCCAAACTAAAGCAGCAATGAAAGGATGTTTACTTTGGCAAGATCAATTAATACATTTTCTGACAATCTGTGTTTCTCTCTACTGATAGCAAACACTTAAATTGCAGGTTGTTGGAAGATCCAGATATTTTTATTTGATTGCCGTAGCTGCAGGGGGATGGGATTGATGGGACAGGTTATTTATCTCTCACCTACTCACACCTTTTAACTCCCTAGCACAGGCAGAGACCAGCAAGCACCAGTCTTCTTGCAACAGCGTCATTCTTCCTTGTAATTCCTGAAAAATGGTTTTCCATAGGCAGATGTGAACTTATTCACCTGTCTTCAGGCATGTTGCTCTTTTTGAGAAAGTGGCACAAAGGCTGCCTCCTTTAGACATGATATTTTACCCAGGGCTTTAGAGTTTCCATTAGGACGTTTGTTTTTATCTTGTCGGTCCCTTGTGATACATGCTCTGGAGAAGATGCTGGTCACATAAAGCTGACCAAGTGGCTGTTGGTGAAGTTTTTGCAAAGCTCCTACCTGAATTACTGGGAGATGCTGGCAAGCCTTGCATCCGAAAGAGGAGGAATTAAATCTGTTCCCTCACTGCTGTCCCTGCACTGGGTTCATAACTGACCAGTTTGTTGCTTATATTTAAGCTCTAAAACTTGAAAACTTTAGACCTTTGGGCTAAACTACTGCTTTATCTTCCTAACGCCACAGATTCCTTGGTCATTATACTTTCAAATGAACATTCCCTCCAGCAGCAACTCCAGGTGGTTTCCCTGCCAAACAAAAGCACCTTGCAGAACTGGGGAAGGAAGGAATGGCAGGGAAGCAGTTGATTGCACGGTGTTTTAATGGGAAAGCACCACCACCACTAACACGTGTTTGTCTTAGGGATCGAAGATACCTTCCGGACAGCTGCCACAGAAGTGAGCTTACTTGCAGGAAGTGAAGACTTCAACGCTACCAAACTGTTTGAAGTTGGTAAGTAGCCTAGTCAATCTTTCAGCAACAGATAAGAGACTTACTTAGATTTTCCTGGTTGAACTCTTGCTGCAGGTCCAAGATCTTGAGTTTACCATTAAAAATGTCAGTAATAATGGCCATTTATTATTTTGTTTAAGTTTATGATCTGAACCTTAGCTTGCTTCTCTCGCCGAATCTTTCTCCTCTTAAGTCTTAGCAATTTCTGTGCTGCTTTCATTATAAAATGGTGATTCTCTGTCCTAGCTCAGAAAAGAGCTGTAAGGCTCCACATTAATGCAGAGTGGGGAAAAATCAAATGCTGTTCAGCATTTTGCTAAAACAGCTTCAAATGGAAGATACTGTAAAAGCATTTTAGGTACAGCTGTCACACTAAAAAAAAAAGACAATGACTTTTACAAGCATGCATGGCTTTTACAACTATGTGTGCTGCAGTGGGGCTAGTCAGTGAGATTTTACAGGGCATGACTCAAGACTGCCCGAGCTAAAACTCAGCCCAACCTCTATAATGTTCTGATTTCAATCCTCCAATGAAACCATAGCGTGGCCTATCTTAGACACTGGGTGCTGAACTAATTGGATAAATCAAGTAATCCAGCACCCCCCGCCTATGGTGGTAGAGCACAACAGTTAATGATAGCCGGGATAGGACTCTTTAAGGAGATAGAAAAACAGGGCACATCACTAAGTAAATATTTTGCGCGAATGTTTGCTGTGAGAGTTTTAGGTCCCAGTCTTTGCCTTACTCCAGAGTCCTGTTAAGTAAGTGTGGGGCAAGATGTGCAGGGGTTTGGGGTTTTTTTTTTTTGAAAGCTGGTAGCATGATACAGACACCTTAAATAATGTTTTAGGAAGGAGACGTTTAACTGGATTCTCCCAAGACCCTCGCAAAATAATAAAGTGCCAGTATTAAATACGCTACTAGTCTATAAATCTCTTTAATCCCAGCTATAAATCATGACTCCGGTGCCGTTAAATCCTCCTAATGTACAGACACTCTGATATTATGTCACATATGCCCCTTTAGAATCTGAATCACTTTTGGCTGCATTTGCCAGCTAAGATGTCAGTCTCCTTGTTTGAACTACAGCTGCTTGAAATACCCCTTTGGGAAGATGGAGACCAAACAGAAAAAGCTATTTGTTAGTTGAAAGAAAGACTGAATTAGGGCTTAATAATGAACTTCAGGAAAAGTAATCCAGGCCTTGCTTGCCATCTTTGTATTTCTAGCATCATGAGAAACTTAATCCTTCAGCATCTGAATCTGCTGTTGTTACAAGGTGACTGCGCAGACAAGGGGTTCAAACTAACTGGAGACTGTCATCAAATCACTGTGATTTCCCCGTTCAGTTCTGTCACCTGTAAACCCATGACAGTGTCTCTTGTGCTGCGTGGGGATACTGGCAGCTTAACTGGAATTTGCCAGGTAGAAGAAATGCCAAATGATTCTTACTGGCATGGTGCTGCACTACAATTCAGACTAGCACTGCCTGAGGCCCTGAAGCCAGTCACACGTGATTATCTGACAAGACAGCACATTAACGCATTGCAGGTAGGGAGGCAAGCTTTTTCTTTCTTAAGCAAAGCACTGGTGCTGAACAGTTAGGCTTTACTCATTTGATATCATTGATCATACAAACTGGGATGCTGCATAATGTATCTTAAGCTTCCATTTCCTGCCCTTAAACAGATACCGATAGCTGTGAAAGATGGATGAGCTGCAAAAGTGAGTTCTTGAAGAAATACATGCACAAAGTGGTCAATGATCTTCCCAGCTGCCCGTGCTCCTACCCCAGAGAAGTCGCATACAGCACTGCTGAAATCTATGATCGAATTAAGAGGAAAAACTTCCGCTGGAAAGATGCAAGTGGTCCAAAGGAGAAACTGGAGATCTATAAGCCCACCGCACGATACTGCATCCGCTCCATGCTCTCTTTGGAAAGCACCACGCTTGCAGCACAGCACTGCTGCTACGATGATAATATGCAGCTGATTACCAGAGGGAAAGGGGCAGGTACACCAAACCTGATCAGCATTGAATTCTCAGCAGAACTCCATTACAAAGTGGACATTCTGCCTTGGATTATATGCAAAGGTGACTGGAGCCGATACAATGAAGCACGGCCTCCAAACAATGGGCAGAAATGTACAGAAAACCCTTCAGACGAAGACTACTACAAGCAATTTCAAGAAGCAAGGGAATACTGAGAGGATTTTCCTCCTCTTCAGACACAAAATAGCATTTGTTTCCTGGATGCCAAAGAACTGGTAATGGCTGCTGCATTGTCTCCTTGACAGGGGTTGATCAGTTCCTTTCTAATGAATGTATATAGTTGTAATATAATACATAAGTATTTTTCATAGTGTGTGTAATTTATAAACACATATCTCTCTATCTCACACACACCTATTTCTACATACAGACATACATAAAACTTGTCCTGGTAGGATTTTATACTTCAATCGTTTAATAATACACATTTCATTTTATTCCCCAACTGTAACGTAAGTGTGAGGTGGGGGGGTGGGGCAGCTTCCATCACCATCAGGCCCAAGGTCCCAGCTGAGGAGGGCACATATTTAAAAGTTGTTATAAACAATAGGATTGAAGAATGCACTCTTCCATATGGGAATGGTTTACAAGATTAATGCACCTACAGCATCAGTTTTCTCTATAATTGATTTCATGACTAGTCATGTCTAAGAAAAGATATTTTTTTTTAACGGTAACACTCAAAAGTGAGTATCAACAGTTACTAGCAATTTTTTTCTTGGAATTCTTCCTGTTACCTTCTAGCTCAGGTCTCTGCAGTCCATCTGGGGTAGGCTTGCAGGGAGACTAGCCATGGTTTTCCTGTGGACCAGGAAAAGTCTCGATGCAGTGGTTCTGCAAGAGTTACAAACAGCCAACTCCTGGAAACATCTCAGATACGAAGCTACAGCTGTCAGGACTCACATCTTAGGCTGGGGGGTAGATCTGCAGGGCAGCTACCTGTAAACTAAGTATGCCACAAGTCTTTGGAGGAGCGAGGCCAGAGCAGGAAACCATGTCAAAGGAAAAAAAACAAAAACCAAAAATCAGGTACCCCCTAATTTTTAATATGAAGAGCGTTTAGATCTGCTTGTTTCTTTCTTTTAAGAAAAGAAAGAAGTTTATTTTTTCGAAAGAACAGGAAAAGTGAAATACACATTTCCAAGTTCCCTGAGATAAAGCATGCAACCAGCCCTTTTCCCCCATTTATCATATGCTGAGTACACAGTGTCCTACAGAAGAAGCTATTCTTTAAGGAAGCTGTCTGGGAGGAACTATTGGTGAGTTAAAATTGTCTTAATTTTTTTGAAAAGCTAGCATTATTTTTGTAAAGTATTTATTGAATTGTAACAATAACTCACAAGTGGGCTATGTCTCTAACATGAAAGGCTCCTATAGATGGAACTTGATTACCAAGAACAAGACTGTTGTTAGGCAAAGGCTTTACTTCCAAATTTTTATAAAGTGCAAGTTTACATACATAATCCTGTAATTAAGCAGCTGATAACCTGCATTCCTATGAAAGATAAAAATTACACCATGGGTAAATAAATACTTACAGTTCCATCCTGTAAAAGGCTGTCTTGCTGCAAGTCAATGTCTTCATTTGGAAAACCAAGGCTAAGTGTTACTAGAGAAATGCCTATTTTTGGATGATGTCGTCTGATGCACATATGTGTACTGCATGTGGAACCTCACACAGTGGTAAAAGCAATCTTGTGTTGCAGTCAGTCCTAGCTGAAAGATGCAAGACAGCCATGAAAGACAATTCCTTCTGCCGTACGCAGGCACACATATATACTGTAAATCTTTTCTTCTCTAGCTCTGTTGGCCTTTCAGGTGCTGGTTGATTGCGACTTACTGGCCAGACGAGTGCATGGTGTCCCCAGCATTAACATATGCATAATAAGTCCGCTGCGTCTGCAAAGTGTCAGGCTTGCATTGGTCTGCCCAGGTGGTGCAAATCAGGGGATTAATAAGCAGCCTGGGCCTTGGACACCCACACTGGCCAGATGTGGTGCATAGGCTGCAAAGGCTCTCCCAGGCTCTGCCAGACCTAGCCTGACGGGCTGCAGTGCTCAGCACCGTACTTCTGCTCTGGGCTTCCAGAAATACAGCAGTGCGGGCACGTATGCAACCGCAACTGATCTACTGAGGTAACTTCAGCAGCTGGAAATCTTGGCCATGTCATCGGATTTTCCCAGATGCTGGCTTGAGTCAGGGGTTGGGGGAGACGTGGATATACTCTAGCACTAGCTGGTAGTAACAAAACATGGCTAGTTGAGCAAGAGGGTAAACATGGGGATCGCCCCTTAATTTTTATAGAAACCAGGTTTTGTAAATCCTTGCAGGGTCATAAGAAGGAACCACTAGCTAGTGGAGCCAGTTAAATTGACAGCAGATGGATGAAAGGCATAAGCGACTTCAGGATCAGTCACTTAATAGGGAAGACAGGTATTTTCTGCAACATGGTGGAGAAAGCTCTGCTTTTTACTTCACTTAGCAATGTGGGGGGAACAACCGTCTCAGGTTTCTCTGGGAAGGCGATGAGAGGGCGGCCACAATTCCCGAAATATAAAACACATCCCTGCAGTTTATGGATTAGTAAATTACGGTGCTATCGAGAAATGCTACTACACCATTAATACTGAACATGAGAAATAAAGTGTCAGGCAAGAAGAAAAATTATTCTAATAAATGAAATAATGCACAAAGTTTCAAGTCTTACCACTCATAATTTGCCAAGGCTAGAAACTGAGGCAGCGTAATAACCACTGGTGAGGACCTACCAGGTTTTTCATAGGACAAGTCCTGGAGCACAGATGAAGACAGCATTCACACTTCTGCAATCTTAAGCAACGGTCCTTATTAAAAACAAAGTCAGTCCTATTTTAAAATAAATTATGATCCATTCAGGGCCAGTTTGCTTTTTTTCTATTCTGTTTTCCTTATCTCCTTTACAACAACTAAAATTGTACCTGGAATGACTGTGTGTAGTAGTCCTTAGCAAGGTCGTGGAGTTTGCCACAGCCAAATTGGGCTCAGTCTCCTAAATATAGAGCTCTCTATATTAGAATAAGACCCGAGGAAGTGTTTGTAGTCTTGGGTTCCTAGGCACAGGTTGGTAGGTGGAAGAAGCTGTTGTTACATTTTTAAGTTACCACAGACTGTGCAAATTGGAAGACCCAAGCAAAGATACGAGGGGCATTGAAACAAGCAGAACTAAACAGGGCTCATGGTCTCAACACTGAGCAATCCTCAGCGAGTCCCTCACTGGTAGCCATCCTGCCTCCCAGAAGGAAACCTGAAACAGACTTCACAGCACCCTCTCCGTATCTGAGCAGTTCCGTGTACCTATTTTCTCATCAGCAAAGCCAGAGTGCATGTTTTCATCTCCCGGCCTCCGGTTCCTCTGCACTACCTTTCTTTTAGGCAAGCACAGCTGTTTGTGCAGCAAAAGGAACCAGTCAAGTCATCCAAGTTGTTTTTAACTCCAATCAATCGACAGATACTGGTTACCGCACGGATTTAGAGTTGAGTTGGCAAGAACGCCTTAAGCTGGCACTGCTAGAGTGCCCTGAGGCAGCCATAAATGGATTGAATGCGTACCTTTGATGGTTAAAAGGATGAGTGGGCCTGGCTTCACATTGCCGGGACAGCTGCTGAGCAGCAAAATTCCACTAACATAACCCGCAGTGATGCATATGGGTTATAGGACAATATAGTGAAAAACAAAAACATACACATATTCACGAATCCCCACAGTCCTGCATTAGTTACCAGCTGCGTTCCCCCCACCCCCCAACCCCCACCCCCCGTTGTGCAAAATGGTTAGCACTGTCAACAGAACACATTCTTTAAAAAAATGCTAGTGAGTTCATAGGACTGCCTTTTCCATATATAGCATTTTCACTGAGATGTAGGGTTGGTTGCAATGAATAACTGATGCACCTGACACTTTCAATTCAGTGGGGTCAGGCGAGTTGAAGATGGGAGGGGGGGGGAAGTAGTAACCTTTCCCAGATGAAGAATCTGCTGCTTGGTGGCAGGGGCTTGCAGTATATACATGAGCCATTTAGCAAGTTTAGCAAGGGGATGCCTGCCAGACCACACTGAGCCCTAATGCCGCTGTCCCCTACCTGTGGCCGTCTCCCTGGCTGGCAGCAGGAAGGCAGCGAGGGAGCACCTGCACTTCCTGGTGGTGGCCTGGGGAGCTGCCTGAGGCTGAGGACGCACCGGTGCTCCCCTGCCTGCTCTCTCCATCAAGGGGCCCCTGGAGTCGCCCAGCAGCCAGCATGGCTTGCCACACTGGGTGCCTGCTGCTGCAGCACTGCCTTGGCTCATGCTCAGCAGCACAATCACACATCCATCCATCCCTGGAGAAAATTACTCATGTTCAGGCTGGGCAGGCTACACAGGAACCTGGCGAGCGCCATTCCTAGCAGGGTCAAGAAGCTGGCAGGGTGGGGAGCCTGTTTGTAACCCATGCAGACAAAGTTACTCTGCAGGCTCCATACAGTCACCTGTACAATCATCTGACACCACACAAGGGGCAATGGCATGGCAAGGCTCTCACTTGTTAATCCAGAAGAGGAAGCCTGCAAAACAGAGATGGACAAGCTCATCGCTCACGCTGCTCACTGCATGCACCTGAACAGGCACAGGCACAGCCATGTCCCTCCTCTCCATACACACTGAGCCCCGACAGCTTAGGAGGGAGGGCATGAGCAGGAAGTTGACCAGCAATAAGCATCAGCGTAAAGATGACACTTCTTCTAGCAAACTCGTGTGAGTGTATGTTGCTGCCTGGCATGTATGTGACAGCTGAGAGCGCATGTGTTTTTCTATCACCAGTTCCCCCCACCCTTGCCTTTGTAACTTTTAATGGAAAAATGTGTGGGCAGTTTCCATTATGCCTGCACTGTTTCAGACAAATTAAGGGGTTGGCTAAGAAAGGACTGGTTTCATATTTCATACCAAATACACACACATGCATATATTTATATATCTATGTAAATTAATTTAGGATATCCTCTAGTCGTGCACTTTATAGCGGTACATTGCCGAGTGTAGGGTCTGCAGGAACGGCGCTACAGAAGAGCACTTCCTTTTGGCCTCCACAGGGGGACGAAGCTATTTTTGCACTTGCATGGGGAGGAAAAGGGCTGGGAAGCTGAAACTGCAGCAGTCATTCTTTGGCTCTGCCTTCTACTTTCTGAGTGGCAGGTTTATTCATTTTTCCTTTTCAGCTGCATTGCTAAAGCCACACATGCCTTTTATGACTGTGCTAATTTTCTATCAGTTTAGGGAGTTACACATTTTTTTCCTTATTTGTTCTCTATCACAAGAAGGATCAGGGAGGGCGGGTAACTTCTAAACACATAGAAGCTTTTCATTCATTAAAATGCACAATTTATAAGAGATTCAGAATGTTATATTCTGGAAGTGCTGGTACTATTACACAGGTCAAACTGGGCAAACCTGACAAAATGAAGTGTGGGTGGCTCTAGTTTTCAAAGACACACTTAGATAATATTTCCTTTTTAAAACTAGGCAAACATCATTACATATGTTAAATGTCAGCCTTTGCTGTTTATTACAGGCCTGACCAATGCTTTGCTTAGAGTGGAACAGTGCTTCACTCTATGGATTTCAAGAGAGGTCTGGTATGACTCCAAAACATGCCTGAAGCAAGGGTCAGCACCTGCACACCATGGTGGTAGATGCAGGATGTGCATCAGAAATTCTGGGGAGCAGAGGAGGCTTTGGAACCAGCTCCCACTCCAAGCACCATCTTCCGGGCTGGCTCCTGCCTCTGCACAGCTGTGCTTAACCCATTTGTTTGTCCCAAAGCCGAGCTGCAGTCATCCCCCTTCCCCACTTGCCAGGGGCAGCTCTTGAGGGGACATTGCTCAGCCACAAAAAGAGCCAGGGCACAGCTGGCCTTGGAAAAAACCCTGTCTGGCTGAGTAGGGCTCTCCAAGTCAGGTAAGAAAATAGGAAAGGGCTGAATGTCCTTGACCGTGCAGACACAGGGATTCCTGTGTCCCACTGTCCTTGGCAGCTTTTACCATCAGGAAGTTACGGGGAGGTACCTTCAAACCACAGCACAGCCTGGCTTAACCCAAAGAAGCATAAGGGCAAATCTCAAGTAGTTTACCAGCACTGCCACAGTCCCCATCACCCCCAAAGAGATCAAGATCCAGCCTGGCATGACACCTCTGTCCAAAGCCAGCCCCGACCAGGAAGCAAAAGGACAACTTCATTCCATGTGCAAATGTCCTCGTTATTCCAGCACATCCAGGCATGCCACCAAATGATGGCTTGGAGACACGAGGTCTGCCACCACCGCTGTAGCATTAACCAGGTCTAAAAGCAAGAGTGATCTGAATTCAATGCACCAGTTCTCTTACACAACCCTCATCTTACAACCTGCCTGGGAAACACACAGAAAAGGAGTGCAGAAACAGAGGGAGCCTCTTTGGGTTGAGAAAGCGGATCCAGTAACAAGAATGGAAATTAGTTCTGGCCAGTGTGGAGAGGAAATAACAGTGCATTGACTTACAAAGTGGCCACATTAAGGGTCACCAAAATTTAAAACAACGTGTGGATAATACATCCTGAAGAAGGTTGGCCTCAGAAGGGAAAGTCAGAAGGAACAAAGCAAGTCTTCAAAAGGAGCCTAGCAAAGGAAATGCTGTGCAGTGCCTACGTCCCCAGCAGTCTGAGAGCTTCCCTTGCCTGGCCAGACCCATTCCCGAACTATTGCACCATGTGTTTAATCACCACTGGGTACACAATAGCAGAAAAGCCAAATTAAAAGGTACAGCCAGTAGGTGTAAGGGGAGGAAAACTTACTGAGCCTTTTTTCCTGAGTAACAGCCCACACGGCCTCATGCTCACAGAGGCCACAGCACAGTAGTAGCTGCACCACAGCTTTTAGCTGTCCGCGAGAGGTCGATGGCAGTGGTTAACCTTGACAAATAACTATGTTTTGCCCTTGCCCATAGTGGCACGGCTGTCAGCATTCCTGTAATTTAATGTGGCTTTTGCTCGAAAGGTCAACCCCCCTTTCTCTCACACCCATATCAACCACCCAGGACAGTGGGTTCCCCCCTCCCAGCACCACTGGCTGCACAGCGGACCAGGGGCATTGGCTTGGGTAACTTTGCAACTTAGCCTCTTTGCCCACAGGGAAAGGGAGACCTGGCCCCATCTTCCCAGCACACAGACAGGAGGCGTGAAGCCACCAGAGATGCACAGGCTGGAGGTAGGAGAAGAAACTGCCCTAACCTCAGCCTCAAACACAACCGCAACTATCATTGCTAGGTTGGGTGGCCTGGTTAGAAATACAGCGTTTTTGCAGCCAGCAGGACTGCCCCATGGATTCAGCCTGTGAGCCAAAAGGAAAGCAGCAGCATGCTCCATGACTGACCATCCCCAGCACTGATGGGGAGCAGGAAGGTGGGAAGCCCCAAGAGCTGCACACTTCAAGATCCAGCTACATACAAGATCCAGCACTGCCAAGCTGGAACCTCAGTCCCAGCACTGAAACAGCACCCAGGCAGCCACACAGGGAGCTGGGCCTCACCCACACCAAAGGGACACATGGAAGGAAGGCCAAGATTTGATGTATAAGTCACTGTCAGGGGGTGTTTGTGCTGCATTAGAAAGGAGATGAGACCAGATAACTCCGGCTGTAGAAGAGGAATTCTGCAAGGCCAGAGAGTCCCACAGGACTATCTGGTCCATCTGACACCTCCAAGCTGGCAATTATATTGTGAGCTGCAAAAGTCTCTTTAAGCAGAGCTTGGATAGCGAAAAGCAAATTGAACAGAAACTGCGAATCTTTTCCGTCCAAAAATATCCACCTGTTTCCATGGTGGAGGCCATGGATTGCCTTCTGCAAAATTTCCCACAGCTTTCAGCAGGCATATAGCTGCTTTCCAACCTCTTCAAAGCCAGAGCCCTCCAAGGAGGTTCATCATCCAGCAGCAAAACAAAGAAAGGACACAGCATCACTATCACCCCACACACAGCACAGCTAAATAACATCCACCACATTGTTGCACCCCCAAAAATGCCAAGAGCTGCCGGGCCCTTCTTTGTACCAGCACTCCCAGCTTTTCTACCCACTAGCTGAGTTTTTCAGGTAAAGCCAGGTGTGAACTTCAGTGAACGCTATTGCAACCACCCAGGATCATTTGAAAGCCTCCTCTGAAAGACACCACACCAATACATTTGCTGCTCACCTTGCAGTGCAGGGGACAAGAGACAGCACCCCTCCTACTGCTGACTTTCCCTGTGTCAGCTTTGCATGAACACAGTTGCACATGGCACAGGTATCTCTGAGCCCTCTGGTCTGATGGTGCAGCTCAGCACCACTGGCAATGGCCACTGCATTTCACTGACTTATCCCAAGACACTTCTCATCTCAGATTTTTCTTTTTTTAATGGGAAGAGGCAAAACCAGACCTCCTGCATGAAGACAATTTGTCTCTTCTGGATGAGTTCCAGCATGAGGAGGGTGCTTTATACATATGGGTTCTCTTTCATGTTTGATTGCTGGACTAAGATCACATTGTTGTCCAGCTCAAGGGGGGGAAAAAAAGAGCAAAAACCACACAAATCAGGAAAGCATTAGGTAAACTTAGCTAAGAATACATCTTCTGACCAAATGGAGAGCAATGCTCTTTCATATAATTAGACCGTCTGCAGGAAGTCAAAAAGAACAAACTGTGATACTTTCAGTGCTGTGGGAGACATGCAGTCCCCAGGAGATGATCATGTCTCTTCCCCAAAGCATTGGATCAGCGTCCCTGGGCAGGTTGTGAGTGTGGTTTAAAGAGCCCTCAGAAACTCTGTAATTGCGTTGCAGCTCCAAATGCCATCCCTCATTCAATGAAAAGACATGCATACATGAAGATAATGTGTGAAAACAACCCCTGACTGATCAAAAAGAGTTTGAATACTGTCTTCAGATTTGAACAACGTGGGCAAAATGCTGGGTTCGGCCATAAATGGCCAGTGGCACAGCCAGCGCAAGAGTGGTATCACACACTGGAGAGAAGGATACTCTGTACCAACACACAGTATCAAACAATAAATAATCCTGCCCTTCCTATAATGACTCTTTCTGTAACAACCTTCTCCTTAAGGGGAACGACACAAATGGACATTGAAACACACAGGCACAACAATGGACGTATGGGCCTGACACCCACATTTCTGCTCAGCACCACCTATGGCAAGTGGTGGGGATACAAAGAGCCAGATCCTTCACCCTCCAAAGTCAACAGCGGGGCTCAAATCATCTTTAGCCCAGTCCCTTGTTTCGGGAATGAACTCTTTACCAAAAAGAAACAAGTAAACATTTTCCGTTCTCTTCTCTTCCTAGACATTAAGCAAGAGTAACTTGTAAATTGCTTCCAGCGACTTCAAGACAACAAGGGAACAAACAACTATCAACAAGCATTACACTCATTGCTTCACACGAAAACAGTTATGAGACTGAAGGGATCCTGACAGGCAATTGGAAAGCATTCCTTTTTATGCTAAATTTATTGTATTTTAGACCAATTTTCCATGATTTAAAATGTGCGATGTAATAAAGAGCTGGAATGCCTTCTTTTGTCATAATATTTCACACCCAAGGCCTCAGAGCACTTTTGTGAATCAAACTGCAATACTCCTGCAAAGCAAATGGTTTAGGAAGCAGAGAACTGGAAATAGAGGGCCGTTTTCAGAGCTGTTGGTGGACACAGAGGAGCCTGTAACAAAACCAAAGCAGTGTCCTAATATCTGGCCTCACTGATCCTGTGCCAGAACCACGGGTTCTTTCCCTCCTTGGGCAGAAGTCTGTTGACAATCCACTGGTTCCCTTCACCTGGAGCTGGAGGTCCTCACTTGCACACCCATGCTGCACTGTGCCCCAGCAATGAAAGAAATTCAGAAAGGTGAGATGGTTTCATCAAGGGAGGGAAAAGTAGGACACAGCCAATGAAACACTGCACATTTTGCACTATTTCAGACTCTCCCCAGGAAGGAAACAGCATCAGCTATCTTGGCACCATTGCCAACCGGACCATAGCTAACTGGGACCATTTGACAGTCCCAGTTCAATTCTCACAGACAAGCAGCCCCTCTGCAAAAGCCAGATGTAACTGGCACTGCTAGACAAAGAGCTCAAAGCCTGAGCAAACATAAAGGCTGTGCTGCTTCTTGGTGATCCCACACAAACACATATGGGTGAGGCTTTTTAGTACTTCCATGCAAAGGAACTTGCCTATAACCATAGGCAATGGTAACGCAAACTTCATTAGATTACTGGCACATAACTGAAAGGCTTCAGGGGACTACGAGCTGTTAGCTTAACTATACCCATATAGCAAAGCTCATATAACCCCCTCCTGAGAGCATTCCTCCACCACGGGCAGAATTTCCAGACAAAACAGGGAAGGAGCTGGGGCCCTTCCACTAATATAGCCTTTCTCACATGAGCATTATATTAAAAACAAAATTGATTATCTGCTTCTTATGAGCAATAGTCAGCCACTACACACCTTTAGGTGGGACAAGCAGACTTAGGCAGCAGGACCACAACCATATCCAGCGCGGTTTGCAATGCTCTCCATACTCAGCACATTTCTATGCCACAATGCAAAACCTCTCCAAGTCCCTCTCAGGAGTCTCAGCTACTGCAAATATTCATGAGCTAATTTTCCCCACAGCTTTAAAGCATGAAAATTAAGAGCCTCATGATTTTTAGGGAAACTTCTGATGTCAAGAGAACTAACCTGGCCAAAGTCAGAGAGAAAGGGCTGTGGCAAAACTGGGATCTGACTGTAAATTACTTTTCCCATAGACCTCCATCTTGTTTCTTAAGGCCTACTAGGGGCGATCACTGGAACATAAAAGGTTTAATGCTGATATTTCCTAAGATTTCAGTGATTATGTCTCATATCCACCATTACTTTAGACAGAAACAGAGCAGTCACTGGCTTGTGCAAGGCAGAAGCCTATGCCCATATTAACACACTCTCCTCACCTCAAAGCAGCACACATAAAAATCCTCCACACCTTGAAGAGTACAAAACCGGGTGCATGCAGCCAGTGCAGACGTTTGCTCTCAGCAGCTCTCAGGAATGTGCTGCTTGCAGGGCGGCTCGATGATATGTCGTCCTGCATCCAGGAGGGCTTTGTTCTCTGTGGGGTGAAACCTCAGCCTTCAGTTTATTAAATGCAATTGCAGAAGCCAAATGGATGAGTCACAAAGCCAGTTGTGTAAGCATGCATATGATGAAAGCACAGAGGACATGCATTCTCTTCATGAAGTCTGGGTCTATCAAAGCCCTTCTGATGGGCACAGGAGGGTGGTTGGGGCGTAGCCCCCATCCATCACCTCCCACCTGATGCCAGTGAGGGCTCAGGCAGATGGCCTGTGCAGGTATTGGCCGCAAACCAGCCCCAGAGCAACAAAGCAAACAGCAGGTATGGTCGCAGTGGTGGGGACATACTGGCACACTACCTCCTCTGTAACATCAGCAATAAAGGGCACTCTGTGGACATACTGGCACACAACCTCCTCTGTAACATCAGCAATAAAGTGCACTCTGTTGCTAGTCAGGATTTAGCCAAAAACAAAAAAAAAAAAAGGGGGAACTGTGAGTCTTGCCTACCTTCCTTACATAAGGTGCTGTCTCTCTGCCTCGCTGGCCGCATCAGCTCCCCCCAACCCACCTTCTCACTGCCCCTGTCCCCCAGCCCCTTTTAAAAGATAAATCAGGAAAAATGGAAGAGAGGGGAAGGGGGGGTAAGCACCCCTAAAGCTCCCCCAGCAAAAGCTGCCAGCACAGGACACCTTCACCAGTGAGCTGATTGCAAACAGCACTGACTGCAGGATGCAAAACATACAGAAGCAACGGCTGCAGCATGTCCTGGCTCAAGCTGAGCAGCATTTTTCTGATCCCCCCTGCCTCCACCCTGCTCAGCAGAATGCAAACCCTTTGCCAGGGCCAAACACCTGCTCAACCAAGGAGTCACAGTAGGGCTGACAGCCTTTTCCAGGGCTGGCTCCTGCCTCTCCTTTGCACTGGGCCTGTTCAAGAGGCTTTTGCTTGGAAAAAACAAGGCTGCGTGCAGAGCAGCACCTGTGGAGAGGAAAGAGGGAGCAAATACCTGCAGGTGCCGCTGCTGCTGTGGCAGAGATGTCTCGACCTCAGAGAGGGACCAGCTCATATCCCCACAGGGTCTGGAAGGAAAACAAAAGCTACAGCTTGAAATCAGATTCGGGGACAGCTGTGCCTTTGCATTGCTATCACTCACAAGTTTCCACCCCATGGCTGTGAGCTCCTTTGGTGGTGTAGGTAGACCCTTGGAAAAGCAACCAGGGGTGGGATCCACTTTGTTCTCCTCACCCAGACTGTCTCTTTTCCTTACCCCCTGCCTCCAGCCAGATGTGCTCACTGTCTCTCTCCTGCCAGCCCTCGCATTCACCCTGGTGTTAAATCAGCGATTCAATTCAGGAAGCTGATCCAGCTGAAATCCTTAGCAAGAAAAAAAAGTAGTTTCAAACCAGAACATAAGCGATGCCTTTGAACACAAAAAAACCCTTCCTAATTTGTTTAAAAAAACAGAAGAATAAGAAAGTGACTGAAGTGTCTTTACAAAGATCTCCTTTTATGTTGAAGAAGAGTGCCACAAAAATACCTACCTTCCAACAGGAGATGGTGCCTTTACCGAAAGAGGCACCAGACTCTATGGAATTCATCGCTGGTTTACTCTTGTAAAATAAATCAGCTGGCAAAGTCATGACGTGACCTACTTAATTTGTTGTCTTGAAATGCTTGATGAGCATTTAAGATTTGTTCCAAAGCCTAGAAAAGGGTGGGGAGGGGTGGGGAATGCAGGCACCATATCCAAATCCCTGTGTTGAGACATCATTCTCCTTTAGACACTACAAAAAGGCACCACAACACTAATCAGTGGCTGTAGCAGTGCTGCCAATAAGAGGAAAATTGGGTTCCAGCAGCCCTCACAAGGAAATCCAGTCCATTGTCCTGCCTTAAAGCAGGCCAAACACAGCGTTTCTAGCAGAAATTTGTTCCATATATTTTTAGATGTTTTCACTGATGGAGGTTTTGCTCCACACCTGAGCAGGCTAACTTCCTCACCAGCAAGTTTTGGCATAAGCCACCTTCCTTTCTGCTTCAAAGGCCATGCACAATTTTCTATGGCTAACAGATATAGAGAGCAACACCTTCCCTTTCTCCTTGCAGCCTCTACATAGCCTCTACATAGCCTCTACTGCACCAAGCCCTTACTTTTGCCTCTCCTAGGCATGCACCTTCTTCTCTTGCTCTCTTATAATTTCCTCATTTCTTCTTGCTTTCCATGAAATGTGGTGCCCGAACCCAAGGGGTTTCCCTGCAAGGGTACACTTCTGTGTAAATATTTATGTCCCCATGCACCCCAGCTGCAATGAACTCCTGCACTTGTTTCAGTTTCAATGTATACTGTAGAGTATATCTCCCCATTTGAACAAACCCTTTTGAAAGTTTTCTGTAGCTCATCCAGAATCCACTTTTTCCTCTGTTATTTTCTATTATTTTCACAACCGAAGATTATATAGGCTGCCATACATAAAACATAAAATAGTCAACAACACTAAACAGTTTCATCAAAAATGCAAAATCTCACTTTCCCAGGTGAGACACTGAAAAAAATCCACGGATGCCACCAGAAGCATAGCATTGCACAAAAAAATGTGGCCCAAGGGCTCCAGAAAACCAAACATTTGGCAAATATACCTTGGTGCTTTAATTAAAAATCCTTGATAGTTTTAAAAGTGTTTGGGTGTTTTGTTTTTGGGTTTTTTTTGGTATGTGGTGGGGTTTTTTGTTTGTGTTTTTCTTTTGTTGGTTTTTTGTTGGTTTTTTTTTGTTTGTGGGGTGGGGGTTTTTTTGTAGGGGAGAGAAATGGATTATATCTACCTGGCTGTATTTATAGCAGCTTAATCTTCTTTGAGATTCTGTATTATCTCTGATTGGTAAGATTGTGGCCCTTTAATAAGCTGAAGTACTCAGATACTTATGACAATCTGGCACTCGGATTGTTTGCTTTAGCATTGCAGATTGCACAAGAGACATGAAAGGTTTCAGTGTAGCTGGAAAGTCACTTTTGATGAAATCACATATCGCTCCAGGGGCTGCATTCTTTACAATTTGTGCATACTGATGATATGTGTCTTCAGATGCATTCTGGCAACCCTGTGCCATTTTCAGAAATCCATCTGGGACTCAGGAACAAAGCAAATGCATACAAACATGAGGAAGACAGAGCTGGCACAGCTACCGGATGGAATTTCTTTAAGGAAGCTAAATTGCTTGTTCATTTTGCTGGCAGAAAAAGATAGGAAAATGAGTGTTCCTGTTCTTGATGAACTTTCTGATATTGTTAAATCCTTCAGACAACATATAATTCATGGCAAAGCTGTGGCAGAATTCCTTTGCACTTATCCACAGTGTGGCTCTCCCCCAAAACACAGATCTCTGCCTTCATTTCATACACAAAAAGTTGCAGAGATGAACAATAGCTCTAACTTTAGAGAAAAATCAGAACACTTGCTTCTCTTTTTTTGCTTCAAGCATGCCAGAATTTATTATGACTCCATCAGCTGCAGTTTTCTTGCACTAAAAGAAAAAAAAAAAAACAACAAACAAAAGCAGACTCTATGCTGTGATAGGGATTGGCAGGTGACTTTTGAAAAGAGTTTGCCAGATAATGCCTTGCCACGCAAACACTGTAAGGGATGGCACAAATGATGGCCCATACCTGGCAATGCCCCTCAGCACCAACAGCACCGAGCAGCACTCACTGGGCTGCATGACACCACATCCCTGAGCACCACAGCAGAAAGAGGACGTGGCACATACTTGAGCTCTGACCACCGAGGCCAACCTAAATCTCCTTCATAGGTGCTGGTGCATATTTGAGTTACACCAGCCGAGGATTTAGCCCAGGACTGCAAATCATAATTAATACCCATCCCAGCTTTGCATTTCTTTTGGAAGAGAGCAGTGAATCATTGAAGTGGAGGCTTGCAGAGGAAATCCTCAGCCACAACAAAAAGATTTCATGCTTTATCTCCCCCTCTCAAGTATTTTAGCAGACAGACAGTGGATTTTCCTCTCAGTGACAACAATAACTACGTTCATTGAAGAAAAATATGTGGAACAGGAAGACCTGCATTCCTTGTGTGAAAAATAAGAGTCATCTGTGCCAACTGCATACTTCAGGAACAACTCATCCACATGAAGAAATGGCTGCTGTGATAGTGTCAGGACCAGTGAGGCCTATGGTAATGTGCTATATAACTGGCAGATGGGAAAAGTAGAGAAAGAAATGTGGCTCAGCCTTTGTTTCTTCCAAAGTTTCCATTATTAATATGCCTCTTTGACCCATATTTGAATGACTCATGTCTTCCCTGCTCCTTGCTCCTGCTGTTTTCTGTAGCAATTGTACCTTATTTCTAATTGTACCATTACTGAAAGTTTGGTTATTTTGTGTTTAACAGACCCCTTGAAATAAATCCTGACATCTTGAGCTCTTCAGGGCAAGGATTTAGAAAGCTTGTCCTGCAGTCATCCAGGTACGTGCTTAACCTCATACATAGGTCCCTAGATTAATTAAGCTTACCAAAGTGTTAAGGCTTAAATGCAGCCTGGTAGTCCAGACAACAGAGATAACTCAAAGAGGGGATAAAAGAGCTGGCAATATTTGCTAACCCCTTCTAGAGAGGAAAAGAGTGACAAAGATACCAGCCTCACATATGAGGTAAGGAAGTGCCCATATTTTACCACATCAGGTAGCTAAACCCCAAGGACAACATATTTCCCACCCTCTACCTGACCACTACCATCTTCAGAGCAGGAGCCCATGGATGCTTCCCAGTTGCAAACCTTCCAAACCCCTACCTGGTGGCACCAGCGCAAGTGCTTCTCCCACACCTTTTTTTTTGTGACTTGTTTTGCTCAAGTCACCCATGGCCATGACAGCAAAGGGCATTGCCTCCTTTAAACAAGGGTGCCGTGACTCTTCTCCATCGTGCCAGGTCCACAGGACAACCAGGGCAAAATCAAAGGCAGCATAAGAGACACCAGCGCGCAACATTTTGGGATGTGACTGAGGAGTGGCAGAACAGGCAGACATTTGTGCATGGGGGCTGTGCACATCTGCCCACTGCCAGCATGCTGTGGGGCTCACTGCACCATGCTCGCCTGGGCGAGCGGAGGAGGGCATTTGGCGCCAGCCGAAAAAGCAGAGACTGAGCTGTGCCAGTCTCACAGTGTAAAAACACTCAGCTCCCTTTCAGCCATTAAAATGAATGAAGAGCAAGACTGTTTGGATAAACATCAGCCAAAAGAAACCTTGGAGGCAGTTAGAAGGCTACTGCTTCATACAATATAGAACATGTTTCCAAATACAAATATTACACTTGGCAAACACACTCCTTTGCTTCATGAGTTATGTTGCATTTTTTGTTATGTTTAAGTTTGTGCAAGAGGTATAAATAGCTGGACTGGTATTAAATGAGCTTTTTTTTTTTTTTTTTTTTTTTTTTTTTTTTTTTTTTTGCAAAATATCAAAATGGTCCCAGCTCTTCATGGAACAAACACATACTATATTCTTGTGCTTGAATTTTTGTTGCTAATTACAGAAAGTACCATGTAACTGAAAAACAATATTCGAGAGCCAGACGTGAAAAATACAACTTTCCTATATGAAGTCATTTTTCAGAAAGCTGTCTGGAGAAGGGCATCTGGTTCACCATATAATTTACATGTGCGCATACACGCTTATTTGCCTCACAGAATAGTAATTAGTTTCTGCTCACACTACACTAGGACATGAAAAGCCCTGTGTCCAAGTTGGGGAAGAGTGAGTGAGACAGAGGTACCTAGTTTTGGGGTTTGGGTCACAGCAGCTTTGGTTGATCCTGAATTTCCCAAAAGCAGCATTAATAGGCAGTCCAGATTACAGTCCTATAAACACAAGACTACACTTTCTATGCATACAGCCAGCTCCTGTAGCAAACCTCAGTGACCATCCATGCCTCTCCATCTCATCATGGGAAGATACTACAACCTGGAGGTCCACAAAGCCACTGTGAGCCTATTTCAGGTTAACTTTGCCAGAAATACACCTGGGGTTGGAAAGGAAATTCTTCAGTGAGAGGTAAGAAGTTGCTTTAGGTGGTTTCCCAAACTCAAACATAACCACATACTAATCACCAGAATACATTGGAGGCCAAATGGCACTTTTATTTGTTCTTCGATAAATCTGAGTGTGCATAAACACGAGAGCACAGCAGGGCCCTCACTAGCTGAATCCCCAGCTAGAGAAGTCCCAGCCATTGCCAGGACCTGACACTGCTTCTTTATCAACACAACAGCAATGTCTACCTGGTTTAACCAATTCATACCTGAATAGGTAAGCAAGTTACTTCTAAAGACAGCTATAAATCAAACTACCCAACTGTGATACAACACTAAATTACTGTCTTAGATAAACCACAGAGAGGAGTTCAAATACACCATTAGTTTAGCATTGCAAAGAACTTTCAACTTCAGTCAACTCAAAGGGCTGTCTATTCCCACTGAAAGCCAGTATTTAGTTCCATTAAAAAAAACCCTCAGCAAATATTCCCAAGTATTTTAGAAGTGTTACAAGACCACCATACCAATAGAGCAGACATCAACTGAAAATTTGAGAGTATGATCATAATCCTTCTGCAGCCCACAGGTCCACAGCAAACACATATTGCATACTATTTATTCACAGGAGGCTTAAAGGGAGAGGCACACAAAAACCTCTGTTAAACCAAACAGCTTTTGCTTGCGAGTGGAAGTGGTGAACATCCACCATGAACAGCTATTATTTAATGTGTTGCACAGGACCTCTTCATCCTTTCATCTGACCCCAGCAGTCAGACGAGAGCAACCAAGGAAAGTCTCACCCGCACAAACACCTCTGCGGCTCAGATGCTGGAACAGCGTTAGGTCAGATGCTGTAGATTAACAGTTGAAGTACAAAACCAAACACAAAGTCATTTTCTCATTTAATTCCTCATACTTTTGCTGATAGCAAAACCTCTCATCAGAAGCAGATGAGTATGCACTGCAGTACGTCTTTATAAGTAGTTCATTTACCACTCTTCTGGTTATTTTCCCTTGTACCAATGTACAGAAAATTTTGACCACCACTGATACAGTAGCTGATGGAACAGAGTAAAAATTACTTTTAAAAACGCCACAGAAACATTGGTAATTTTAGCTCCTGACACCACTCATTGGGAGTTGCTGAGCATTTCAGGAAGTGTCTGACCAGTAATAACCATCCTACAGCAGTGTGGCCAATCTTAATTGAAAGGCCTTCGTTCACTTTGTAATCAATGGTTCTTGACCTCATTTTCAGTTCACATCTTTGGCTGTAAGAAGTAGCTTGTTTTTCAGCCAACATGATAATACCCACAGAAAACATACTTGGAAACAGTGGAGTTAGACTTACCCAGCTTTGTACTCATTTTCTACGAAAACAGCAACTCCCAAAACAAAGGTGTGGGACAAAGCAAACATGCTGTGAATTAGAGAAGACCCATTCCCTGCATTTACCTACTGCCACTCCTCATCTGGAAAAACTTATATTTTTAACACTAGAATTAGTACAGGGTGGTAAACCTTAAGCTGTCATTAGAGGTTGCCAAATGAGCCAACATCCCTTGTGTCAATAAGGAAATAGACAAACAAACAAACAGAGCAGCCAGAGATGTCTTTTGGACTCCAGCACTGGTCAGTGGAGCAGGAGTCAGAAGAAACCCTGTGCTGTTTTCTCTCTGCTTTCACACCAGGCACTGGTAACAGGTGCATTGAGTCCCGATCTGAAGGAGTGAGATCAGTTCAGTTACCTGTTTCATTGTGGTTAAACCTACTGAAAGATCATCCTGCTCTTAGATGAGCCCCTTGCAGTAGTATTGAAGAAGCACAACATGAAGGAAATTCGGTCTCTGGATGAATTGCTCTGGTCAGAGAGATTCCTCTACAATCCAGGCAGATGCTGCATCCATCCAGAGCTGCAAAATATATAAGCAGAGTTGCATACTTTTTAACAGGTTTTGTTTGCACAGAGCCACATTGCAACAGGAGCTGTACCTGGGAGCCTCCTGCCCAGCCATGGGTGAGGGAAGAGACCTGGGGCTGCAAAGCCGCTTTCGGGAGGCACCAGAGTGAAAGGTACGCAAGTAGGTCCAGCATGGTGTGGAGGAGGAGGCATGGTGAGACCAAACTGGATGAATTATACCAGTACACAGTGTACCAGTGTGCAATTCACATACAGACAAACCTTTATGAATGGTGTGAGCTCTGTGCTTGCCCACGCACAGTGGCTTCGAATACTCTCCTCTCAGTAAAGCCCTGGGAAGTTAAATGCAAACCAGGCTTGTGACACCTGTCTGACGGTGGCCTTGCCAGCTGAGCTCAGACAAACTTCCCTGCATTTACATGCAGAAACAGAAATACCATCCTTTACCTCCCCCCCTCCAAACTGCCCACAAAAGCCTACCAGAATTTCTTCTAAAATTAAAATCTTACTCATGCATAAAGGAGAAGGAAGGGAAAAAAAAAAAAAAAAAAAAAAAGAGAGAGAGAGACTGAGGAAAATACACAACAATGTACACAGACTTGGCAAACAAACACTGGTCTTGGTTTCTGTGTGGGGACTAGGACAGCCTGGCCAGGGTAAGTCCCTCACTGGTCTCTGGGCCCTCTTATAGCTATATTTATGGTAGTTGTGATTCTGCTGAAGATTTCATTGTCCCATTCACACAATCTTCCCCACCTCCTTACTCCACCTTCATCTCAAATCCAAAATTGTCCATTTACTTTGCAGCCTAAGACAGTTAAGAAAGAGTAAGACCTTAAACATGCTTTGACTTTGGTTTTTTATGCTTACTATGGACCGAAGAGATAATATTAAAGCTCTTTCTTCTCTTTTTTTAAAGTGTGAAAGCACTATTGCATTAAACATATCCATCAAAAGGAATACTGCTTTCACTTGCACATTGTTTCCATAAAATTTCCATTCCCTAAATGACCTACAGAACTGCTGATTGTGATTCTCACACAGGCAGCAAGGACAAAGAATATAGGATGCACAGGGATTATTTTTTTTTAAGTCATGATCTAAAGACAGAAAAAAGTAACAAGCTACCAATTCTCTGTTGAAATCCCCACTGCTGTACCCTTTTCTGAGTTACTGCCTCTGCAGACAGGCTGCCCTGAGGCTTTTCTCCCCCATGTCTTTGTGTAAAATAAATAGATGAAAGGAGCCCATAGCCTCCTTCCAGCACAAAGTGTATGTATCCTCAGTCAAGAAATGGACGTGGGACTTGCATTCCCTTGTGTTTGCAGTGGCTGTTGCCTTTTAGAGGTGAGATATTTGTTTTCCAAGGGGAGGGAGTTTTCCCCCTCCATATGTAGTTACCCCTCTGGCCATATAGCCGTGCACCCCTGGGCTGCCTTCACTTCTGCACTCTAACTGTTGCAGACTGTGCATAACTCGAAGAGGATTCAGAGGTTTTGCCCAGGCTGGATCTGGAGCAGTTTATTGCAAAGCTCTGCTCAATGTCCCAGGTGTGCATGAGGCCTATTAAGCCGTTTGGAAGACATTTCCCTGGATAACTCAAAGGTATCATTCAACCAAAGCTAAACACTCGCCTTCTTTATCCTCCTGAAAACTGTTCTTGCTTCTGCACCAGGGACATGCTTTCATTTAGGTTATTCAAGTTTAGCATCTTGTCAAAAAGCTCCCAAAGGTCTTGCATTTTGCAGAGGCGGATGGTGCTATGAAAACACGGGAGCTGTGCAGCCAAATTAGGGACAGGCATCACCCCCCTTGGGATGCCTGATGGCCCCTTATGTTTTCTGCACTTCCCTCCACCCCATGGGGCCACGTGGCTCCAAACTCCAACGTGTTCTCAAGTTAGTGACATTTCAACAGGAGAGCACAGAGTATTAGGCAGCCGTGATTTAGCTGGTGAGGAAGTAATGATTTATAATAACATTTGAAGCAGGTCATTAAATATTACCCCCTCATTGCAAACCCCATGCTGAGCAAGATATTTTCTTGTAAATGATTTACCAGCAAGCTTTTCATACTTCTGCCTAGTAGCTTTTCCATAACCAAAGTCAGACTCGCTCACATTTCCCAAGCCCTGGTAGTGGTTTTTCTTCAAACTGTGAAGACAACTCAAGGCTGCTGCAAATTGGTTAGGGTAGCTCAGCAATGAGGCAGAATTTGGGGCTGTTTGGAGGACATATGATCTGAACTTCACTTTGTTAGAAACACAACCCCAAAGCTTCGGAAGTGAAAACAACTCAGTTTTAGTTTTCCTCTTCTTTTCTCATCTTACAAGGTGCTCCACCAACTCCACTCCTCATTCTCCTCAAGCTCCCAACACAACATCATCCGAGCACCTTCCAGAAATGCACGCACAGCTGCAACTGGCATTTGTCTCTTTACAACCCAGCTTTTCAGGAAGAATTAGCCCCAAAACCTACGACCACAGCTATCCTGGGCTGCAGAAGTGCTGAGCATCCTGCAGGAAGCTAGAAATTACACAGCAGCATCAAGCAGCTGTGAAAGCACCCAGCAAACCTACTGCAGTCAAAACCCAGCAGAGCAGCCTGCCTCCCAACATGGGGAGGCTTCAGCGAGAGAGCAGAGGGAGCAGCTTTCTTATTCCCTTTCTTTTCCTTTAATTTGCAGAAAGAAAGTCTGCTTTAACAGCTGGGAGACCAAACTGTTGTGCTGCTGCCTTAGTGTTGAAAAGCCACTGGTCTGTAGTGCCAGACTTGAGACTGTCACAGTGCTGTGACAAGGGACACAAAAACCCAGAAGGTTGCTCTTAGGGGACCCAGCTAACTTCTGTTTAATCTTCTCTGTCTGACATTGCTGAATCTCTACCTCCCATCTGTCAAAGAAGGGATACTGCTCTTCTCTGAACTCTCAACTACACAGCCAACATGTTGCTGAGGCTGCAGGGTGGGTCCCTGCCTGCGCATGAGCATCCAACACCCACAGCAGCCCTATATCTGCTAAATACCGATGCCTTGACTAGTGCAGGGAGGATTTCTGCTGAGGGCTGCTGCTCTTCCCGGGATGGCTGTGCCCACATTTAAGCCAAGGCAACTCAAACCATGCCAGAGGGTAGTAATAGAGCACCCAGAGGTGTTCTCTTTGGTGAGGAAATCTCAAATCCTGCTTGCCTGTCCTCCTCTGGGAGGGGCCATCTTCAACATGAATCTGCAAGCACACCCTTTTCAAGGCAGAGAAACCTGGCAGTCTGAAGCGATCACCACAGTGTTCATATCCTACTTTTTCCATCATGAATAAGTTATACTCATGTCCTTCTGAAAGGCATTTATAGTTTTGCAACATCACATAGCCCAATCCAAACTCCCACTGAAGCCCATGGAAGCAATCTTTCATGTGTTATGTCAGCTCCGGGCCAGGCTTCAGTCTCCAAAGGACAATCACAACTGAAGATAAGCAAACAAGCTACACAGTTTTGTTTGGTTTTGCCTTTTAAGTATAATTTTTCATCTGTGTAACTAGAACTGTTCCTTCACAAATAATGCTAGATCATATTGCATGCTGCATTTGATAGCATGAGAAACAAAATGTTTGCATTTATTTAGCTAGCAGATTTCTTTTGCCTTTTATGGAGAGAAAAAAAAAAAAAAAAAAAAACCAAAAAAAAAAAAACAAAAACCCTGCCAAAAACTCAGAATATTTACTCTCATCATAAAGAATACTGCTTTCGATATTCTGAACATCTGATGTCCCTTAAAGAAGAAGTTACTTAAAACCCAAATAATAAGTATGTACAATGAATAAAGGCTCATTCTTGCTTTAGGACCAGGCCACATATGAAAGGTATCAATACTGAAAACATCCAATATCTGACATCAAGTCCTGGATGCTCTATAAGCCTGTTCATACCTATACCATGAGCAGCCAGAAAAAGACAACATTGTCAAGAAGGCAGATAATATTTTCTTAGAAGCAGAAACTCATATAAACCATACAAGGGAAAACTATTTGCTTGTGAGCGTGTTTGTAACTTTCATTTTTTACGTGGCTCCAGTTTTGGACAATTACAGGCAACTGAAGCTGCCCTCGTTGATGCCAGTGCAAGCTGTGCAGCTGCTCAAACACAGCCAGAGTTGAGCCCAGCATGTATGGAGCCACCAGGGAGATGACTGAATTTATTGGCACTCAGCACTGGGCTCTAGGTCCTTAAAAACAGAAGGAAGTATGTGTTAAATTTCAACTTCCCTGAGCAACGCAGTTTTTGCAAAGACCACTTTACAGCATCCACGAAGCCAGGTCGGGAGGCAACCTCATTCTCCACAGTTGGTGTGCCAGGCAATCACATAGCAGTCAGCTCCTTGCTGACAACTCAAGAACAACATGAAGGCTTAAACCTGAAGATGCATTACCAATAACCCAGGGGAGAAAACACCACAGAGGATTAATATACAAAGGCACCACAGACTGATGCTTTGCCCGACTTGGACACAAGTCGTGCTCACACCTTCGCTCCCAAGCACATTTGTAGCAGTGGGGCAGGAGGGGACACAGAGTAGCAAGATGTGATGCTACCACATGTGAGAGGTGATTTCTGAAAGGGTGGTCAAGCACTGGAACAGGCTGCCCAGGGAGGTGGTGGAATCACCATCCCTGGAAGTGTTGAAAGAACATGTAGATTTGGCACTTAGGGACACAGCTTCGCGGAGGACTTGGAATTGCTGGGTTAACAGTTGGACTTGATGATCTTAAAGGCCTTTTCCAACCTAAAGGATTCTATGATGCTCTGATTCTGTTAGTGCCCATACTGAAACCGTGTCCCTGTCTGTGGTACCCCCCTGTGGCCAGGTCTGACATAGCAACCTCCGCGCCACCCGCGACGTTTCTTCCACAGCAACCTCCCCGCACTTCTTCACCCCTACCGACCGCCGTGCCACCCCAATACATCTCCGCCCTAGTGATCTCCATGCCACATGTCCATCCACAGCAATCTCTGTGCCACCTGCAACACTCCTGCATCCCTCACGATCTCCATGCCACAGGTTCATCCCTAGCAACCTCCAAGCCACCCACAACGTTCCTCCAACCCCAGCAATCCCTGCACCGCCCGTGACCCTCGGCCCCTGGTTTCTGAGCACAGCCTTCGGTGCCCACAGAGCTCCCATGGGGCCGAACCTGCCCCAGCACAGGGCACAGCAGCCCCTGGCTCTGCTGCTGGCTGGAGACTGCCCAGAGGCATGGAGCTCCCTTTCTGCAGCTCCCAGCTGGGCAGCTTCGTAGGGATGGTGCCTGCCTCTTCCCACACCTTACAATCAAGCTGTTCCTGCAGCTCCCTTCCAGCTGTCTGTGTGCAGCGGGCAGGGACCACCAGTCCCCCAGGGACACTTCACATCACCAGCCACCTCCATCTCCTCTGTCTGCTGCCAGCACCGCCCCTGCCAACCCTTAGCAGGCTGCTGCTAGCTGCACCTGGCGTGGCAGGTCTGGGCTGGGAAATGAAAGGGAACGGTGTGAGGACACCAGGTGCAGAGGGTCTGCCTCCTCATCTCTGCCCAGATCGGCAGCGTGCTCAGCAGACACGTGGCACTCCTGATTTTGGAGGATGCGGGAGATACCAGGGAGCCCAGGGATGCAGCAGTTTTACCCAGCGGGTTTCAGAGGCAGCAGGCAGCTGTTGCACCAGGCCCCACGCCCATCATTTCTCTTCACAGTCCAAGTGGAAAGGCTATTCTTGTTGCTGCTGGATTTAGGGGATGTTTTGTTTTGCGTTTGGGTATGGGGGTTTTTTGCCTGTTTTTCGATATGGCAACGCGATGCCAACAGATGGAGCTGTTCAGAGCAGATCACTCTGGCAGAGCATGGAGGAAGTAACGGATGAGCATGGAATTCTAATTATTAAACATAATGAGAGATGAATCATCTCCAAGCAGGAGACAAACTATTTACTATGCTGAAGTGAAAAATAAGTCTGTCAACCAAGCTATAGCCCAGAATGGGAGAATCCCAGGATTTCTCCATCTCTGCATGTGAGGATGTTCTTGTCCCAGGAGAGAGGAAGGGCTCATCACAGCCCTTCAGCAAAGGGTTGCAGCCTCACAGTCCTGTGCTGGATTCACATCATCACTCACCAGAGCTTCAAATCAAAAGGATACATCATGCAGGACTTCTTCCTTCCCCTCAGCCTAATCCCAGACTTCAAAGCCACACACATTGGCATGTCACAGAGAATACCCCCATCATGTCCTTGGAGCTGGATCAAAGTCCTCAACCCTCTCCCCTAAACTGAGGTCACAAGCACAGCATGAAGCCTCCACAGCTCAGCAGCAACCAGGGATGTATTACAGGCTATCAGGAGGACAGGAAAGAGGAAAGAGTAAACAACAGGTGACCCTTTTTGAATTTGTGCATGCATGTGTATGGACAGTGAATTTGAGAGCTGTGCTGTTTCACCAGGGAGCAAGCTGGGAGGAAAAATCCAGAGTCAAGTGTTTATCACAATTCTTTTTCTTGTCAAGATGGACTGTAACAAAATGTATTTAGTATCCTTACTGGCTCATGACCAACAAAGAACAAGGTCTTGCAGTCTATCTGCCAGTGAAATACAAAAATGGGAAAATTTAAAATGAGAAGATGTCAGCTCTCACTTGAAAGGCTTCTGCCATTTTGTTATTTTCAGGTAAGAAGAATTGATTAGTTATCAGGCAGGGCAAAAGGGATTGTGTCTTCTTTCCAGCCACATGAAAGATTTCAGCAAAGAAGAAATAAAAGTGGTCTTTCTGTTATAAGCCTTGTTCCAAAAAGCCACTGTATCTACTTGTATATAATGGATACAGGATTTCTCATGGCAAAATTACCTGTACATTGCATTGTTCTTAGCAAAAGGACCGCATGTGCAGTAATGGAGCAACATCTTTGATGGAGAATTTGCAGGGCAGGAAAAATAAACTGCATCACTACAGAAAGCAGGTATGGATCCTTTCTCACCTTCACCAGCTCCACTGTTGCCAGCAGGGATGCACTGACTTCTTCAGGTGATATTCAATGTAAGCCTGGCACTACATTATTGTGCAGTGAATTTTACCAGTTGTGAAAAATCTGAGAAATAAACAAGGCAAATAAACCGGTGAAAATGAAAAGAAAACACTTTTGCACCAGCCTAAAAGGTTCTTGATTGTGAATCAAGCTGTTCTGCAATCACTGGAACAAACAATGCCTGGTTTCTTCCAGATCTGTGCCAACTGGAGCTCACAGCAACCTACATTTTAGCCCTAAGTGGAAAAAAGTCCTATATACAGGCTTTCTCCTGCATGGATCCTCAGGGGACTCATCAGTCTGCTTTCAATTCAGGAACTTAACTATAGCTCTTTATTCTTTCTAGCCACATACATTAGTTTAACTGGGGAAACTTGTTTATCCTCTGTTAATAGTATTGAGCTGAGACAACATGCCATTGGGGGAAGAAAGAGGAACAGAGAAAAGTGAAGAGAACAGGACATAAAGATGGACATACATAAAGACAGCACATGCACATAAAAATCTTATTTACAGGAGCGCACTATCCTGAAAAAACCCCACACCTAGGATTTCCAAATGAAAAGATAATCACACTCACTAGCCAGCATGGCCACCATTATTACTAAAAAACATTAAAATGTAGTTTATGGAGAATACTCTTTGACATTTAAAATGGGGGCTTCAAGGGCTTTCTCAGACACCAAATTTTTCTGCTGACCCTTGACAGTAATGCTACAAGAGGCAACAGCATCAGAGTGGTGGAAACAAGCTTTAGTACTGTTAGTACTGTGATTGCGAGTCATCGCACTGCAGCATTCAGAAATCATCCTGAAGAAATTGTGACATGTCCTCAGGGCAGGGTTTAGGCAATACAAGTAGTACAGTTCAGTCTTTTGGGAAAAAAAAAATTTCAACAGGTCTTGTTGTCTTCATTACCTCTTTGGGAGGGGTAAAAGAAAACCTTTTACCTCTGTGTATGCATCATTTATGAGACCATCTAACATGTCTGTGGCTTGTTCTGTTGTGGTGAAATAGATGAAGGACTAGAATTTGAACTAGGTTGAAGATAAAGAACAGGGGAGTGTTTAAAACCTATGTAATTTCCTCAGATACCTGAACACTTTTGGGTGCCACTTCCCTGCAGGGTAGTCCCTATGGACTACTTTATCTGGACTTGTTATCTCCACAGAAGTAAAAGCTTCTGTTTTAAATGAGTTCATGTGACTTCATAGATACTAAAGTGAAAACACTTTTACTCTAGCAAGGAAAAAAATAAAGTGTTTTAGTTTCAAAACTGAAAACAAATAAAATAGAAAAGTACTAAAAGAAGAAACCAGCATTAGCTCATACCTGAACTTAAAACTCTTGAGTCACACTTCACACAACAGGATAATTGAGTTGCCTTCTGCCCCTTGTATAGTTTTCACCAGTGAACTTTATCCTGCATTTCTGTTCATCATTTATAGTTGGGAGTTTCCTTATTTTTGAGTTCTTTTCTAATTTAGGTACCTCCCTTACGTTGGTCAGGATTCTTGAACCTTACCTGGGAGTAACTTTTTTGATGTGCAAAGGACATACTCAAAATTATGCTTTTTCTATCCATTCATCCTTTTCTCTGAGCAATGAACCGAATTGCAGTTCTCAGATTGTAACATTTTGCAAATCATGTATCACAAAGCATTTTCTGACATGCCACGGTGTTGTCTGGTTTGCTAATTTTCTTTTGTCAACATTTTATGACACATTCATACAACAAACACTGGGTTTGGAAAACTCTCCCTTCTTTCCTCAAGCACGCACAGTACTGGTTTCAAAGGCCATCATATCACAACATTGACTGTTAATTACCTCAAGACTTGTCATGCTCTTATCTTCCCAGAGGAGTTCACTGCCTTTCAAAAGAACTGGTCTCCAAATTGTAGACTCTTCATCAGATTGAGAGTTGCACTTAACTAGAGTTGATTCCTGTAAAATTAGACACAAATGCAATTTTATAAACATGACATGTTTTCCCCAACAACAGCCATAGTGCCTTACTTACAGAAACAAACTGGAACCAAAAAGAGCAACACCCAACAAAATGAATAATCACGGTGAGCACAAGGAGGGGGCCAGTTTCATTGTATACCCAACCTGATTTAACACCAGGCAAAAGCGGGTTATCGCACCCTCCCATCCCTCCTTCCAGCCCTGCGCTCCTGTGTTTCCTTTATGTTAGCTCTAACAACCATGCAGCTGCGGGGCACAAAAAAATCAGTTCGCTGGCCCAAGAGAAAACTAACTCACCAGACTATCACCTGCAAAGTTTTACTTTTGGATTTAGTCCCGAAGGGAGCTCTGGGTGCAGTCGTTGCTGCCCGTGGTGTGCTGGCCTCAGCCAGCTGCCAGCGCCCACCCAGCTGCTCTCTCCCTCCCCAGCCTTGAAAGGACAGTGGGGGCAGGAATTTAGGCAAAAAAGTTAATGGGTTGAGGTTGTGACGGGGAGATTACTTGCCAAGTGTTGTCATGGGCAAAACAGACTCAGCTTGCGGAAAACAAATTTAATTTATTGCCCACCAGAGTAGGTTTGAATAGCAAGAGGCAAACTGAAACACCATCCCCCCACCCACCCTTTCCCAGGCTCAGCGCCAACCCCTCGCCCACAAATCGCCCACAAGTGCAAGGGGGACTCACAGGGCTGTTCCTGACACACATTTTCCCCTCACACCTCACTGCTGGGTGCCATTTTCCCTTTCCCGAAGGCGGCTTGCCCCGCGGCGCGGCTGCGCTCTGCCTCAGAGGGGCTGCGCGCTGCCTCACAGCCCCGCGGCGGGAAACAGCCAGAACCGGCCGGAACCGGCCGCTCCTCAGCCCCACCAGAGCCTCCGCACCTGCGCACCACACAGCACCCGGGACAAAAGAGCTTCCTTCTCACCACGAAAAGTAAAGAAGCAACACTTTCAAATATGGATAATTTGATCTCAACTCTAAATGGCATCTCCTCTGGCCACAGGGTGGTGGGGCCGGGGGGTTTCCAGCACAGTGTCACACTGCTTGCCCCTACCAGTCAGGTACAACTCACCTTTTAAGGAAACAGCTTAAAAAAATACATTGGATAGGATTTCTATCACAGGGACAGTACTTACAGATATTACAATCCAGGCTGGTGTCGTGCTTTATTGGCATTAACCTCGAGCACGGTGGCTTTGCCACAGGTGAGCTGCATGGCGGCAGCCCAACCCCGGCCCACGCCTGTGCTGGACGGTGCAGTCTGTGCAGTGAAACCAGGGCTGGAGGAATGATCAACTTCAGGAAAACTGCTTGAATTAACAGAACTATGCCGACAGCCCTTGGCTGGTGAAGAGCTCCTTTTGGAGCCGTCATCACCCGGCTGCATTGGATTATTTGCCCAGAGGAGTTTGTGGTTTGGTTGTTCCACTTGGCTTTTCAAGCCCTGCACACCCACCAGATAGTCCTAGATAATCCAAAAAACAAGTGTGAGTCATCAAAACATCTCGCACCACCTCATTTCCGAAGTCTCCAGTGTTGACATTAAGGCACTCATAACGAGTCCTGTACGAGAAATACCTCCAAGGGTGACGTCGTGGCTCCGCTGAAGCCGACAGCTGGGCTCCGAGTGACCTCGCTGGGGACAGGATCTCACCTCAGACACTTGCCTTCAAGCAATGCTTTCTGAAAACTGCATTTTAACAACTTTGAAAAGCTTTTTGTTTTAGAAGGATGAGTTTAGCTAGTCTCTTGCTGTACATTTACATGGATATTTACAACAATGTCACTATAGGATCTAAAACAATAAAAGCCAGTGTACAAGTCCTGCTTATCTCTGTGTTATCTTGTAATGGAGTATATAATCAAGCACAGGGCTGTTACAGCAGAACAACTTCCCCCTAGCTTTCCTGCAAAAAAGGAGCAAAAGAGCAAAAAGAGGTAAGTTTTATTAATCAGCAGTACTACTTTTAGACCCACTACAGGAGTTCTTTACCACAAGCTATCAGTGATGTCAGCTTCCGTATAAAATCTCAATACAATTTCCTACAAGCTGTAGGTTCTTGGCATTTCTTGGCAGATCCGGACTCTGACAGGAGGCAGTGGCACTTTCTCAACTCACCTGCGAGGCATCTACAGAAACCTCCATTGACACTCCATGCTAAAAGCCACACAAATTCTGTGTTTGTCCTCACTTTGCTGTAAACCAAAATGAGCCTTTCACATTACAATCCTGGCCAGATATAACACAAGAGTTTATACTCCTTCAACTCTTCAAATATCCCTTGGAAGATGAGCCTTAGCAGTGCTGTGAAGGATATATCAATTCTTACCCAGGTTTCTTAGAAGTTCTCAAAACTATTTCCTCTTATTCCTTCTCTTCTTTTCTTAAAATTTATTTTGTTTTCTTTCTACCTGTTTTACATTGAATCCTGTTCTTCCCTGTTAAGAGAAGTTTCTTTGTACACTCTGCTAACAAGACCCTTTATTTCCTTACCTAGCCACATTATAAGCTTTCCCTCCAATTCTTCAGTTCTCTTGTAAGCCTTCTGCTGCCAGTCAAGCTGACCCAATTCTTTCCCAAGTAATTTTTTAACCTGAATTCTTTACTAAGTCATATTTTAACCTGAAAGGTGAATTAGAGAATGGGCCTGCAGTCACCTAGAATTACATAGGTCTAAATACCGTTAAGAGCAGCAAACGTTTTGAGATTCAGGAGATGCTTTTGAAATAGGGTTGGATATAGACTGCAGATGGTGTTCAGTTATTTACAAACCTAAAAACTTGCCATGCAATTCAATGTCTTTGAACAAATGAATCCTGCTACTGCTGAATGACTAGGATTTTTGGTGTATCTTGTTGACTCAAAGAAAATTACTCTCATAACAATCAGAAGAAACAGACATTATGGTGGAATTCCAACATGCAGATTTATACTCTAGAACTTCCCATCTAAATCTGCATAAAACTGAGCTATAGACTGTCCAGTTGCCCCATTACCACATGCCACTGTGAAATGTTGCACCTCTTTCACATGTAGTAGCATAATAACCAATAGTTTTGGCTTCTTTTTTGAGAATCTGCTATTAACTTACATATTAATTAACGCAGCAGTTTCCACAGCCTTGCTAATACCCCTGGATTTACTACTAGCTTTGTTTCCTCTTAGGCTTCCTTCTCCTTTCACAGCATCTTCTGTATTTTCCTTTACAGGTGAGGCTGCAGTTTCCCTAAATCAGGCCCCCCTCTTCCCCCTCAGACAAATCTCTTGTATTCCAGAGCATTTCCAGCGGTTTATTCACAAGCAGAGAAGCATACTCTTTATACATATACAATACACAAAATGGAATTCAAACCATCTCTAAACTTTTTTTAGTGTAGCAGACCTCTCCTCCATGACTTGCTCAACTGCATCTCCCTAAACTCACTCATTGCAGGACCACACCGTTAAGGTACAGAAGTGAAGACAAGGGTACAGAAGCAAAGTAAGAAAAAATGGGCTACATGTTCAGTTTGCTTTAGGTTATTACAAGCTTTTAGCAGTGAAATTTATCATGGCAGAAGACTGACTACCCTGGCACCAACCCGTCTGCTACAAAATACTCTAGGACATGTAATTGTGTGTTTGAGTATAAAAACAACAGTATCCTAATTGTTTGTATTTATATGCATTTCATCTGGTTGCCCTTCCTTTATAATTTTAGCCAGCAACTGCTGTCAACTGTATAATTTCCTCTTGGACAGTATCTGCTTATGCCAGTGGCAATGGTTACTCATCACGTACAAGAGTTTACGGATCACGTCATTGTAAAGTGTGTCTGTCCTCACCATTTATTTTTCATAAGCCCCTTTTAAGTTCAAAATAGAACTAGTAGCAGAATTAGACCCATAATTAAAGTAATGTAAGATCTTTCATTGGCTTAAGTGGGAGTTGGATGATAGGCAATTCTGTTCCTGTCAGACTTCACAATTACTGGTACAGAAATTCACATACGCTAACACAGTTTTCTTCTCATACCTTATGTCAAAAGTTGGCTCTGTACCTGGTTTGTGCTCTGCACCTTGCTTGTGATTCTCAAGACAAGAGATGATTATTTTTTTCCTTTTTCCTCTACCTAGACAGAAGGAGAAAGTGTTGGACAATTAAAAGGCACACTGCTCAATTTTAAACCATGATTCCCAAGTAGCTTCCTGAAGAAGCCTGGCTTTTTTGACAAAAAAAAATAAATAGTAATATTTGATTGGAGTATGATATAGACAGAAAAGCAAAGTAAAAGCAAAACATGTTACCTGCTGTTTGAGTTATAGGTTTTTATATATATATGTATAAACACAAATGAAACTTTGAGATAGTGTGGGGAAAGAAAAATCATACACTGGAATCTGCATCTCCGTAAAGAGATATTAAAGGGAAGAAACAAATTATCGATTTACATTTTACAAGCCATTCTGCCATGCTTATTCCATGAAAGAGTGAATTCATGCCAAAGTTTCTACAAGGTTGACTCTGAAAAGCACTTTTTGAATGAAAGAATGAAAGCAGGCCAACACTTACTTTAGCTTTTCCAAAAACAATGCCATTTTCAAATAAGGGTATGTACAAACCCATACACATGAACTTCAATTCTTCACTCATTACATAGTGAAGCATCCACACAGTCATTTAATGCTGCCTGTTACAGCAATTGTAATGACTGTGACAACACAGCTTCTTTGTTGTAACATTTCTGAATGTGCTGTTCTTCATTTCATCAGACCACCAGTATATCACCGAAAATCCAGTCTGATACCTCAGCACAAACTATTTCAAGATGGATGCATTCCACTTTCTTGGTTCTCCAACCTGGAAAGCCTGTTTCACATAATTTACAGAATTGTATAGAAATATCTTCAACTATAGGACTACACTGATGTCACAATTAAAAAAAAAACACACAAAGATGAGAGTATGTCAATGTATGTTGTAGCATAACAGTGAAAATGAACTCAGGCTATTACAAAAAATTTATTAAGATTTTTTTTCCATGAAATATTGGTACTACAATCAATGTAACCATTTAGTCAGTCAAGTATGTCTGTTATAGGCAGGCACAACATTAAAAAACAGGCAAGTACAATGCCCGATTAAGTGAATACAGTCTGAGTATCTATTCATCCACTATTTCTGAAAACAGAATTATCAAATATCCACCAGGGAAAAAGATGAACTATTTTAGTTTCTCTTTGGCATACTTATCAAGACAATGAATTAATTACAAAAGTCTCCTATTGCTGCCAGTGCTTTGAAGAAAAAAGTACTGAGTGGAAGATTGTACGTCAGAACTTACTTTTAGGACTCAGGCGATCTGGCTAACATATCAGAACTGGTGACAAACGAGGGTTCAGCTGCCAGTGCTTCACAAGGCAGACAAGGATTACACTGTTTTATAATGCAGGTTTTTTGAAGGTATAAAAAGAATTACAGTAAATTTATGCACAGTACATACATAATACACACAGTTATATAAATACCCATGCTGTGGCTGGACTTTAGGAAGTTGCTTTGTCAATAAGAAAGCTACTATCAGCTCTCCCAACATCTGTTTAATATACATTGCACTTCGCATCCAGTAATATGTTCATTTCTGTACCTCTCTTAAAAATAGATTTAAACAGAAGCGAAGAATAATATTGAATCTTTCAATAAACTTTGTTTTCTTATTTACATTGTAATATTCCATTATACATAAAGACTGCATTACGATACATTATCTTCATATAGCTTTTTGTAATACATACAGCTTGAAGCTATTAACATCTTAGTTTGGGAACAGAGATATGACCTATAAGACTATTTAAAAACAATTCTAGCCTTAACTTTGCTCTAGTCTGTTTCACTGAAACCATTCTTTGACAAAAGAAGTCCTCCTTATTGGGGAGGAAAAAAACAACCCATGTTTAAGCCACCTCTGGATTTCCTTAAACCACTGAGAAACTTAGAAACCATAACAATTTTTGCATAATTATAGAGCCACTTCAAAGGCCTGTTACTCTTAAATTTAGAACATGAATGAAAATTGTGATCCTATCTTTAAATTAAATTTTTAAAGAATTTTAGTTATTTTTCAAACATAAAACAATGAAAACACAATCATTAATCATACATAATCTTTACACAGCTGGGAAGAGTTCCTATTTTATTAGGGAAAAAATGAACATGCACACACCCCCATTCACAGAGTGAGAACATAAACTACAGCAGCACTTGTCTCAAGTTATGGTGCACATGGTTGCAATACGGGGTATAAAACAAGAGCAGAATTTCCAACATCTGTTAAAACACAAAAAACTTATTGTACAAAAAGTCATTCACATTCTTTGCAATGAAGTGAGGAATCAGCTGTTCAGCTTTCTGGACTCTCCAGCCGGCAAACTCCTCCTTCTATTGCCACAGACTGTCCTGCCACAGCTCCAGGAGGAAGTCTTGAAATGTGAGTCTGTGGAAAAGTCAAGAGAACATTATCGAGTGAAAAGAGAGGCAAAATTATGCAGGACACAAAGCAAACTTCTAAGTATTGAACAATTAAGCTGCTCCATCACTGAAGTCTGAGGGCAAACTGCAAAGCAACTTGAAAAGCTGCAAAAAAATGTGATTCCTTTTTCATTTTGTTTGCAATGTTTAATGCATGAAGAGAAGGACCATGACAGATGTGTAGAAAAGGTAAACTGGATGACCCAATGCACTGAAAGCAGAAGAAAGGAATATCCAGCATAAAAAGAAAAGTAACTGTGGCATTCCATGGTTTATATTTCTATTGTTTAGAGAGATGCAAAAAAGTTTAGTGCTGCATACAGAAATGTACCTTACAGAAATCTTCAGACACAATGAACTGTTGGACAAAGATAACGCTTCACAGCGTAATGCAACTGCTATGTTCAGGATGCAAAGAAAAAATTTCTCTGCATAAAATACCCCTCATCCACTTAAAAAAACCCCAAAGACTTACTCTAAAGTATTTGTTGCCACCAAATATTTAGGTCAAATAATTGGACCTAAAGAGCAGTTGTGTTTCTGTCAACAAGCATCTTTTCCATGGAGAAGCTTTAAAAGCAGGCCTTTGAGATGGCTCTGCAATATTTCAGCCAGAAAGTAAAGCGCCAGAAAGTGGGCACGTGTTTGTGTACACAAACCTCAGCTTAACTCTACTGTAACTCAGTGACACTAAAAATCTGACAAAGATCCTTTATATTCTGAGGTGCATTTTATTACTGATGGGTAAAAGCATTCTCTTACGAAAAGGTATTTTGACTTATTGTTACAAGTAGTGACTTTTTTTCCCCCCTTACACACTCTTTTTATACTGGCTATTTTTTCATCCACACTATTGAGTTTGAGCTACAGCAAGAGCCTTGTACAGATATATTGATTGCTTTCATATAGGGCCAAATGGATAAAGCAAGTGTATAAACAGAACAGCAAAGGGAGTCAGAAGCATGTTTCAACAAACTTTACTGCTTCCTACTTACAGAGCTGCTGGGTGGGCTCTGGTAAAAGGTAGAAAAGAGGCTTACAGGAACAAAAAAAAAGCAATAGGGCTGCTAACAGCATTTCCAGAGGCTTGAGGCAGAAAGTGGCCATGGCAGGGACTCGGCAGCTTGAGCAACGCTCCAGGCATCCCTCCCACCGAAGCAGGAACACTGCCCTTCATCTCCCTCATGAGTTACAAGTTTCACCAAATGACTCATTAATGCTCAGACAAAGAACACTTCAACAATTATTACATTAAGAACTAGAAATTAATGCAACTACGATATAAAGCTCACAACATAGAAGTTGCTGGCATTTAGAAATTACGGCTTCCTGTGAGTGCAGTCAACTATATATTGAAGTTTTTCTATGTACCTTATCCCATTTAAAAGATTTAAGTGCTTCAAAATGTATAACTTGCAATGAGGCAATGGGTTATGACAAAAAGTATAGATTTAAACGTCCAGTAAGAATAACTTGCATCAATTGAGCAGAAAGTGATTTGAGACTAACTACAATTCATTGCATCAAAGTGACATTTTGCATCTCAGAGGCAGCTTTTTTTAATTTCTTTCTTGATAAGGATATCCCAGTGTCTACTCTTAGGTGGTCTTGTTTTCAGTTAAATTACAGAATGAGATTTAATTAAAAACATTTAAAGATTTTCATTTTACTGTTAAAACTTTGATCTCTGTCCTTTCTGCTTGATATATGAACATCTTCCTACTTTCAGAACAATTTTGGTTACAACTGTGATTTACCACTTCAAGAAGAAAAGATTCTTTTCAAATCTGTTACAGTTTCCCGCAAAATATAACTGGCAATTCTTTGGAGATGTTATTTCCTAGGTTCAAAGCAAAAAAAAAAAAAAAAAAAGAAAAAGAAGTTGAAGGTGTATTTTTTTATTTTATGACCAACAGACCCAAGACATTTTTCCCAGCCTGTGAAAATTTCTGAATGAAAAGTGGTACAGGATGACAGTGTAAAAGTAGTATTGTTCGACGGGCACATTAGCAAATTTCCTTAGTGGAAGAACACCACCGACTGCTTAGTGAGATACTGCAATCAAAACAAACCAGTGGTGCACTCTAAGGCAGGCATTAATTATAAGTGAGATTGCTTATACAGTGATCAGAGTTATTAGCAGATCATTGTAGCAATACAGTAAAAAGCACAGAAGTCCAAAGATGCTGCCAAGAGGCCTAAGAGAGAAAGCTTGTTACTGAAACAGAAGTATCAGCACTATCATCATTATCATGAATCTTTTAATAAATTTTTTTTCATTATAGCTACCAATTGGCCTGATTTATGTAAATTAGTTTTCTGACCCAAGTTATGAATTGGCCCTTTGCATATGCTTGTCTTATCCCAAACACCAAAGTTAAATACCTAAAAGACCCTTATGTAATTGCAGCAGTAAAATGTGAGGCTTCACTGAATCCATATGAAATTTATAGATTCTGGGTTTTTTTAAGTTAGTCAAGCATAATATCTTAATAAGTTTTTGAGCAAGGGAAGTAAAACATACAAGAGAGGATAAGCAGATAGTCAATATATATCGATATATTATCAAGTAGCTATGCTTAAATTGCTGTCCAAAACACACTGCCTATACAAAACCCCACTTCCTATAAAAGGAAAAACACATTTCCCATACAAAAGACCCCAAACCACTATTCACCAACATCTGTACATTTCCATTTACAGAAACACCCAAACCACACATAATGAAATCTTTCTAAAAGTCTTTACTTGCATCCTGTTTATTTGCATAATTTATAAGACGGAGCAAATTCATATGCTGTTTACACCAACTACTTCTTATTACTTTCACCAATGGCTGCCTTATGTAGAACAAAAGCAAGACAGATCTCAGGATAAGTGTTTAAAATATGTACCTAATAATAAGTAATATGAAAGGATACCATTGCCATGTCAAGACAACTTCAGACAAACTCCCAAATGAATTCTTACAATTATATCTCCCTTGTTCTTAGCTATATGAACAAACTCCAGTAAATAGAAAGATCAAAGAACATTTAGTATTTTTAAATGCAACCACAGAACTTATTTGTACAGTTTGTTACATTTTTATATCCCAACATCATATTTTACATTAAGTCCAGATTGTACAGAGGATTATGTTTAGATTTTAAAAACATAAAAATAAAAGGCAAACAAAAAAAAGCATCACTGGAAAGCTTTTAATTGAATTAGTTAGTTACAAGTTGAATGAACCCACACCTGGGGGAAATCATGCCTGGGAGCACAAAAACAGGAAAAAAACCTGTCTTCCTGAATTAATCCTCCACTCAGCTTTAAGGAAGCCTCTCTTTGAGGAAACCATATGCCAAGGAAAGGTAGATTAAGACCAACAGGGTTATCCATATCTTCAGCTCTACAAACAGAAATTTTACTGTCCCTGAGAATACTCTGATTCAATTTGCTTCCCCAGAGAAAAGTGAGGTTGGTGAGGACCTGGTAGGAGAAGAGGTCCCGACAGTTAGGAAATCAGTTAGTCACAACAGATCTTTGCCTGCAGCTTAAAGGAGGAATCTTACGTCCACAGCTTAAAAGGAAAAGAAGTAAATGCTAGACTGAATACTTGATTTTGCTTCTCACCCCTCCATAAAGCACAATCTAACCAACCTTCAGACAATGATTCTTGCTCCATGTACTTGCCATCCAAACAGACAATGCTTCCCTCTTTCCATCCTAATCAAACCAAAATCATGGAGCAACCAAGTCCCTCAACCCCAGTGCTGTAGACAGGTCACGGAACATTACTATCTCTCAGTGCCTTTTGATACACACTGGAAAGTTTCCCACTACCCTTCAAGTCCAACATTAATAGGTCTTTCTGCCCTGGAATAAGTGTTAACTGCTACATCGACAACATATGGTTTAATCTTTTCATCATGAAAATTTGATCTACTTTTCAAGTTACTTATTTTTAGTATACTTTTAAAAAATACAAAATATAAATAACACAAGTTGTGCCAAGACTTACTTCATGTCTCATAGACAATATTCTGAAACAACCTTGAGACCAACTAATATAAAAAAAATTTTTTTCTTTAAAGACCAAAAGTCTTCCCTTTACTCACAATAAAAGTATTAGCTTGTCACAACAGCTTCATTTTCTTTTCATTAAAAGTATAAATACAATGTAAAATAAAGTTTAAGCCAAAAGACAGCCAGTGCTGCATGAGAAAACTGAAGTCAATCAAGTGCTGCCAAGAGGACACAGTACAACTACCAGATGGCAGCACATTCAGTTCTTAAGCAAATCTGGGGAGTACTTCATGTGTTTAGCTTTCTTACTACATGCTCAGGATGTACTTTGGACAGAATAATTTTACAAAAGAAACTTTTTCCATTCATTACACTATTGAGATGAAATAAAATGAAAGACCAAGGACATCACATCATCAATGAAAATGCTTTCTACAATTTACTCCTTAAAGGAAAGTACCACCAAACTGACACAGTCTTTAGAAATTCAGAGCCTTCTATCTGGATACATGCTTCCACCATGAGAAGCATCTGTCCATGCATTCCCAATTTATTTTGTAGACAGTAATAGCCCATTTTGGCAGCAACAGCCATCTTCTGCCGCTCTGTCTCCTGGGAGGCTCCCCTCCAACATGGTTTAAATGTAAACCTGCCGTATGACAGGAGAAGGTGCCCCACAAAATATGGGCAAGTGCTGCTACCAGAATATCCCGCATGTAACTTATTTGATGAAGTCTTAAAAAAAAAAAAGGGGGGGGGGGGGGGGGGGGGGGAGCTCCAGAATGATAGTCTTTGTCAGCAAAAGACAGAAAGCCAGACATACTGATGATGGGCCTCTGGATCTCAGATACTGAAAATACTGATTCTATGTATAGGTTGCTTAGGAATCCAATGGTTTTCCAAGCTCAAACTTACTCTGTGGGTTAAGTATATTACTATACACTATTATTGTACCTAAAAACATTCACACAAAGCATTAGAGGAAAAAATATCAAGTCAAGACAGTTGAAAACTAAAGGATTTTAATTTCTCTAAATGATTCATTCATGCATTTAGACAGTCTAAAGCCACATATGAACGATCAGTTATTCAGTTCAGTGTCCCAGGTTTTCATAGAGGTATTCTAAAATATTGCCATATATCTTAAAATGTGATTGTTAACATTCTGAATAGCAGGTGCTAAGTCAGGTTATTGCATTTATATTTGCATATCTGGATATAGAATCCCATCTTCTCTGCTCTCTTCTAAACTATGTCGGCCAACTATGAAGAGTTTTCCAGAACTAATGGTTTTATGTAAGGTACTCAACCCAAAAAACTGAACTTACCTTCCCATCTCAGAGGCCCTACTTCCCATGAAGTCTATGAGCCATAGACTCAAATATTTTAACTAGTATCTTAGCACTGAAGGTTATTTCCAACAAATATAAATACCTTATTTTTATGAGAGAACTGGATGCTCTACTGTATGCACAGCGTTCTTTTCAAGTAAAAATTTCTGACCGATTCCCCAGTCTCCAGACGAGAATGCAGATTAAAGAAAAAAAAACCAAAAAACCAAAAAGTGTGACACACACTTTTCCTGTCTCATGAAGTTAAAAGACTGTCTCTGTAGTATGAAATAAATGACTGAATTATCTGACTTAGAATTCCTGTTAACTAAACAAACTCTGCAATTTTTTCCACTAATTTTCAAATTAGAGTTAGGATTCTTCCAAGATGTGTTTTTTCACCCAATGAGCAGTGGATACCTGCCCTTCTCCTGACAAAAGGCTTTCACAGACCTTTTACTCACAAAGCAAAATACAGAAGCCCACCACCAGAAAACCAACAACAATCACTACAACCAGCATTTATCATATGTATCACTTCAAACAGAGCAAAGTGATTTTGCTACATTTTACAATGTTAGCAAAGGCAAATAAATCTGATTACAACACTTAACATCTCAACAGGAAAAATGAACTGGTCTCCCTGTCCACTATGTTTCCTCATACTGGAAAATGAAATTAGCTGTCAAAGATAAAGTTTCTGTTTGCATATTGCAACCACAACGTTCGGTGCAGACAGCAGTTGTTGCTGACAAATGTTTTCAAACACAGCAATATGGAACACTCCACTACTGTTACCCCACATCTCGCAAAGCAACTTGAATTTGCTTCATTAGAAAATGGAAAGAACGGCATATGCAACTTTGCAATATTAAAGCCTGCCATAACATAAAGCTTAGTTATTCATGTTATATGAACTGGGTATCTGTCAAAGACAGATTTAAACTGGCAACTGAATTGAAGTACATTCAATACTACAATTAGATTTTTAGAAATCTGTTGTCTAAGTCAATTAAGCTGTTACAAAAAGCAAAACCTATGAAGCTGAACTACAAGGATATCTCAGAAGTATTGCAACATTTACAATATTTGCAAAAGTTAGCAACACTTATACACAGATCATACAGCACACAGATCATACAGCAAATTTATACATACGAAGAAACATAGCGAGCCGACAGATTATTTCAAATACCTACACGTAACACAGGACCAAAACTGCACATTGTTGGTATTAAGACTAGATTTTTCACTGGAAAGAAAACACTCTGACTTCAAGCACTACTGAAAACACAGTGAGGAAGTACCTAGTTTCAAGCAAAAACATTACCCACCACAAACTACGCTCAGTTACTAAGATAATATAAGATACTTGGGAGATCCAAGAAAAAAAAAAAAAGTTCTGTGGTGCATCCTGCTCCTTACTTACACCTTCTGCACACACAACACTGTAGGCCTTAAGTGAGCAAATACTCTGCAGACCCTGCCTGAGATAAAAGGGCTCCTGCTTGATTATGCACAGATACATAACATTAAATCAAAGAAAGCTGCCTACCCATAACAGAACCTTCAAGAGATGCAGTTAGTATGTGAATTCACATTGCAGTCACACGCTGCACTGTCATTTGAGACTAAATAACTCCTTTTCCTCTGCAGCATCCTCCACCAGGCAAGCAGACAAGGAACAAGAAGATACGAAGACTATGTAACTAAGAGGACTCAATTAACTTGCAGCCTACGCAACTAACTTACCTTCCTTCCTGTTCTGCTTTTACATCTAAAGTCATATTATGGGTGAGTTCAAGGAATTATTTCTCCCCCTCCCAAATTACATGGCAGAAGGTCTCAAAGCCCTTCCTGCAAAGTGACACTTAAAACTGCTCTGCCAAATGCTACACCAACCATTAAGACCTCAAATACTGCACATCAGCAATTGCAATAGGGACAGAGCTCCAAGGAGCAACCCTATAGCCATCAGAATAGACCTATTTTCCCAGCAGTAACAATAAAATTGTTTAAGCTCTCAGAAGGTAACCAAATCAGTTCAGGAAAATAGGAACTGATTAATTGGAAGCTGCCAGAGTATCTTTAAAGAGGTCAGAGCTCTGGTAACAAGATGTTGTGGTTTAACCCTGGCTGGTAATTAAGTACCACGCAGCTGCTTGCTTACTCCACCATCACCCAGAGGGATGGGGAGGAGAGCTGGAAAGGAATGTAAAACTCAAGGGCTGAGATAAGAACAATTTAATAATTGAAACAGAATAAAAATGAAAGAACAATAATAACAATGATGATGATAACAGTTATAATGAAAAGGTGAAGGGAAAGAGTAAAATCCAGAGGGAAAGGAAGAAAGACACATGTGGTGCACAATGCAACTGCTCACCACCCACCGGCCGATCCCAGCCAGTCCCAAGCAACGATCCACCCACCACAGCCAACCCCCAGGTATATACACCAGGCCTGACGTCCCATGGTATGGAATACTGCTTTGGCTAGTTCAGGTCACCTGCCCTGGCTGTGCCCCCTCCCAATTCCTTGTGCCCCTCCAGCCTTTTCACTCACAAGAGCTGAGAAACTGAAAAGTCTCACATCAAAGCCAAAACACAGCACCGTAGTAGCTTCTATGAGATAATTAACACTATGCCAGCTGAAACCAGGACACAGGATGACCTTCTTAGCCGATGCTATGATCAACTGTTGGATCTATTATGGATCCATAAAAAACCCCAAACATCTGGAAGGTTATCCTGAAGACTCAGAAAGAGAAGACAGTTTGGGCAGGAAATCTAAAAGAACTAATTGTTTACCAAAGATCTTGAATTCGTATCAAGTAAAATGAGTCAACATCACAATAACCAAAAAGAAAAAAACCACATCTCCTAGTTCATGAAGTTATTTATTCTCCCTGTCCTTCAGTTTAGAAGTCTTAACCTTTTCTGCTGCAGCAGTTACGGCTACACAAGGAGCTGGGTAAAGTGCAGAGGCAGTCCACAGACGAGTATTTTTTATCTGTTCTCATGGCTGCAGCTAGAAACTTCCACAGCAACCTAGAATATTCCAACGGCCTCACTAATGGCTAGAAACAGCTGAATGTCAGCTTATGTGGCAATTCTACCATCAAATAGATAGCAATGCAGGAATTTGCTTCAGGAGATCTCAGGAAGTCCATTCATCCTTCCCAAAGCACAGCCCTAACGTTGAAACAATCTGTCATGCTATTGCTTCAGTAAGGGGGAAGCCTGGGACTGGCAACTTCTAAAACAGAGTATAACTGTTCATTAAGCTCATCATAGCTGAGGCTCCCAGGCACAGCCTGGGAAAGTTGTAGCAATAGGTGGTGTAGGTTAGTTCCAAGAAGCATGTAAAAGAGTCAAAGATGTTCCGATGAAAAGTTCATTTCTCTTCGCAGCCAATCTATGTAGAACACTGGCACTGAGTGATTATGAAACTGCTCGTGTCAAGAGGGACGGCAAGGAACAAAGAAGAGTACAGCTGAACTGGCAAGGACATGCCCTGATGAGCTGCTTGCAGCAGCGAGGTAAGGGTTCCAGGTAAGAACCAGAGGGAAGTCAGTGAGATATCCACTATTCAGGTAGTGAAGATGACATTGCCAGTGCTATCAGTGGTGGAGGAGCTGGAATACTTCCAGCTTTAGGACAGAGCTAAAGGCAAGTAATCGGACAATCAACCAAAGACGACTGTCAGCAATAAGGTGTGAACTTAGGCCATCTGGCAAGGCTTCACAGTATTTTTAAAGCAACGCTCAACCAAACATTTTAAATGAACGTTCAACAGGAAACCGTGACTTATCCAGGCAACTGGTTTTTCAAAAAAAGACTGGACACCTTTCCAGAAAGTATGCTTTAAATCAAACAGTCATTAGTCACAGTGCAAAACTGTTCCACAGCTCTTGCAGGCTCAGCCATTTTATGCTGGTGAGTTAGCATTTAGGCAGTCCACTCTGGAGGCGAGTAGCCAGCTGCAGAACTCAGTCTTCTCTAAATCGGGAGAAAATAAACCCCTGCTGCAAGGATACTTGCAGATCAGTACTTGGAGAGCTCACTGTGCTAAATAGGCAGAAGCTCTGGCAGGTCAGGATGTACAAAACACTTCAAGCCTCCGATGCCACTGTCCTGTCCCACTGCTCTTTTAAGGAGCTGCCGATCATTAGTTGGTTGAGTATGTTTCCACCTCTCAGGCATACCAGTGTCTGCAGGTAAGCTGGTATCTAGTTTATAAGTCTCTAAGTGTTTGCCTTGTAAGAAAGGTCTTCTACACCTCCACAATCTTCATCTGGGATTCAGAACCATCATTTGCCAGGTCCTATTATGAAATGTATTAACCTCCAATGCACAAAGAATCATACTAAGAGTATAAAGCAGGATCCTTTTTTTTCCTTATTATGTACCTCTTTATATATTTATGATTCTAGTATTAGTCTAATTCATAATAGTACACTTCAAAACCTTCTCACTTTATAAAAGACTTGCTATAAAAACATGTTTTCGTGTTCATTAAATTGAATCAGTCCAAAATCAGCCACTGTGACAACCCCTCAGTTTAAGAATAAAACTTGAGTCCTAGACTGATGAAAGGAATAAAAACTGAAGCTCTTTACCACCCTAGAAAAACAGGAAAGCAAGATGTTTCCTTACAAGCCACTGCCTGATCATTTTGTTATGGTACTCATAAACAAGTGATATTTTATACTTTTATGAATTCTTATACCATTATTCTTTCATGGCAAGCACTCAAAATTAACTGTACCAAAGCAGTTACTCTATTGAAGGGATTTTTATTTTTTTTTACTTGCAATACATTGTGTTCTATTTCAAGCCCAGTTTTCCATCTATAACTTAGTCCTAGTTGTAGCAGAACAAAATTCCAGCTTTTATGACCGAAGACTTTTTTTGATCAATAGAAGGCAGCAGCAAAAGCATTTGTGGTTTTTCTCTGGAAAGCATTTGTGGCCACAGACTCAAAGGAAGAAGAAAGGGAGGGGGATTAACTCTTCAATGAAGGTCAAAAACATAATTTAAAAGTGAACCAAGAAGAGCAGCTGTGTCTGTCAGCGCAATCAAGATTACCAGCTGGAGAATTTACCAGCAGTATGAAAACAATGCACACCAGATGTCAAATGTTGCAACTGCAAGTAGGAAAACATCTCTGGGCATGACACTGTCATGCTAGTACTCATTACCAGACAGATTTCATATTTAGCGTTTATTTATTAATTAGACAGACACTACCAGGAAGAAACAATAATATTTTGAGCGTTGCAGTGTAAGCCAGAGGCAGGTGTGCACACAGGAATTGTTCGTTCTAATAATTCTCCTTTCACCATGAACACAAGATAATGACTTTTAAACTAACTACTGAATACTAGAACATCTGCAGCTGAGCTTGCTTTAGTTTCACTCAGTTCGGTCTGAGCTTTTAACCCAAGTTTGGATTCTCTTCTAATAAATCAGAAATAAATATTAAGAAAACAAGTAAACCCACACTGTATTCAATGGATAATTAACTGGAAAGAACTCTACATAAGTCATGAAAGCAAGTACTTCACTAACACCTCTACCAGAGGTTCCTTCACCAGCTGCTTTTTATCTTCCTCCTCCTTCTGGGGCATTCTTGTCTTTTTTTTTCTATACATTTTACTCTTTATGGATGAACTCATCCATTCCCAGTGCTTCAACCAGCATGTTTCACTATTCTTGTTTAAAATATCTGATGTTAATTTCCTTCTTTTGTACATCCTTTTATTATCTTGCTCACATCCTCCTTTGTATTTATCTCTCAAATGAAATACAGGAGGGGGAGAGGGGGAGAGGGGGAGAGGGGGAGAGGGGGGAGAGGGGGAGAGGGGGAGAGGGGGAGAGGGGGAGAGGGGGAGAGGGGGGGGAACATTTTGCTTTTGTTGTCCTTTCCCCCCCCCCCCCCCCCCATTACCAATGACTGAACCTTCTTCTTCAGCAGATACACAAACAGCCATTTCTGAGGAGTGCCAACAAATCCAGGCCCTCAAGTTCTTTCCTTTTCCAGGCTTTAATACTCATCCTTCCATCAAAATGCTGGGTGTCTTTCTTGTTCTTATCTGCTGGTACAAACCTGTTGGGTGCCATCTTCTCCTCTAATACATGCAAGTACTCCAGTAAACACCCACACCTCCCCCATTATTTTAACCATATCAGGAAGCCGCCGCCTTATTCTCTTTCCCCCACTTTTCTCACTTCCTTTAACTAGTTCCAATTGTTTACTCTCAGTCTTGAGTATTTATGGCTGTACACATACAAATGTCTACAGAAATTATGATTCTGTGTGGAGATTCTCCCATGTTCATCCTCCCTGTCCAAACACCTCTCCTAAATGCTCTAGATCCTACATCACAATAACTGTCTTTTTCTCCCTTCAACGCTATATTCCTAAAAATCCTCTTGGTTAATAACTCTGTGATCCCAATGTTAAGGACTTTCCCAGTTTCCATTGCTAAATTCAATTTTAACATATTATTTCTCTCCTTAAAAAAAAAAAAAAAAAAAAAAAAAGAATTATGATTAGGCCCCAAGAAACTGAAAACATGGATGTTAATATCCAAATCATTTATTACAGAGACTATTCTCAGAACTAGCTCAAAGGGTTTTTTTATGTCCTCTCTCTTCTTCCTTGACGGTACAATTGCTTTACCTTAAGGAAGGCATGCTCACAGAAAAATACTGTGCCACCCTAAATAGCCAGTATAACTGAATCAAACTGGATAAAGTTATTGAAATACTATTACTATCAGCAGAGGGAATGGACATGTGCATGTGGCACCTTCTCCTGACGTAATACATACATTAGTGTAGGTTTATTAACTGTTGCATATAGGTATGTTAACTGCTGCAATTTAAAATAAATTAATAAATCAATAGATCCATTTAACTACTTATGCACCCATTACTTTTTCTGCTCTCTTAAAGACAAATTCTTTTATATATATTTCATTATAGTTATTTTGTATTCTCCTTAGATTTTGCACTCATTCTACTGTATTACAACCTACTGCTCGTGGCTTACCTTCGCTTTGCCGTCCTGTGCAGACATATATCCTACACACATGCTCTCTGTTGTATGGCTCCACAGAAATTCCACTATAAAGGAAAATGCAAGAAGTCACAAAAAAATGCATTGGTTTAAAATGTAAGATGTAATTTAAGACTGGAATCTTGAGAAACAAATATAGCTTAAGATATAGTTTGGGAAAGGACAAAACCAAACTTAAAGAACAAAAACTACTTACCAGAATAATTTAATCTCAGAAGAAACAGCTGTCAAGCAAACAAGATATTCCTGCACTATTTGTAATCACACACAGCAGAACTAATACCCAGAATGAGAATGTTACTTTAATGATATGGAGCATCCAAGATGTGAAATAGATCAACTGCAACTACAGCTGAAAGACAGGATCAACTTATAAAGCCGAGGCCTGTTCCACCCATGAAGTAGAAGCAGATATAATTTGCATTGCTTGCCTTGAACCCAGACATAACCACACTACAACAGCATAAACCCAGATGGTATGAAAGGATTCTGTAGAATTGTAACACTGTCAACAGAATAACCATTAACAAGCGTTTTTTCACAAAACTGAGCATAAATACATACATAACATGTAACTACCAATGGAGGTTTGTGGTTTAGTTGCACAGGTAGGATACAGGAAAACATGCAGAAGTAGAAAAGTCTGCAAGAGGAGAATTGAAGATACAGAGCAGGGAGGAAGGACATCTGGTGAAAGCAAAACAATCCCGCAGAAAAAGCAGGAGAGGTGTCTGATGGAATCAGAACAACGCTGCACAACAGAAGAACGCCTGGCAAACTTACAGCAAGACCTGGTCCCAAAAGTATGCTGAATTACATCGAGAGCATATGCAATCAGCCCCTTTCATTCGGGAAAGGGTAAGGAGCACCAAAGGTAAGAGAAGAAAGGAAGACTGAGAAGAAATGAGCCCAATTTGATTTTGGCTTCCCTATCAAAGCACTCTCAGATATGATCACCTTGACTTCTAGCACTAGCTATACAGTATCACCTTGCTGAAACTCACAACTAATTTAGGATACAGATTTTAAAGATCAACTGTTGTGTTTGTAGTGATAATGATTACGAAAACTAACCACTGCTAATGTGTATTGTTAATGCATGCTAATCCAATAAGGTGGTGGTCTCAAGTTTGAAAGTGGTCCAATTTATCAATTTACGTGTAAACAGCCCACTACTGGGCTTAGATCTTTAATTCTCTGATAAATACACAGGTATCTTTTATAGATATACACACACAGTCCTACTCAGCTGCAACTTCAAATTCAGAGAAAGAGCACATTATTCATATATTTAGCTCCCATCCAGTGGAGCTTTATAAATTGCAACACTGTATTCTTCCTGCTCTACGTCACAGTCATTTTTGTTTGTGGACATTAAGTACATAATTTGGAAGTGGGAAAAAGAAAGAATAGATGATCAGAATTCAGGATGTTTCACAGAATAACTGAAAAGTTTAAAAAAACCTGCACCGAAGAATGAATTTTTCCTTTGGATTACTGGAGAAGTCTTACATGAATTACATGTAAAAAGCTCTTCCTACATATTTCTTTAGAGAGGCTTTCACATACTGTAAAAAGCACCACTAGATGGTTTTACAACTCTTAATCATTGCTATTCCTCATGTTCTTTTAATATGGTTGATGAAGGTCACAGCATGCTGAGTATGCTTATCCTCTGTAACCATTTATCCTTGCATAGCAATTAACCCGGAGTAGAAGATCAAAGTTTAGACAATCCTGGCAAGACTTGAAGATTCTGACAGATATGTAGATATCATAAAAGAAAAATGAACTTCATTTAGGTATGCACTTTCCTCTCCCGTAAAAGATTCATGACTGATATAGCCAAAGGTTAGTCAAAAGCTTTCAGAGAGTGAAACATACTTAGTGCAATGTAAGTGCGTTTGATGAGGCTAATTGCTCCCTAACACTTAAAGGTTCAACTGTCAGTGAACGCATATATTTTTTGGAGACAAATTTAATTTCATCTTTAAATTTTGAGAAGCTAGGCAACAGTTCAGGCCAAATACCCTCGAAATATTATTTCTTTGTCTTTGATAATTCAAGGCATATTCTTTTAAGTTTTTATTTTTATTTTTTCCTTCTACATTGTCCACCAAAAGTAGCATGTACTAGCATGAAAGATACTTACTGCTAGCTATTACAAATACTGGAATCACAATGAAAATCCTAAATTACATACTTATCCAAAGACATTTTGTATATTTTCAACCATATAATAAATCACTTTCTTGCAATTTGTTTCAATAGTTTAAAAAAATACCTTTAGAATAAGCTGTACTACATGAATCTTACTCCAGTGGAAAGCAAGCCAAAAATCAATGGACAAATAGTCTACTTAGGATGTATGATATGTGGAGATTTTCGTTTTTAGTTTTTGAGGAAAAAATACCAAATCTTCCTTAATAGAAACATGTTTTCCTACATGAATGACAAACATAAAATGAACAGAAATAATTATTTCACTTCCAAATATAAGAAATTTAACATTAAGTTGACCTTGTTAGTTCTCATTTAATCAAACCTGTATTTTAATTTTCTTAACTCTTTTTTTAGAGATAAAATTTAAGTTGTAGAATGCTTTCCAACTAGACCAATAATCTCATAATTATTCCACTTTTAAATCTGAAAACTATAAAATCAAACTTGCAACATTCTCTGTAAATTTAACAAGCTGTGCCCCGATTCTCGAGTCAAGATTAGACAGTCTTGGCTTCCAAATAGTTGAAAGACAAGAGTAAGATGACTGTGAAAGTCTATTTGATTGTCCACTTCTTCAAAAAGACAAGCTATTCAAGTAATAACTTAAAAAAATATAACATACAAAAGCTATTTTTAAAACTTTTTCCCATCCAAGCCTTCTAAAATTCCTTTGTTGTCCATCAGGATAATCCCAGAACAACCATCAGAATTGCAAGGATTCACTTCCTAAATCTCTGGTTCTTTGTAATAGCAAAATAAACATACATGAAACTCTTATGGATGAGATGTTAACTAAAAGCATAAAACATACATAAACTTCAGCTGTTGGGTAGAGAAACATGAATGTTCTTAACTGTGTTGAGTGTATCTGCGCATCTACTTATTAGAGTGAATGACTGGAGGGGGGCTACAACCTGGTTCATGGACCAACACGGACAATGTAGAATATGATATTTAAAGGTGAAGGTGCAATACAAGAACAAAACTGAAAGATAACATACACCTCATCCTGTGCAACTTAATAAATTGACCCTAACATCCTGGAAGTCACTGAACAGACAACAGTAAATAAATACTGGTTTTTGTGTGGGTTAACCCATCATTAAGAATGTATCTGCTGGCTCACCTTTAGCACACAGTCTGCCTGCTACTCCAGGCTGGCTGCAAGCAAGCAGACTGCTGACACAGAGTTAGGATTTAGTGGGACAGAAGTAGTAATGAATTAAAACAAAGATGAGGGGTCTTTCTAAAGAATAGCCTATGGATTAAAAAGAAATTAGGCAATTCCAGACTTACCAGGTGAGATGCTATGACTGCCTTAATACACAAAGTCAAGCTAAGTGATCAAATTTGTCACATCAGATCTTAAAGGAGATACGAGATCTACTTCAAATCTGTAATGCTGCTGACAGTGACTCATGAAACATGGTGAAACAATAATAAACCATAGGATTATATGAAAGAAAACAACTTTAATTCTGGCAGCATAACATAATTATGTATTAGACAGCTTCATGTGACCCAATACATGAGCACATAGCATGACCAGACACATATGCCCACATCTGAGGAGTGCCACAGGAAGAGCTGGTACAAGTGTCATGCTGAAGTAATTCATATGCCCCCAGTCCCAAACCCCGGCCTTCAAAGAGAAACATGGGCTTTTACTGTCTCTGGGTTGTATTTCCACCCACCTCTGCTAGTAGTGTACAGCTTTCAGCTTCCTAGCCGTTCCTCTAAGACAAACCACAAGACAGTTTACTACAATACACTTGTTCCGCTGTAAAGCAGCGAGACAGATGAGGGTCTTGTTTCTAGGACATAAACAGGGCTTAAGGGCAGTAAAGCTCAGAACCTTTTTAACCAGTCAGCTACTGATGGAGGCAAAGGACAGTCTTCTGCTGCTCTCAATGAAAACAGCAAGTACTCTTGTGGTCTGCATATACAAATACTAACTGTGACTTCTCTGAACACATTTTCCTGAGCATAAAAAAAAAATTCTAACCATAAAACAATCTCCCTTCCAAATTTCAAGTTTATCCTCCAATTTTTCACATTTTGTCCTGCAAAAAGGAGGAACAAAGAACTTCTTTAGACAGCATTTTCAGCATGTAAATCACTGAGAAGCAGTAAACAGTCATAGGCATCACCCTTAGCTAAAAATGCAATTTTTTTCTATGAGTAACATACCCTGCCTTGCCACAAGCAACAGTTATTTCTTTGCCATGGTTTTAGAAAGATCCCACACAACCCTCTGAATCACAATTCTGCTTAGAAATAACAAGTCAGAAAGAATGCCCTTTTCCACAGTTCTAGAGAACAAACAAGGTTAATACTACTATTTCACTTCCTGGAGTTTTATTATCTCGAACAATTTCACTTCCTTTTTGTTTTGTCTGGGAGTTTTAACAATGGTAAACGTGCACAGACAATTTTTATTTCATCTTTCACTTTGAGTTAGCACCTAGCTCAAGTAAAAATGAATAAGGATTTCTTACCCAGTAAAGTTGGCTTTTCCTGTGACGATTCAGGCTCTGCTGAACACCTGCAAGACCGAAGAACTATCACACCTCCAAGTACACCATCTTCATTGGCTAGAAAAGGTGAACCTGGGAAAAAATGTTGGGGAGAATTATTTACCATAGGAATAGTTTCTTGGGTATTTTTTATTTCACTTTCTTGCCTTCCTCCTTTAATCTCTTCACTAAGAGTTGAAGAGACTGTCAGGTCACCCAGTGCTTTTACAAAAGCATCAGTTGCATTTTTTTCTAACATTTCTAATGAGCAACTTTCTGAAAAGTATTCTACTAAACTACCAGTATCAAAAAAAGAAAAAGAGCTACATGGAATAAAAAAAAAATAAATTAGATTTGTGAGTGCAAAACCATTTGTTTGTGGATCAAGGAAGACACACTAATGAAAAATGGAGTGTCAGGTCGAAAAAATCATGTTGCAATATTTAGTTCTTTCTGTACTATAATTAATATAAAGATGGCCACATACGAAAAAAATCAAGCAAATCTGGGTCACTTTTATAATCTATTCATTCTTCCTAATTTAAAGTGCTTTGTACAGAGACATCATCAAACTGCTATAGACTGTTTTCCTTGCTGTTTTATGAATATCAGCAGAAAAGCCAAAACACATCCTACTTTTTACAGTGGCTTTTCTGTTGTTAATTTAAGACATACAATATACAATGCCTTCTATCAGAAGCTGGAAAAGTTTTAAAGATTGTAATTTGAAATGAGATTCCTCTAGTTTTCAATGTGGAAACAATGGTATGATTTACATACAATTCAAAATGTCTCGAGCCATCAAATTAACTAAGTTCTTGCACTTAAGCCCAAAGAGACCCTAGTCAAACACTTGCAATACACTGTGATTTAAAGCTGAACATACAATTGCAATAGGCATTTCATGTATTTATTTTCAATGATTTTGAAAAATAAATTAGCATATTATGCCTAGTGTACAGACACTGTAAAAGGATTTGCTGGCCACAAGAACTTTAGAGCAGATCAACTCATCAGCCTCCTTCAACTTGCCCACAGCTATTCATATGATTAAAATTACTCCTTCAATGCAAGTAACAACAACAACAAAAACCCAGTAAGAACCAACTTCAGGCTTCACTGTAAGGAAAACTAAAAGCTTTACTATGTTTTCTTGACATAAGAGCAGCCACATTCAAAAGTGATGCAAGGTGGTCATTAAAATTGAAGCCCATATTGCAGGAAAATAATAAATGTGGTATGCTAAATAAACAGCAATATCTAATTTGATCTAATACAAACAGATATTATTTTTTAAATGCCACTTGCTTGTACAAGAACTTTTACTAGGTACCAATTACATCTACTGTGTTATTCATCAACTGCAACCAAATCCCTGTGAACCAGGAATCCAGACACTCATAACATAATAGATGACAAAACAGGAAAATATGTTTGGTTAAAATAGAAATGCAAGACTTGGAAAGTTGTAAAGAGTTTTACCACCCAAATCAAAATCTTTTAGTCCATGCTTTCCAAGATGCTATGTATAACTCTCATACTTTCACTACATTAAGCAAGTGCTGGCTAAGTATGTGGTATGATTTCTGCAAACAAATGAAAAACAAAAAAAAAAAAAAAAAGAAAAAAAAGGTTTTCTTCACAGGGGACGTGCATTCTTTAATCTTTTCTTCAGAAATTCAGGTTCTTCAAAGAAAATGTCTTAACCTGAACTTGGTCTGCAGACCTAATCTTATACTAATTTGCATAAATTATTCATGCTATAAGCCATGCTGTAGTGAAAAGTCATTGCAAACAGAGAGAAAGAGTCCTGTTTTGTTTTTTAATAAGCTGTGTTTCTCCTCCTCTTTTGCAGCCTGTGAAAGGTTCTTTTAAGGTTCTAATGAAAAACACTAATAACCTCTTTCATTAGCATGGTTAAACATGTTCTACTTCAGCACAACATAGCCAGCAGATAGTGTATTTAAGGCCATACTAAAACACTGATTGAACATGAGTAAAAAAAGACAGCAACTGCTGATTATAGACTTGATGCCACTAAAGTCTTGTTCTAGAAATGCTTACATTGGGTTAATAACTTTTAGTGGTTTTCTTTCTCCCCCACTCAAGAAAGACTAGATGAAAGAAAAGTCTGTGTATAAGCCAATCACATACTTCTTAATTTTCCCAGTATTTTTGTAAACTATGTGCCATCATTACTGATCAAACTTTTAACAATTTGAATTTAACATGCTAGGCTCTCTCTTCTTACACTTTAAAAGATTTGGCAGTGTATTTCTTTCCATGTAAAGAGTCCGCAGCAAAAGACGTGACACTACATTTTCATCAGAATTCTTTCATTTTTACAGGGATTTCTTTGTAAGAACAAAACATTCACCTTCTTCAGGGGAGTAGAGAATAAGAAAAGTATTCACTCAAAGCAAGTGTTTTGTGAGACTTTTTAAAAGAGGTTATAAAAAAAAATATTAAACTTAAGCTTTAAAAGCACATAAGACACACTCTTACAATTTCATCGAAAGAGATGCTCTACCTATACATGCACAACTATGCTCGTGGGAGCCCCAGTTCTGCCAGCGTAAATAGCATTTATTTACTGACATTAAACATGCTGTCATTGCCTTAAATACATTAAAAAAAAAAAAAAGTTGTTTTCTGAACCAACTCACTTCCTTCAATGATTAAGCACCACGGAAGCTTTATTACCAGTCCACAAAATTCAAAGGCTTTGAAGTCCACGCTAAACACTCAAAAGCCAGAAAAATGACTGTATTAGTTCAGCATTTGCTGAAGAACGTTGCCACTCTACTGTTATTTCAACTAGAAAACTCTGGAAGAGGATTAATTTAATAGCACTGCACATAATAAAAGCCTGATAAAACCATGATATAATTTTAACTTCACCACTCATAAAACACATCAGATAAGCAAGAAGCTGACTTCTTTACAAATTACACAAGTTGGGCCCTTGAAATAAGGACAAATATTGGTTAAGCCAAATGAGACCAGGTCTTACTGCACCAACTTTGTAAGACTCGACCATACCAGTAGTACTGGGTTGATGCAGCGACAAGTAAAACGGCTTCGAGTGACTTGTAGTGGGTCATTTGAATAGAGTATTAGAACAGGAAATGTCTTAAAAATTTCTGTTATGCAAACAAAGCAAAGAAGATGGTACACATTATCCCTCTCCTACAGACAGAACATAGTGTTATTTGCCCAGTGGTGCACAACATCAAAACCCATAGTCTACAGGCTATCCTCATTTGTAGCACCTTGACCAATATGCTACAACACAATGATGAAAACATGGGGTAATGTTGGCTTTCTTGTTGCAGCCAGGCATGGCTTGGAGGTGTAGGAATAGAGATTGAGCCAAAATACAGTAGCAACAAGAAATTACTGAGATTTAGTATCACTAGTATTGCCAGCTGAGCTACTGAAGATTTTTGTTGTTGTTGTTAAGAACAATGCAGAGCCAATTTTTAATCTTCTACACCATTTTATCATCAGCTGCAGAACGAACGTTATTCTGGAAAGGAGTAAAAGTCTGAAACAATAGCATAACCCTCCTTCTCACCTCCAGACACAAGCAGCAAATAAAGACACCAACACAGTCACCTGCAAAACCCCTGCAGTGGTTCACAGTGTTCTCACCCATGCCACTTCCATGGGCCACCTGTTTGCCCACTTCTGCTGAAGGTTGCCATCTACAGAGCTCTCAGAAGCAAGCTGTGTGACTACAGCCTCATCCATTCCAGCTGCTTTCACCAGCAATTTCAGTTAAACCATCTCAGTGCAAAATCAGCAACAATACAGTATGTGCCTCCAATTCACTGCATTGGCCGAGCTGTGGGGAATTAACCTCTAAATAGTGGCAGTAAAAAAACAACTGCCTACAGTAATAATATTACAGTATTCTACTTAACAGTAAATTCAGACAGACTGTTTCTCTACTTTTAAAAATATCAGACTGTAAGCCAAATTAAATACACACTGAACAGAACATTCCTTAAAACACAGAATGTATTTTATTTTCCAATTAAAGAAATTTTTTAAAAGGTTAAAAAAAGGATTCAAATATATTAATATATTTTTTAAAACAAAGATATTTCTGGATATGCAGACTTACTACTGAGGGCTACAATTATGTTGAAGAGTGTATTTTAACACAGCAATACAAGTGCAAATGAGTAGGTCTACGTTAAGCAAGACTCTAGACATCTGAATGCTATGCATCCATCTTAAAATCTGTAAAAATAATGGTACGAAACCAGCATTATACTGTATTTCTAAACAGAACCCATGCACCATACACAGGAATTAATTTGAGTGTTCTCAAAGCACTATGAATTCCACGGTTAAGAACATATTTCATTAATTTAGTTCTAAAAATAATTGTATTACAGCCAAGCCATTGAGAAAAAGAAATAATAGTGCAGACTCCTGTAAAAAATAACAATATAGGTAATGGAATATTTTTCATATACATTATATCTAATAAGTATTTTGAACAGGAAGATAAAAGGTGCAACCAAAATATTGCCACATATATTAAAGTCATTACAGTTTCTCATTAGGAGGAAAAAGTGATCTGGCTACCCCACTCCTACACCATTTTTGCCCTCTCTGTACTTATAAGAATGCTAGATCTTGCTGTACAATGAAAAATTTAGTTAAAATAAACGAAAATATGCCTACTAACAAAAAATAATTTTTCTACTGCAATAGAATTGCTAGACAAATCTTTGATCTAATACCTTGCTAATGACAAAACTACAAAAACCTGGGGCTTTCAATACCATTTTAAGTCTCATGAAACTCATTGTTACACTGGCATACCAGTGAAGAATTTGGCATGAAATATCCGAAGCAAAACTTCAACTACAGCATTAACTAACAATGTTAGTACTGACTGGCTACACCAGAGAGAAGGGGTAGGAAAAAGCAAACAAATATATCTTTCAATAGTTTTGCTTTAATCCTGACCTCTCCCAGTCACAACATTATATTTTAGAAAACACATTCCCTTCCTTAAAAGCTCAACTGTTCTGCTATTGGTATCTGACATATAGAAAGCATTATCAAGTTTTTATTTATGTATTTCGTACGTGACTAATCTGCAGTAATGGTCTCTTAAAAATACGCAAACAGGTCTTCGTAGCAATTCCTCATTCACTGATCCCATCAAGTTCTGCAAAAGCAACCATAACTGAACAGCAAGACCCAGATTTACCTCAGACCAGGGATAGAACATATAGATTTCACAAGTGTTAAGGCAAATAATGGCCTCAACACTCAGCCTTGCTCTAGAGGAATTACAGCTACAAGTGAAGAACATTTTTTTCTTCTGTCTCCTGCACATTAAATTGCTCCCTCCAGAGCATGTGATTGATAGTTGTTCATTTCTGATCCTGTGGTCTTTTTCTCATTTGTAGCTACTGGACAGATTCATCCTCATACAGATTCAATACTAAACTGTAAAAGAAGTGTTTTATTTACACTTGCCCAGCTGAAGGACGAACCAGCTGTTCATCAGATGTTTTACATTCGCACTCTTCCATAGTAGAGAAACCATTACCAGCTTCATTGTTTACATTAGCTTTCAAAGTCTTCAGAACTTGGGTCTAAACACTGACGGTGGCGTGGTGTAACCAATTAAGTGCTTTAGCATCCCCCAGCTTTAACAAAGCACAGCTAAACAGTCCTAAACCTTCCTGTGCTGCAAGGTGAGTGAAATTAAGACTTTTTCAGGTCAATAATCTATACATCACCTACGCCACTGGACTTTGTCAGCTTGTGTACAGAACATGCTTAAAGTGAAGCTGTTTGCCACTCTCCTTCTGCTATGTATACCATTAAACTTCAAGCTAACAATTTAAATAAACATTAGAAGAATATATAAGCACTAAATGAAGCCTGCTTTTAATTTCACGCATCATTATTTGTTAAATGTTTAAGCGCAAGCTGTCTGAAACCAGAGATCTTTGTATTTCAAGATAAGTTAAAACATCTGTTTGGAGTTTTTAAAGAGGCTGCAAGGAAAAGCACCTGTGCTTTCAAACTTCTCCAGGTAAGTTTTTAAGACATTAAATAACTGAGGATACTGCTGTCCAATAAAATCCCAATGCTTTTGGCAAGGAGAAGCACAGGCAGGACCTAGAAAAACCCTCACAACATCACCACATTGTGTTAGTTTTTCACCTGGTTTTATGGCACAGGTAACGAAGGGGCCTACTCAAATCTGTCTACCATCGAATACAAACCTGTGAAATCACAAACTTGCAGGGGATAATACAGGTTATATGAGACTTCAGGATCACTCCATTCTCTTCTCATGTCATAGAGAAGATAGAATAATGCTTCCACAGCATGCTTGCTCTGTTACAAAACCACAAGGGATACTACAAAGCTTGGAGTGATGCAGCACCAAAACATAAAGTAACAATAACGCTGTGCAATGATACTAGCAGTCTCATAACTCTTTAAGAATAAGGGGATCTCATAATCGGGAAATTCATATTCTGTGATTCCTAACTGTTCAAACTCCTGCTCCCAAGAGTTATATTTGACACAAAATTTCTAGAAGAGAAAGTGTCGGCGTTATCCTTCTGCTATTACCTTTCTGCAAATGTTGCTCATTTGTGAACTGAAGCAGAACTTAAAAATACAAGAATAGACAAACATATTTCTCCTTAAGGAAAGAATAAATATCAGATTCCAACTATGTCTTTCAGCTCATTATTTTCTAATACTTTATAAGAAGCTTTAAAGTACAATTCATAACATTGCCATTGTTAAAACCCCAGATTTCCCGCCAGTGAGATGACACAAACATTTATTCTAAGTCTGCATTCCACAAACTTGGCCACGTTTGAAAGGAATGATGAGTAACAAAATCCTCTGTTCTTCTGTTTGGAAGGTATTTGTGTTTACAGAACACCATTCTTCAACTGCAGAACAAACCTTCAGTGCTCTTCAACTAAAGATACCAAGCCTATACAATTTACAAAAATATCTAAACTTAATTTCTCTCACCCTCAACTCAGCCATCAATTGTACATTATCCATAGTAAGCTGGCTCTAAGATACGATGAGAGAAGCACATCTGCCATTAGTTTGCTCATCACCTGCTGTTTAAACAGCACTCACTGTTTAAGCCAGGCATTCCCTAGCTGGAAGGATTCCCAGGGCTCTGCAGAAACTTGGAGAGTTCTGTAAACAGGAAGCACCAATCTGATGGCAACTGCCAAAATCAGCTGTTCATCCCTCCAATACAAGTAACACACATTTTGACTTCTGACAAAACATTCTAGCTCTGCTTTGTTAAAGCTTTTTGCCTTTTTTTTTTTTTTTTTTTTTTTTTTTTTGGCCTTGGTCCATTATAATTCTGGTGAAAGTTTGACAAGACTACAAATTAAGAAAGCCTAGCACGGAAAAAATCCGCAAATAGTCCATTAGTCTATTTTATTATTTCACAACAGTAAGAAATCCTGCATCATACCATACATCCTGAGATATCAATTAGCATATCATCTATGAAAATTCACAGGACAAAACCCTATTTAGCACAAGCCTATTGTTTTCAGTGCAATGCATGTTTTCAATTGTTGCACTATATTAGCAAAATATAACCTTGCATTCCAACTTCAGAAAAGATCCCCCAAAATAACACTACTGGCTACAAACTTAGTACTATACCACATGTAAACAGCAAGATGTATCTGGACTTAGAGGTCTTCTTCAACCAGTCTTCACCCATATGACAGCTGAGGGCAAACTAGATTTTATGCTTTCTAATCAAAACAAAGAATCTAAACACTTAACCTACAGAAAAAAAAAATTAAAAAAAAAGGCAGCTGTATCTTTCTCCACCCCCCCCCACCTCCCCCCTCAGCACTACCCCAAAGTACAACTGAGAAGATAATACACATACCTCATGTCAGGCAACTAAAACTTGCAGTGATAAGCTTCTGAAAATACAAGACAGATCTATCCCTAACTAAAACATGAAACTTTGAAAAGGAATTCTAAACCATCTTCCTAATTTTTCTATCATTAAAAGCATTAATCTGATACTGTCTCTCATTCTTTTCACTCTCCCTTGTTTTGTTGGGCTTAGTCTGTTTTCCCAAGGCTATATGACATCACACTGTTAGCCCGGTATCTCTGCCTGTGCAGCTCCTCCTTCTCTGCAACTAATAGTTTCAGGTATAACAAAAACTTCAGCAACATTCAATACGTCCTGAAGTCCAACACAAACACGTTCACATTTTTAGTAAAGGATAAAGGTTATATCACATAGTAGTTAACATTTAAAATACAAACATCTGCTCTGCAAACTGGTGGCAAAATGCATTTGGACTAAACAGCAAGAGAAGAATTGCGGTTTTGCTAACAGGTACCAAGAAGAAAAAAGAAAACCCAGAAAACTCAAAGCAACTTAAAGAAGATAACTCAGCTAAGAAGTTCCTGATCTTTCTGTCTTTTATTAGCCAGTTTCTATGAATCACTTTGGCAGTAACTTTCTATTTTGTGTGTGTGCATGCACTAACACGAAATTGCATAAGGATATGTACAATTTGTGTTTGCTTTTAGTACTCCTACCACAAACAGCACAACAATTTTGAGAGTATGGACTAAAGATCTGACTTTCCTGAAGTTAGGTCACTTCCATCTAACACCTTGACAGTAGTGTTTCCAATTAGTGAAGCTATCACAAACATCCTTCTTAAAGGATTCTCTTGGGTAAATAAATCCCTAATTTTGTGCCACTGTGCACTGGAATATGTGATTAAATACAAAGTTACATTTGTGCTGCTTGGATTATAATCCCCTTAGGGAACACACCAGGATTACTTTGCCGTGCGCTCTTAGAGCACCTAGAAATGACAGCAGTACAGTAGCAGACTATCAAGTGCTGCCTTCCAATGCAAAGGTGACTTCCCCTCAAACAGTCAAACATCCTGTTGTCAGAAGCAGAGTTTAATATGGGTTCAACATTCTAAAAAGAAATAAAGAAATTGCAATGCACTGCTTGCCAAGACCAAGGGCAATGGTTCCTGGGTCCCAAAATTGTATGCATATGCCCCTCTCTCAGTTCGAATTAAAACACCCTAAAAATGAACTCTGGCAACACAGTGTACAAGAAGTGTTATGCTGCCCACAAGAAATTTGGAAGGTCAAACTTGTCTCTGGATTCAAAAATTTTAAGGGCTATAAAGACAGTGCATGTCTCACTGGAATCTATGCTATCTTCTGAAGTTAAAGCTTATACAGATACTTTAAAATTCCACATTTGTATTTTCTTATCACTTGAAGAAATAAAACAAGACCTATATTCACAAGAAATTAAACATGTATATGTAGTCGTGTGTAATCCTCTCATATCATGGAAAAAAAAGGTTTTTACTTTACAATACTCTGGAAGGATATCTACTTTACTTTTTCAAGAAATTAATTTAATCATGTAGACAGCAAACCAGAATCTGTCTGTCCAAAGAATTTAATTAGAACATGCAGTGGTTTTGAGGTCTCTTATATTTAAAAGGGTTAACATGATGACTAATTTTTATTAATGCTCCTAAACCATCAAATCTAAAATATGTAATTGTACACCACAGCCAGTGATTCAGGCAGGAAATTCTTTCCTCAAACCTCTTTGGGTATTCTATGACTCACATAACAATTGAGGTATTTCCAAGGCTTTTCCCTTAGATTTCCTAAAATATTCTTCTGTATTTTGATTTAACATTTTTTAGATGTAACACAACACTACATTTGAAGCCAACTGCAACTTAAGGCTTAAACAAAAGTAAGTATCTTGATTTTATTTAACAGGGTTAATTGCATTTTAAACAACATTATGCAATGTTTAGGCAATGAGCACCATATACTTACCAATAAACTTGTTTTGCATAGTCTCTAGGAGAGCTTGGTGGGCATCTTCCGTTTGCAAAGCACATGAACATTCTCTGGCCAGTATGGTTCGGACAAGGTGCTCACCACAACCTATAAGAAATATTAAGATTGGAAATAGTCAAAATATAGGTATCATTATGAAGAAACTCTGTCATTATTTTATATCATCATGGCCAAATAATAATTAAAAAAAAAACAACTCTGACAGGCTTCTGCAATATTTTTTTATTTTTAAAGAGAGTGACGCTGAGTCACATGAAAATTCAACTGATGTCAGCAGTTTTTCTCACAACTTTCCTGAAATCTCTACTGTACGAAGTCATAAACCAAAAAAGGTGAACTACAGCAAGAAGCAAGAAAAAGCAGAAACAGTGAGAAGAAACAGCGAGAGCATCTCCAACTTGTCATCTTTTTCCAGATCCTGCATGCAATCCTCTCTCTCAAAGAATCCACTTACTAATCATTCTCACAGAAGTGATCCTTGGATGCAGCTCTCTTCAAACCAAGAACATCTTTAGCGAATGCCACAGTAACTCCCTTGCATGATGTAATCTTCTATCCAGTCCATCTGATTTAGCCTCTTGTCAATAAAGGAATATGTGACTTTACCTATGCCTTTTTGACAGGGTGACTGCTCACTGGACTCCTGATAAAAATTCCTGTAACTTGTAAAGGTTTGTCTCTAAGACACTAAAAAGCTCCAGCAAACAACCACTTATTGCCTTAGTGCTTTCTGTAGCTATCCCCTGAAAACTCTTGATGACGAAGGCAAACAGGTGCTACTCTTACTTTGTAGGAACGCTTTCACCCTGTTGTTTTTCTCTCACATTCTTTTGCATTCCTGTTCTGTGCTTTGGGACTGACAGCTGTGGTCAAATGGCACAGTGCATGTTTACTGGATCAACGTTTTCATGGACAGGGAAGCACACTGGGGATACCTTCTGCATATATACAGAAGTCATTCTACTACTGTGCCTCCCATTCCTGACATTTTTCCTCAATGGCAAGGATGCAAATGAAGCAGCTAGAAGAGGTCTAACCAAGCGCCAGTTTAGCTGAAATGTGCTACCCAGTAGGAAAAAAAGGAAAACCATGACTAATTTACAGCTGTAATATGACAATGATTTCAAATTACTTATGTTAGGTGATTACATTTTGATCAGACTTTTAACTTCAGAGTGTATCAGGGCCTAAAACTGCATTAGACACCAGAATATATAAAAAAAAGGCTAATATAGTAAATTCCCAATTATCTATACATTTTTCTAGGAAATTTTTCATTAACCATGACAAGACACAAGCACTGTGCTGGCTCCATAAAAGAAAAATCTATTATAATCCAGCTGGACTTGTTAGCTCAGGTGCAGAACTACATAAATACACCTATGCACCTTCCAGAAACAATTTATGTCTGGAAACAATCTAGCTGCTTTCACGTGGCAGAGCGCCGGAGCTGGTAAGACACCAGACCTAAGTTGGCTTCAAAGGCAGCTCAGTCTCCACGGATAACACTCACTTTTACTGGAAGCACTTACGAGCCCAGAACAGAGAAAACTGAGCGATTCTGGCTGAAGCCAGCCTAGATCTGGCACAAAGAATGAACTAATAAATAAACCCAACCCAAACTGGCTCCAGTGCCTCTGCTGAGTGCCTCGCTGCTGTGCTTCCCAAAATGCTGAGTTTAGAGCACCGACTGGTTTGGGCACAACGTTGCACAAACGCACCCCAGCAGGTCTAGTGCTGCATCTCTGAGCTACTCACAGACTGGCTTCTCATTCTGCCCACCACTTTTAAGCTCTAATTAACATGGCAACCTGCTCCAAGAATCTCTCTTTCTGGTTACTTGTCATATAATTACACCCTTCCCCTTAAAGGCAAAGTGAGTTTACAAACACTGTTCTTCAAAGACTGCTAACACAGAACAGGGCAGGGGGGAGGGGAGGGAAAAAAAAAAAAAAAAGTCCTTACCTCCCATTTCCAAGATTAAAAACAAAGCAACAACAACAAAAAAAAAACCCACCTATGGAGCATTATGGATGCATTAGATGTCAGAGAATAAGCTCAGGGACCAGACTGCACAAAAACTGTGTACTCGTGTCCCAAAAATCTTGCTACATTCAATAATCAAAATTACACCTACAAATGGGCAGGGTCTCCTGATTCATACAGTTTGGTTAAACTGAATTGTTTGACTCTGGGGTACTTTGGCATTGAATCTACATACAATTGGCACAACAGAAAGACCAAACATTCTTTGTATGGCAAACAGATTGAGTAAAAAACAGTTATAGATTTTGAGGAAAATGCAAGAGCTCAAATACTACAATAATTACACAGCAAAGGGAGGCAGTTCTTGAGAGCACAGGGGGAAAAAAAAAGTGTTTTCACTGAGACTGTCAAGCTCTTGAGTTATTGAGAAAAGTGTCCCAGTTAGGATATTATCTTCAAGAGGCTCACACAATACAGTGTCCTCAGCTGCTGCTTATAGGAGGGTCTGTCCATTCATAGCCTCATTACTTCCATGCTCGAAAGCTTTTCTCCACAATAAAACTGAGAGTTATCTAATATTTATTCCGGACAAAGTAATGTATGAAGAACACGCAAAAACCACAAGATACATTTTACCCATAGATCACAACATAGCTATCATTTTTTTTAAACTAAGAAAATTCAATCATGACTAAGTTTTTCTGTAAAGAACAAAACTAAATAAGCATATGCTTCAGCAAAACCCTAGCAAGTTGACTTTTTTCTTGAAAAGAACCTGTTAATGCCTTTAAATACAACATTCATACCCTATGCGAGACAAGAAGCATGGGAATTAGAATGTGGATCAAGCAAATGAGACACAAAAATCAGAGTGAGCCTACGCATCTCCTATGCATCTAGTAACAAAACCAGATGTTAGTACTTCACCATTTTTAAGTAATTCTTAAATTGGCATCAAAAAGACAATAGCCATTTTTTAGCATGATGTATAATGTTATTTCCCCCCCAAGAGAATGACTTTATTGAAGAGTTCCCATAACATCAAGTCTGCTACAAAGAAAAAAAAAAAAAAAGAGAGTGAGAGAAAACTTAACATGGGCTAAGAACAGCTGCAGCTCACTGACGTGATCCAGGATCAACCACAAGGAAAGCAGCCTTGCAATTCTAACACATCACACATCTCCATATCCCCACAGACAAAAGTCATTCCTTTTTGTCATATTTATGTCAACCTATAAGACAGCAAGCTTAACAGACTGCTGCTGGCAGTGTACGTAAAAATCTTTCAGCACATCACATGCCAGCAATCTGCAGGGACAGATAACTAAGGAAAATAATCTCCCCATTTTGAAAAGAAAAATTGGTTACTGAAGTTTTTGATGTAGGAACATCTATTTTTGAGTAAGAAAAATAACTAAGCAGCGTTTCACATACTTTGACCAGATAAATGCTGAGAAAAAGAATTACCCTCATTATTCCGATAGAATTGCCCTTCCTATTATCTCAAGTTAGAACCAAATACCAGAGTGTGAGCTGCCTTTCAGCCTTAGCAGACCTACACGTCTCTACAGTGTCAAACTGGAAAATCGCTGTAGATATTACTAGGGCTAGACACAAAATGAATGTATACAGAATTACAGTAATCGAAACCTGATTTATAACTTACACTATAAACCTGTGGCTTCAAATTTATAGTTCCATTCTCCTGTAACCTAACCGCCACCATTAGTCAACTTCTGAAAAAGTTGTATTAACATGACCCAAGACAGCAACTACAGTCAAATCAACTTTAACACATTACCAAATCATGCACATAAGCTGATGAAAATGTAAATCTGGTTCATTTGCTTAACTATTTCACATTATACTAAATTTAACTGGATATCTTAGTATACTTGCGGCTTTTTCACTGAATAACACTAAAACCAAACCAACAGGGACTCTTAACAAGATTTTTTCAATTCTACATTAAAGTTTCAAATATACTTGTTTCAATAACTTTGCTGTAAACAGAGTTTAAATCATTTTATTATCCTTTCCCAGTTAAAATGATGACTTCTTTGGTAACCTGAAGCTCATTATATCTCAGAGACAAACACTTTGCAATGACTGACCAAATCTTCCATAACCCTTCACACAGAAGTGACTCAAATGGAGATGACTATCTGGAAAAATTTACTGAGTTAAATTAGTACTTCTCACTGAAATAACTGTTTCATATAGTAAACAAATTCTTTTCCTAACACAGTAAAATTGTGCAAACACCAGGTTGCCTATTTATAAATACTCCACTGACAAAACCACTGCTGTTGGCATTAGCGATGTCCACATCTGTAGGGGCAAGTACAATTAACTGCCCTCCTATAGGATCACTACTGGCAAAGTGAACAGTGTTTCTAAAGGAAATGTATAGTCTATTTTGATGAAATGTGCCTGACAGATTTGGTGGCCTTTAACAATGGGGTTACAGTGCTGGTGGAGGGAGAGGCAACTGGTGTCATCTACCTGAACTTCTGCAAAGCATTTGACACTGTGCCACACAAAGTCCTTGTCTCTAAATTGCAGACATGGATTTGACACATGGATGGACCACTGGGTAGATAAGGAACTGGCTGGGTGGTCGCACTCAAAGAGTTGTGGTCAATGGCTCGATGTCTGAGTGGAGACCAGTGATGGGTGTCATTCCTCAGGGGTCAGTATTGGGACTGGTGCTGTTTCATGTCTTTGTCAGTGACATGGGCAGTGGGATCAAGGGTGCTGATGACACCAAGCCGTGTGGTGCAGTTAACACACTGGAGGGAAGGGATGCCATCCAGAGGGACCTTCACAGCCTTGAGAGGTGGCCCCGTGCAAACCTCGTGAAGTTCAGCAAGGCCAAGTGCATATGGCAGAGGTGGGGGGGCAATCACAAGCACAAATACAAGCTGAGCGGAGAATGGATTGTGAGCTTTGGGGGTGCTGGTGGACAACACGCTCAACATGATGTGGCGATGTGCACCTGCAGCCTGGAAAGCCAACCATATCCTGGGCTGCATCAAAAGAAGCATGACCAGCAAGGTTGAGGGAGGTGATTCTGCCCATCTACTCAGCATTTGTGAGTACTGAATTCAGCTCTGGAGCCCCTAACATAAGGACATGGACCTGGAGCCAGTCCAGAGGAAGCCATGAGGATGACCAGCAGGCTGGAGCACCTCTCCTCTGAAGACAGGCTGGAGAGCTGGGGTGGTTCAGCCTGGAGAAGGCTCCGGGCAGACCCTATAGCAGCTTCCAGTACCTGAAGGGGCCTGCAGGAAAGCTGGAGAGGGACTTTCTACAAGGGGCATGTAGCGATAGGACAAGTGGGAATGGCTTTAAGCTGAAAGAGGGTAGGGTTATATTAGATGTTAGGATGAAATTCTTTACTGTGAGGGTGGTGAGGCACCGGCACAGGCTGCCCAGAGAAGCTGTGGCTGCCCCATCCCTGGCAGCGTTCAAGGCCAGGCTGGATGGGGCTGGGAGCAGCCGGGGCTGGTGGAAGGTGTCCCTGCCCGTGTCAGGGGGGCTGGAACTAGGTGGTCCTTCCAACCCAAACCATTCTATGATTCTAACATGCAAAGACAGACACTTTGATGAAAGTTTCTAGCCTCCTAGGTAAGAGGCAAGAAGTTTTTTTAAAAACCCATCAGATTGCTAAAGGCTTCAGGGATATCTGGTAGCAACAGGCTTCTATGACAAGAGAAGCAAAGGATAACACTTGACAGTCATAACACATTTATTTTGCTCTCAAAGCAACAAGCTTGGTGAGAACCAGAATCTAAAAAAAACCCAACAACAATCCAACCCCCTCCCCCCCAAACCCCAAAACAACCAAACAAAAACCCCACAACCAAACCTCACAAAAAAAAGTCTTCAACCACAAGCTTCTAACCCTGCTTGAAAACCACTTGGAGATCGTACAGAAAACCCCTGATGATCATACAGAAAGCATCACAACTGATTTTCAGAGACACATATATTCTTGGATCACGCCACAGTACAGCTTCTAACACAGTGTTTCTTTCAAAGTGCAAAGCTGACCAACAGTAAAATATGACTTCCCTCTTCTGTAGGTATTTAAATGTGTAATTTCCAAAAAGAATAGCTCTTTTCCTATTGAGACACTCCTCACTGATTCCTACAAGAACAATCTGGGAATCTACAACCTCTTTTTTTTTTTTTAATAGCCTCTTTTTCTTCTGTTATCCTATTATAATTTAACAGTTATTTATGTATCAGCAGTCCTCTGAAGTTACCATTTCAGCAAAAAATAGCACAGAAAAGTACAAAGCCCCCTCCAGGCATTTTTTTGAGCTTGGAGCACAGCAAGATGGTTGTTCCTGCACTCCACACACCAGATATTGATTAGTGAATCAGATCAGGCAAACCAAAAGTACCTGTTAACATTGCACAGTGCTGTACAACAAGTGAGATACATGCTTTTTGCAGAGGAATGAGAGACAGGAACCGATCATGGAATCCTGTTACTATGCTGACAAAAGGTATTAATTTTTGCACTGTCATTCATAATGCCATTAGTGGACAGAAACTCTAGAAAGCAACTCCGTGGCACCTGAATGTCAATATATGCACACGAGAAGAAATGTATCACAGTTGCATACCTTAACAGGTATAAATGTGAACTGTAGATCTTACTGACTTATTTAAAGAGTTAAGAATTTTTCATTACAGTCCATACAGTTACACAGAAGTACATACACCAATTCATCCTTTTAGTGCTTTCTGCATACACCTATCACATCAGTAATGAACAAAGCTTAGCCAAGGCAAGCTTTATGAGCATATGAAGCACCAGCCATTATGCTGTAGAGCTAGGCCCAATCTCTGCATTTCAAGCAGTTCATCTGTATGCATACAATGATTTTTAAGCTCTAAGTCTTTTTGAACATTTTGTTCTGTTTAGTTTGTCAGTAAATGAAACCAATGTAATTCAATAGCATACCACCGGCCAGGTACATACTGCAGCATGGTAGCTACAGAGGCAATCCAGATGCTGTTTGTGAAAGTGTCAGTTGCTGAACTGAGAAAACAAACAAGCCAGTAACGTTTAAGCTAGAGCAATTTTGTATTTTTCCTTCCTAAGTGATCTTTAATAGTTAATAGCTCTATTCTGTAGTAATTTGCTGGTTAGCTTATGCACAGCTTCCACTACAAACAAGTTACAAGGGGTTTTTTGTGGGCTTGGGTTTTATTTTCTTTTTAAAAGATCGTTAACATCTTTAATTTTATATTGGATATTGTTTTACACTGCATACTATTTGAAGAAAAGTTAAGAAATCTGAGCTATAATATTTAAATTTTAATCTAACCTTCTGTACCAAACAGTAACTAATACTCTACCTTAATTCACAGGTTATACAAACCTTAAGTTGCTATTGACTTGGGATCTTAATTTGAGTTTCATGCAAGAAACTAAGGATTAATTTACTAGGTTTTCTTCAGCATAGTGATTTCTCAAGTAGATTTCCAATGCTCTAAATAACCACAAGAAGAGGGGAAAGAACCCAGCACAATATAAGCTGAACATCCCATACAATGCGTGCTCTGCATCTTATAATGTTCTACCAATGGAACCAAGATGGCAAACGAAAGGAAGGCCTTCTGCAAAGCAAGGGCCTCCAAGCAGCGTGTCAGAAAGAAATTGTTTTTCTGCTTCTTTTGATGGGAGATGCTTTCAAGTCAGGAAATTAGAAACAGGTGTGCCAGAGGGCACACACACATCCATGCACCACACTGAAAAACACGCGTTTTCAATTTTCAGACATGAAAGAGACTCCTGTTGAATGGAAGGAGAAATGAAAATCTAGCTTGCTTTCTGCAAGCCATAAGCAGAGAGCTTATGGAGCTTTGACAAGCTGCCGGAGCCTGTCTAGCTATTGAGACATACAGTACCTCAACAAAAAGTGTTGGAACTTGTTTTAAAGGAGTACAAAATGGAAACTTGCATTACTCACATTCATTCAAGGATGGAAAAATTAATCTAGTTACTCCACTGCCAAAGTATGACTCTTCTCTTTTCAGAAGCTAAAGACAGAAGTTACAGGTTATCTGTATTTTATTATCTATTCCATACAGCAGAGTCTGAACCTAGTTCTATTAAGTTGTTTTAGCTTTGATGTTATTTTCAGTTACATAGTAGTGCCTAGAAGTCTCAGTTAACAAGTTAAAAAACTACTACTTCTACTTTATTTCCTGAGTAACTTCTAGTTAAGCCTAATGGGAACACAGTGAAACCTGTATTTTAGTCAGCTCTGGTTGTCATTACCAGCATCTCTAGAAAGAGCTGACTGAAAACTTGCAAGCCCATGATTTTAAAAAATAAAATACAGTACAATAAAAATATTTGTCTGGTAGGATACTGATACGGTTAGTTACATAATAAAATGAAAATTTAAACTCTAATGCTGAAAAGACTTAAACTGTTACAGTCTCACATAATGCACTACAGTACTAAATCAAAGTTGTGCAACTTTTAGCTTTTTGTACTTCTATCAGCTGCTGCATCTTGCCTTCACACTAGCACGGGAAATTTTTAACTTACTGACTTGCTGCCAGGAAGAACACCTGCAAACAAAGTCGTGTCCAATTCCTAAAGCATTGATCCTAGAGGGATCAATGGAGCACATTCTTGTTGCAGACAGATAAGTCTTAGATGGTTTAACTTCCAAACTACCAGACACCTACTAAGAATATGCAAATGGAAATTTTTCAAAAGGTTGTAACATCAATAAATTTGGGTAGGTTTCAAAGATAACCAAAGACAAATTCTACATCCAGACAAACTGTGTCTAAAGTATCTTCTCTAAGGAAAGGTGGGAAAACACTTTCAATACAATTAAATTTTTAATATGGGCAAAATAAAGTAAAATCACTCTGAAGAACAATGCAGCCAGGTTTTCTATGATTTTATAGATAAAGAATAAAAAAGGATAAAAAGTTAAAACATGCCAAATGCATGAATCATTCATGTCTAAACAGTGGGAAACGCCAGGTAACTTTAACTATTAAAAAACCCTATTTGTTTCAATTACCATGAACAAGAAGAATTTCAGATATACGTCCAAGAGCAGTTAGAATGAAGAAAAAGTGTAGTTCCATTAAAGGGGGGGGGGAGTGTTTCACATTTGTCTTTAGATTTAATATATTTTGAGAGATTAATCTCAGTTTAACTGAAAAGGAAAAAGCAAGCTCTTTTTTGCCTAGGTCTCCATCAGAAGCTTTGCTGCTATTGATGTCTTTGTAAAAATATTACACCTTTCCAAACTACATCACTTGTGTCATATAAAACTTACAGCAAAGGAAATAAGATAGTAGCTTATGTGTTAGCTAACTGAACGTATACAACCATTTTCTCCCAATCACAGAAAATTGTTTAAGACATAAAAAGAGAGTTCACTTTGCTGCTGTCTCCATTTCGTTTCATATCTTTGCACTTATTTCAAGCCATTTGGGAAAGGCATGGAAAATAGAAACAGGACTAACTGTTCAGAGCAGGAGACGGTGCTGCACAGCTGGCTGCTGCCCCAGGTTATGAACGCGCTGCTCTGTGAGTAGTGGGCTTTCTACAGGAGACTACCACTCTGAAAAAACCTGTGCAACTAAATGCAGTAATATACCGCAAGCATGAAGCCCAATTACAATTCCAAGAGGCAATAAGCACTCTTTGATTGTTGCATCCATCCAGTCCTACTTCAAAACAACCCTTCCAAAGGCAATTCAAACCACCATTCTGATTATTTTGTGGACAAAACCCTCAGCTTTGAACACTGTGGCACTGTGTTTAATTGACTGCTTCTCAACGCTACCATTCCCACAAATCATCTCTGCCTGTTGCTTCCTCTCTCTTCACACAGCCTTGTGGTGGTACCGAGTTAGTTCAGACACCACATGCTACAGCACTGAAGCCTCCAACCAGCATCTGGACGCAAAGGCTGAACTCTTGACAGAAGCATTCACTTCAGAGGTAAATACTGATCTGTCTGGAGATAGACCTCTTTCTTCCTCTACCCTCTGGTTCACTGTAACAATGACATAACTCTCCTCCATATGCAGCTGCTTCATCTGTGATGCATTAAATTACCTATTATTCCCCAAATCTTACAGGACCAGACTGATTTTGAGAGATAATACATATTTCTACAAAGTGATTAACTGCATCATAAGATCTATCTCACAAAGCGTAGCTCAAACCATCTATACAGCATACAAGATTTGCATGTGAAATTCCGCTGGGCATTTGGAGCACAGACTCAGAGGGACACAGGCCAGACAGATAAACGACACCTGCCCAGGTATCGGCAGTAACTGGATCCCAGCACAGCCCCTACTGCCCTCAATACATGCGGACCACAAAGCCAACGTCCTACCTCACAAGTCAATCTCTTGGCATTAAAACTTCCTTGAAAAAGATTTACTCCACAGATTTGCACACCACTTTCATTCCTGTTGAAAATGAATTTTCAAGTAAGATTCTACAGTTCAGCGGCTTCCATAATGAGAGACCAAAGTGCTGGCTGAGTGCATAGCTCAACAGCCAAGTTAGCAAGCATAAGCCATCTCTCCATAGATGTAATTTCCTATTCTACCCTACCTGTTCCATCTTGCCAGCAAAGGCATCCATGTGGCACACAATGGACTGGAAAGAATAGATATGAACAAAAAGTAAAAGTCTGAGCAGGAAAAAGCAGGGGGAAGAAGAGTGAATACACTTACTTATTGATAAGGATTTCAAAGACAAGAGAACTCTCCTGGAGCAAGGGGCTGGACTAGATCATCTCCAGAGGTTCCTTCCAAGCTCAACAATTCTGTGATTCTTCACAATACAAAATGTGCAATTTTTCACTTCCTGGAATGATGCATCATATATATATGTATATCCGACACAGTTTTTAAAGTACTTTGATGCAACCCCTAAAATGCCTTTATGAGAACAGAGGCCCGTGATTTTGCCCAGAGCGCTGAAGAGCCAGTCCCTATTATGATCTTGGCGAATTCACCAACACATGAAACTGTTAAGGGAGTCACGCACATTCTGCTTATTTACATACAGTCTGTGCACTTACTCCTAAAACACTGCTGTTATCTGTATCTGATTTTCTTTCAGTCAGGAACAGACTGGGCAGGGGAGAAGAGCAAGACATCATGAAAAGACTCTTCCCAGACTGAATCCTCAACCATACCTCAGTTTGGGTCCCTAAGTCTAGTATCCCTGTTCCTTTCTCAACAAAACACAACTTTGGGTTCAGTCCTGAATCCCAATTACATTTTTTAACATGCTTTATTTTTCTAAAAGAGCTCAATATATTTAAAGAGTCGACTCATTTTTCTTCAGGATTATAAACCGTAATTAGGTCCCATTTAAATTCTCGCTCAGACATCACATCACTGTACTGGTCTTGTATCAAATATTCTCCTCAAACGGATTCTAGTAAAAGCTGCAGACTTTGCAGCTTTGTGTTACAGAATTTCTGCATTTGGTAAATAATGCAAGACCTTCTGTCTATCTTCCAAAATGCAATATTAAAAGGTTTTCTGGCTTCAGTGGCTGATAGATGTACACGAAGCACAGCATGCAGGCAGAATGGGTAAGAATACTTTCCACTACCTACTCTTTGTGAAGATGTAAAAAGGAATGCAATACACTACTCTCAGTCTACATTTCCACTAAAAATTTCCACTTACAGATGCATTTCCAAAACCTCCTGTGTTAGCTGTCACTGTACATTTTATATTTACCTTTATATTTTATATTTAAGGTTCTGCATATCCAAAGCCTATTACTATTTTTCAACTTATTTCCTAGGAAAAACACAGCCTGCTTCTTACCCCAGTAGTATTACTTTTGGCACAGTTAATTCACAATCATCACGGATATTCCAGCTGGGAAGGAGATTCAATGTCACACTTGATATTATTTTGAATGAGAAGAATATACACAGTCTTTGATTCATAATAAGTTCAGGAAAAAATAGGAAATGTTTTCTTAAAGTACAGCCAAAAAATGGACTATTGTTTCTCCTGCGGTTGGGCTTTGTTCACAAATGTTTTCCCTCCAAATAATACCCATCTTCCTGTGTTTACATTCATATACCAAAAAAACTCATACATAAAGAGTTCCAAGTGGCCTTACAAGCGTGTTTTTGGACTCTTTTTTTCAGGAGGTGGTGGGGGTGTTTAAAGGGGAGGCTGTTTTGTTTGTGTTTGTATGTGTGCACAAAGGTGTGTACACATGCACGCATGAGCTTTTAAATATCAAAGATCTGGCTGCTACTATGTTGATGCAAAAACCAGTTTAGCTGTTACTGGTAATGCTCATCTCATTTAACAAACTTTGACTCAGTCTTTACCACCATTCCTGCATGGAATAGCACTTGCATTATCTTGTTAGATGTCACAGTTAAGGTTGCCCAGGTATCCTAGCTATGCCTGCAACTGAAACGTTCTTTGAGTTTCTTGAATTTTAATATTGGTTTTGAGATATTTACAGAATTCCTCTAATGTTTATCCTTCACTTGCCAATAAAGTCCCACAACTGTACTTAAAAATGAAACAAAAGTCTAATATAATTCAGAGTTTATACACTGAAATGCCAACAAAAACCGATACATACAACAAAAATATCAGAAACATTTTACTTCTTTACACAGAAACTGAATTTTATACTGATAGTTACAGAATAAACCTTGAATTTAAGGGCCTTTATATTCAGTCATTCCTAAGTTGCACCGTCTCCTCTATCCTGTCTTTAGAAAGCCTTCATCAGTTTATTTCAGTCCTCCCACCCCCTGTTAAACTATAGCCATAAAATTGGAGTTTTACAATATCTTGTATTTTATAAACCATGAAGTAACTTCTCAAAAAGCCAAAAAAAATAAAACCAAAGACAGTGTGGCTAAACAACAAGGCCAAGAGACTGTTAGAGGTAAGAAAATACCATTCAAAAAGTTGAAGTCATGCCCACACAAGTTCAGAAACACCACCTTTGGCACGTTCAATATAAAATCACGATAAAAATGGCCAAAAATATTTGAGAAACAACTTGCTAAAGGCATAAGAACTAATACCAAATCCTCCCTGAACACGCTAAAGCAGGAAGCCTGCCAGCATCCACAGGGCCAACAGAAGATCAAGATGTAAAAGTATGCCTTCAAATAATACGTGACCATTGAAATAAAGCCACATGAATTTGGAAGCACTTTCAATGAAGTACTTTTATGGCGATGCCTTCCCCCGACACCTTGGTGAGTTTTTTTAACGAGGAAGGTATTGAAAGATATGTCTCAAACTGAAGCTTCAATAGAAGGATTTTAGAACAAAATCAATGAAAATTCAAGAATAATGCCTACTGTGTTACTAACTGTGGCATTAAAACTAACACTTCTCTTTGTCCAAGAAAGCTTCTACAAAGGTCAAACCATCACAGAATAAGAAAAACATTAGCAGAAAATATTAAACAACTGGTTTTCCAAGTACATAAAGAAATGGGAAATCTTGAGAAAGTCATCCTGATCTATTAAAAACAAAGATATCTCCAGCTTATAAAGTCCCAATATCACAAATGGCTAGAAGCTTGGATAACACAGCGGAGATGTTTTTCTCAGTCCTGTCCCTTCCTTTGAGACCTGCAAACAACCCTCTGCCTAAAACAGGACACCAATCTGGAGCTCTAGTTCAATCCAACGTGTCCATTCTTACGTTCCTACCAATTTCATATGGATTTCAATATGCAGGAATTTGTATTCTGGATACTTTCAATTACTATTCCAAACTCTCCTTTCCCCACACTGTTCAATCTCTTGCCTCCAAAAGCTAAAGACATCAGCAATTTCGTAAGAATGGAATCAAAATAAATCACAAAACCTGGCCTTAAAGACTGCTTGTGGAAACTAATGGCAAAGAAGATCCTTTTTCAAGACTAAGGGCCTGATGTAGCAGACTCTCAAGGCTTGAATTTCTATCCCCAGCTATCACTAAAAGAAGCTGAAAAGTCTAAACCAGCACAAAGGTGAAACTGATTATTCCCCAAAGAATCCTTAAAGTTAAAATTTCATTTAACACCTATTATAATAATTTTGAGCATACTTTCGATAAAGCTTTAAGGGAACCAGAGTCAAACATTTCTCATCATTCGCAACTTTTTTTTTTTAAATTCCAAATGCGATTTGATGAATCAGCTATTGTGTGAAGTCATTTAAGAATAAACTTAGAAGTCTACACATAGAATACTCAACACACACAGCAACCAAAGCTTAACTTTCTCCTTAGAAAAGACAAAAATTCTCTGCAGAAAACGTTAGGATTAATTTAAGCCAAATTTACCACTTAAAAACAAATTAAAATGAAGATACGTGAGATTAAAACAATAAAACGTTATATTGTGAAAACCACAGAAATCTAAACTGATTGTAAATTTATTTTATGGACATATTTCAAGTGCTTTTACATACAAGCATGTATGCCTGTACCTAAAATGAAACATGAAACGAATGTGCATGCACACAGTTTTTATTTATACATAACATACAAGTTTCATTTGTTGCTGGTTTTCTAAATGTATGTCCACACAAAACCAATTTACAAACCTACAAGAGGCGGGTATAATCACTATTGCAAATACAGTGTAATCTGATTTTAAGTACATCAAGTGACAACACTTACCTTCTCTTAGGAAGCACTGTCAATCTTAAAGCTCTCCAAATCAAGGCATCTTCTAGAATTTAGGCAGTACCTTTATTTTCTAAAACTTTCATCCAACAATGATATATTTTAACATATTATTTTCTTGCTTAAGCCTTGCCAGTTTCACCTTTTGAATATTTGCAGATGTTTATCCTCCCATTCCCATCTCCTGTTGTGATCCAGCCAAGTTGTAAGTTTCATTCTTTCAGCCTTTCCTATAATTTAATTTTTCCATCCTTCTACCACTTAATTAACTTCATGGTTCACATTGTTGTATGCTCACATTTTAAACAAAAGTCAGGCATCAATGTATTTTAAAACTGCACTAAACATAAATTGCATTATAAAATAAAACATTATGAGCTTCTGAAAATGGAAAGAATGGTATTGATTACAGAAGAGTTCTCACTTCCTGCAAACACTTATATCTCCCTCCCTCCCTCTCTTTCTCTCTCTCTCACACACACACTTTAAAGGAAAACCAGAAACAAGAGTTTAATTAAACACCACTAGTCTGAATTTAAAATCACTGAATAAACAGATGGCCATGCTTCATAGACTTCCAGCAGTTTATTTCAATTAACTGGGATTGGTATTAATGTAATATCATGGAAGTTATAAGATTTGGACCAAATAAACATATGCATATACGTGTGTGTGTGTGATAGTTATAAATAGAATAACATTAAAATATTTACCACTATATAAAATTGGTACCAGCAAAAAGAAAGGAGGCTTCTATTTAAGGCCATCATTAAACCCAGACATCTCCTTTAAGTGTATCAGGATGCTTGCCCACACTTGCATAGACTTCAAACCCAGCTGAGTTTGTACAGAACAGTTTAAAAAAAAAATTAAATAAAGGCATCCTTCTCAGCTTTTCCACAAACAATCTCTAATACTGGACTTACACTCAACTCACAAATTATTATGGTCTCCAATACTGCAAAATTTAAATATATTTGCTTACATAGGTAAGCATTTATTAAACTGAAATCAATACTCAATGTTCCTTGAGTAGAGGGATCTTCTGACACTTCTGCATTCAGCAGAACTTTCCTTTGCATAAGTACTAAAAAGGATACTTGCTATTACTAACTTTGAATTTAAGGGTGAACATCCACACAAATTTTCTACAGTGCAAGACAGACTTAAATACAGAGGAAATTCAAAAGGTATATGACTTCAAAAACAACAAAGGATACTTCTGATGCTCTTCAGTCTCTGTCAAATTGTAGTTCTACACCCTATTACCTTGCTCCCCCAACTTTCTGTAACAGGACTCCAACCGTGCAGTACTCTTGGCATATAGTTTGCATTACCTAAATCTGAACTCCGCAGATTTTTTTTCTTCTCTCCCTACGCTGAATGCTGACAACACTACTAAGCAGCGGTTGGTCCAAACCATAAATTTTGCATCCTGGTATAAGCATATATGAAAAAGTATTACAAGTTGTTTTTCTGTTTGGGACTGTTCATATAACTTGGAAAAAAAACCCAGAGATATGAAATGCAGTCCTTTCAAATGCTTTTATGTGGAAGTTGCAAAGTAAAAGCAACTCCTGCATAATGTCACCTTAAGGCTTCTGTGTTCTATAATATTCCCCCAGTACTGTGTAACAATACAGTTATCTTTTTAATGTCTGTTCTGGACAAGTTAAAAACATCCTGGCTTACATTCTCCAATCTTACATTGCAGTGTGAGCTACCTTCCTAGTTATCTTTTAGTTGGTTTTGTGGATTTTTTTTTCCTTTCCTGTTTTTGCTCTTTCTTCAGTCCTGTTACATTTAGTAAATCTGTTAACAAACTTGTTAACAAACTGTTATCGCCAGTGCTCAGCATGCCAACTGATTGAACAGCTCTGTGTGATAGCTGGCTGATAGGCATCAAACGAACAAAATACTTTTGCACATGCAGGATCCCAAACCTTCCAAAGAACAGAAGCTACCCTAACACATTACTTTCACAATATTTGAATAAATGTTTTCCAAGACATTTATTCTAGTAATTTGGTTTCGCCTTTTCCCCTTCCTTTTGAGAAAGAAAGAGATGAAGAAAAAATTCACTTAAACTTTCACTTGAAACAGTAATTAAGTATTTCGGAGGGAAAAATGCTGTTTGTAGCATTCTTGTATCCAAGGGACCCTTTTATGATAAAGGACTCTCAGTTATCTTAGTCCTTTACAGAAGGCTTCCAGTCACAGAGGCATTCTGTGTTTAACACAGTATTAGGGTTAAACAGTACTTCTTTACAGAAGGACAGGTCACTTAATATGTAACAAATACAGTACATCCTTTCAGTGCAACACCAAATCTTTTAAACAGTATTAAAAAACATCACATGGTTGTTCATTAAGCAAAAAGACAAATATAAGCAACCAACAGAGATTACTTCATGGATTTAAAGACAGTACTGACATATATATATTTATATTTAAGTAAAGAATTTATATTTAAGTAAAGAAATGATACAAAGTAGAATGTAGTCTGGAAATAATGTTAATATTTTAATTCACCATTCATAGAAAAAATAATTTGGAATTTCTAAACTAATTAGAGAAAGATAGCAACTTTTTGAAATATTTATAAAAGTAGTAAATACCTGAAGTACTCACAGCAGTGGAGTAAGGGGTATGAGCTCCTGTATTTTCAGCCCAGCAGCCACAACCATAAAGAGCTGCCTAAGGAAAGAAGTGCATCTCTCATAAATTTAAAGTATACAAGGTTTTTAGTTTGTTCCCTTCCCTTAAAAAAAACATCCAAACACACACCACCACCCCAACCCAGCAGACAAACAAGAAAAGTCCAAGTATTAATATAAAAGATAAATAAGAAAATCGTTACAGTCAAGATTGCAATTCCAATCCATGTTAAATACATTTCATAAGAGAACTGCTTTTAGGACAGTGGCAAAAGTCAACCAAAAATACAACTGTGCAGCAATGGACACTCCTGATGCACCTCAAATTCCCTCACCTAGTAACAACAAAGAATGTGTTCTTTTAATACCTTTGTCACTTCTACCAATTCACAAGACCATTTAAAAATTAATCAAGACAGCTTCCCTTTCATATTCATGAAAATCTTATTTAAAAACTCTAAGCATTTAAGAGACCACTTGTGGTATTAAGGAGGTATTTAAGCCCAAGAAAATAACTTATTAATACCTCTGGCAAAAGGTAACTAATTACGGAACAAATTCTTACCTATCAATGTTTTATAACACTGATGGAGGACACTAAAAACAAAACTTGCTTTCCAATTCTTTCGAAGTTTAATAGGAAGGAAGGGAGAAGATCAGTTTGCTATCACAGCTCTTGCTTACTATCACATTTGCTCGTGACACTGAATGGTCATTCCTGACTGAAAACGTATAATCACCTGACCAACTCTTCCAGGATGCTTTAGTGCTAAACCTCCACTGGAGACAGCAGCAGCGACATTTCCTTCTTGGTCAACAACAACTGCACCAACTGTATCCAATGTTCCTGAGTCATTCTCCTGCGAGACACACAAACAGAAACAACTAGTAAAAATAGTATATTAAAGTCAGATTATACTTCTTAGGAATGTGCAAACTAACGTGCACAAAATGAAGTGACAGGCCTATCAACAAAACTGATTTGTTATCATGCATATTGTACCAATTATGCTGCCATAATCTTCCCAAAATTCCCTCTTGCCTCAGACAGGACCTGAAGAAAACGCCTCTGGAAACAAGAAGGTAATAAACGTCTGAGAACTCATCCAATGCTCAGATTACCTGCCTTCACTCACAAAGTGCCAAAAATGCTGTTTTCTTAGTCGTGAACACTAGTCCACTAAGAAATGATTCAGCAACTTATTCCAAAGATGCCGTATCAAAAAGCCTTTCCCAAAAGCTTTGAGATGGCATCTTCAGAGACTGACTTTTAAAGCTAAGTATGATTTTTAAAAAAACAAACAAAACAACAAAGCAAACAAACAAAAAGTCCAAAAGAAGCAGCCTACCATGTAAAGAGAACATTCTGATATTCTGAGCGAGACAGTAGATAGAGGCCTTGAGAAGAAATCTTCCCAGGACAGATTCTTTCTCCCAGACTTGTTCTCAATTCAGCAGTCTTTAGTGGCTACCTAGTTGAAACAAATTACCCTTTGCTCCCTCTGGCTCACTAGAAAAGCGTCCTTACTTCCATCACTTCTGAGGCAGATTTGCTCCCCTAAGAGCAGGGGTCTTTCAGCATTCCCTCCTGATGCGACCTCTCTGCCTGCTGTCTCACAAACACTTCAGCTGTCTCACCTTGGACCTTTCCATACTCCCCACTCCCTTCCTTAATACACCATGTTCAGGCACTCTAAGAGAAAGAGCAGTTTTCCCCTCTCTGCCTAGGTTTGCCGTAGATTCCCTTCTCTGCAGAATGCAGAGCAAGGCATTCTGAATTCATGCCCAATCACACACTTTTGATGGGACAGAGCATGCAGTGTAGATAAAATAAAATAAGCAAAACCGATACATCATCCATCACATACTCCAGAGATGAAAGCTGCTGTTGCACAAGCCCTCAAGCCTTTAGCTGATCAATCTTTCCTGTATAAAAACTTACCTGTATTAAAAGAATCTTACATGTTAAACTTACCCAAGCAAATAATGCCGAAGGATATTAAGTTATTCATATAAACGCATATTTTCTGGACTAGGATCCAGAGGGAGGAAGAAAAAAAAATACACCCAACTATTCAGCTTCAAATTATCAAGTTCCCATCATTAATCAAAATTTCCTTGGGCATACAACAGCACTTATCAAGTAGACTCATGCTGATGATACTCTGGCCACACTTAATTTTAACAGAGTTAACACTTGAGTTAATACTGTACCAGTCTTAAAAATAAAAATACGCAATGCAGAACTACAGTGGTTTATAGTTTTTTTCAAGCAACTCGAACTCCGATGCAGGATTATCATCTTGGCTTTTACCCAGAGTAACAGTAAATTTCTGCTCTTCACCTATACCTAGGTCTTCCTGAACAAGTTCTATACTCAGAAGCTGGCACTAACCACATACAATATTAAAACAATGTCCTAACACTAAAGCAGAAAAACTGCTAAAAGAAAGGCAGAGGTGAAAAGTTACAGAACTGGGGGTCTCAGCTGGCACTGGGAAGAATAGTTAAGTTAAAAAGCAGAGGAAGGTAAAAACCAGGATCAGGGAAGGTAGGAAAATGAAAGGTAAAAGGAAATTTGAGGAGTGGAGCAAAGGGGATAAGAAAAGAGCGAGTTCCCTTCCAAATTGCAAAGATAAAAGAAAATTAAGGAACTCTTCCTTAACTTCTCACAGGCAAATGTATTTCACATCTCCCAGGACTGCCAGCCACAACCTAATTCAGGTATTATTAACCCAGTTAGAACAATACTATTCAGTGGATTAAAGAGATCTTAAGCAGAAGAGCAGGCTGCTGACTGATCCTTGGAGGTTTTCAAGATCAGACTGGATAAAGCTCTTCCCAACAGGAATTTTCCTATGATCTTATGATTTCTGTGTAGAGAAGAACTACTAATATGATGCAGGTTTTGTTGTTCATCCCCTGCCCCCTTTTATCAAAGGAAATTATACCCACAACAAAAAACTTGATTAATAGACAACCATAGATATGAAAATCAAGCCCGTCAAAGTTAGGAAATGCCAGAATTAAGGCCACCTGTGTAATCTTAATTCATCTCAAATCAAACACTTGGGGCTTCCATAATGAACAAAAATACATTTTAGAAGGATGAGGCTCAATATGGATCAGTATGTTTTCCATATCATCTGACAGCAAAGAAAAAATGCTTGCAGCCGCCTTTGCAGCATCTGTAAAACTATTTGCTGGATCTGCCACCCATCTTCCACTTTAGCTCTCACGTGCATAAAATATTTGCCTTCAGTAGCTATATTACTAATTCCTTTTTTAAAAAGATATTTTAATCAAAAAACCACAAGCATTTACAAGTATATGTTGCATGGAAACTTTCTTCACCATTACTTCCTTTAGAAGATCAATTTCCTATCGGTATTTGCTGTCAATTCAGTAGTACAGTTTGCTTGCTTTGGCTTTTTTTAATTCTAGATGGGGCAACTTAGGAGGCTGGAAATCTTTAAGGGAAGCTTTTTTTTAACCTGGCCCACACAACCAGCCTTCTGAAATAAATTTGTGTCACTGAAGCAAAGAAATTCCATATTTTCCTTACCAGTAACATAAGTTTGGGATTTTTTTGTGATCAGAAAAAGAATCACTGCTGCTGTTATATCTATCCTTACTCAACAAACTGAAAACCAGTGAGACCAGTTCTATTCCATATTCAATGGGAAGAATCCGTTGTTGGATCTATTCTAGACCTATTTTTATGTTTACTCGCATTTCAGCATCACTGACTTCACACACAAGTGACACCATGAATCGATTCTGTAGGTCAATACTAAAAGTCTTCTACACACGTAAACTGTACTGACAACCCCACGATTTCTGAACCAGTAAATGAAGAGCTCATCACAATTTAACAAAGGAACTTCCTATATTTCTCCACACAAATAGGCATTATGCACCTGAGTTCCAGGAAGAATGCACCTGGTGAGACTTTTAATGTCACACATTTCATCTCTTCAAATCATATGAATGTTGAAAAATACAGAATCCTGTCAAGCTAGTATCAAGACAATCAAAAGAAATTTTAAACACCACAATTCACGAAGTTTGAAGTCCAAATTATATATGGGTTCAGCAGGGACTAAATGAGATCCAGCTTGCTTGTCCTCATCTTTTCATGTATTTGATTCATTAATTTAGCACCTTAGATTTTAAAATTTTGCAAGTTCCAAAGGAAACTCGATTACTACTTGGTGGTATTTGTTAACAAATTCCGTATCTGATTTCAGCTAATGATTTATACTAACATGTCCATTGCAAAAGCAGTTTGGGGGTTTTAACAATGCAGTATTGCAACCTAAACCCAATCTATTATGTAGTTAATATTTTACATGGAAACAACTGAAATCAATGTGAAAAGTAAGATTTCACATTACTTTATTTGTACCTTGCGACACGCATGGAAGTTGATTTCAAGAAATCATGGACCAAATATTCAAACCTAGCTAAGAACATGCACACAAAGCATGAAGATGCTCATCTGCACAAATGAAGAGTTCTGTGAAGTATTTTAGAAATCTCATCCTTCCCTTCTTCCGCACATAACACCCCCACCACCCCCCAGTCACTACTTTACAAGCCCTTGAGAAAGAAACTAACGGTTTAGAAGAGCTCCACCCAGTGCCCGCTGAAAGACATCCACACACAGGGCCTTCTCCCTCTCAATTTGAGATTGTTCTGAAATTCCATGAACAGTAATTACCATTAAATCTCATCTCTGAGCATCGTAACTGACAAAACGCAAATTGCTTCAGACTGAAGCAATTAACATCTATATGCTATTATCCAACCATCCACACAAATACATAGCATTTTATATTTTATGATGATTAGATCAAGTAGATTCCCCTAAAAATATGGTTTTCTACAGTATCCCTCTACTGAAAACAGAACAGGGCCACGCATATATCTTCTAATATGTCCCGTGCTGTCTCTTTACAGATCAAGTGGGAACAAAGAGGAGCAACTTGCTCCTGTAGAATTTGATTTTTCGTTTCTATTTCATTTTGAAAACCTAAACTTCCTCTAAGGCTGCGATTACCTTCTACTCTGTGGAGAATACAGGCAGTTCACGTTGATAGCATGGTTTGCTTTTCACCCCCTGCTCCATGGACAGGACGTGCCCAGAAAGCTGACAAATGCGGTGTGCTACATTACTGGATTACTTACCTGTGAGTAGAGCTCTATTTGATCACCTCCTTTACCTACCATCATTGGCCTTTGGGGTCTCCCACAAGCGCTGCACAGGACTCTGGAGCCCTTGAAATTTCAAATTGCAGGTCGGTAAGCTCATGCATTGGCATATGTTTCAAGCATTGACTTGCCCCTTATTACATGAACATCAACACTGTAGAGACCCCTCCTCCCTCAGATACATTTTAATGCTGTTAGTTTCACAGGGAGGTATGTGAAAATCCTGTAAACAGGAAAAGTTCCAAAACGAGTAACTAAATTTCTTCACCCCTCTCTCCTTACTTTCTTTCCAGGTTAGCTCCTTGAAAATAGGAAAATTAGGACCTTGCTAGGGAAAACTTATCTAAGAACACAGAAGATGAATGCCTTATTTATCACTGGTTTGCATTTGCACAGACGACAGAGAATAAACTTCTTTGCCAGTTCTGTGGGATGTATATGTTATTTTATCAACATACGCAACTACATAAGGCAGTGGTCAGTCAGCTTAGCAAAGCAAAGAGAAATGACCATACCAAAAGCCTACAGGCCCCAAATAAAGCATAGGCATTCAATATAATGAGCTATATTTTGATATTCAACAGCTAACACAAATACTGTGATTGACACTCTCAAATGGTAAACAAAGGCTCTAAATGCAAACTGAGAGTGAGGGGAACGGAGGGAATCCTGATAGTTTTGTAGTACAAGTAATATGGGCCAGGTCAATGCTAGATGCATGCACAGATGCACATGTTTACCTACCTGATATTTCAAATTTCACCAACTCCAGCTCCATAACGCAGTGCGCTCAGGAAACATTAAAAAGTGGGAAACAGTGACAGAGATCCCAAGCTAAAGAAAATGTTTCGGTAAATAATTATCTGTGTTTACATTTGTCATATTTCCAGTTCAAAATGAGCAAAGTATTTTTCATAGCACAAGCAAGACAAAGTGACAGTTTGGTTTTTAAATGGCAAGGCAGAATGTTTTAACTGCACCAAGTTACCACTGTATCATCTAAACATTAGGATGGTCAAGGAGAAGTGACTTCTGATGCTACATTACTCTCATTGTATACAACATGAAACTTATCAGCAATCAGCTGTAAGTTTAGGATGACACAACAAAACGTTAAACAGAAACTAACCTTTTCATTTGATTGTCTTCTTTTCTTTAGTTGAATGAGATCTGTTTCCACCTTTTCGGCCAACTCCAGTTTCCTCTTGTTCCTCTTAAAAGCTGCTAAACTAAACCCTATAAAAATAGTTCAAAAGCATTTAACTTAGTAAAATTTACTTAATTAAGCAAATACCGATAAGTTGACATTTTGGAGGTCACATCCCCCACATTTTTACTGATGCAAAAAGCATCAATAAAAAAGCCAACAACTAAGTATTTAAGTTTCTGTACAAGGTGCTTACATCTCTTTCTAAGTTAAAAAATTCTACTATTTTCAGCAACAGCGATGAGTAAAATATCTAGTAGAAACAAGCTGCTGAACACATATGGAAGCTATGTTGGTCTAAATATCTATTTGGCAAAGAAGCAGCACTACACAGAAGAGAACGGAATAAGTGGCTTGTGTTAAAATTATTGTTTTTGACTGCTGACAAGTAAATAGATACCATGTGAGCTCATTCTGATATCCATAAAATTAGGCTACTATTTTATTACCTTAATTGCATATCTGTATGTTTACCCATATATTTAAAGCCACACAATAGTCTACCAATATTTTTATGTTCCATAATCCAACACAGTCTAAAGACCACCTAGGTCTTGAAAAGACAAACATATATTTTCCACATCCAAGTCCCACATTCAGAAAGGAAGTGTTCTCTAAAGTGGAGTAAAAAAAAAAAAAAAAAAGTAATGCTTAAGAGACCAAAATGACATGTTCCCATTTTAGAAGTTTCATTTCATGAAAAAATTGCAGATATTGACATATTTAGTTTAAATTAGTTTTCACTTGATATTATCCACAAATTGTTTTAACATCCTGTTTGAAATGTAGACAAAAGGGGGGGGGGGGAGGGGGGAAGTCTTTTGTCACTTGTTTAGTCAAGCAAAATCAAGCCATTAGGAAAGCAGAGGTATACATCAGTAAGTTACAAATTCAGTGGAAATTGAAAAGCACAGGTTCCCTATTCAATCTATAAGCCTCTAAGTAATTTTAAATAAAATTCTGAATATAGCTACATCACCATTATTCAGAAGACTGGAACAGCTGCAAGAACAGTCTATGAATAAAATCAATATTGCACAGCCAACAGAACACAAAGCTTTCATTTACAGTTCTCACAAAGTACACAGACAGTGAGTATTTTATTTCTTTGAAAAAGAGCATTCTTTATTTCTTTGGCATCATGCAGGTGCCAAAATCACCCAGTGAACTCTCCTTTAAACCTGTTTTTAAGTACATAAAACTGGACCTTAAACTACCACAGTTATTCAAGTATAAAATGTAAAAGTAATGAAAAAGCTGGCATTCCTCTCCAAAAACCCAATGAATACCAGTTTCTTAAAACTGTAAACACATATTAATCTGCCATCACCAGAAAGGAACTCTTTTTACCATACAGAGCTGATTAACGTGGCTACTTTGGACAACACATTTCTATGTTTAAAATTAGGTCCAAGAGGTAAAAAACAAACACTTGATAAGGGGGAGCAGGCACAGAATCATTTTAGTCTAGTATTAATTGGGAGCAGGGAGGAACAAAAACCACTTACATAGATCAAAAATTTACTAAACAGAAGTGCCCCACAATAAATCAACCCAGCACACTGTTTTTAAGAGAATTTTTAAACAGGAGAAAGTTGACATGACTTCAACAAATACAGCGAATACCTATGGGCAGAGCCACAACACAGTAAGCAAGAAGGGTGCCCGGCCTTGGTACTCATCAAAAGTAGGTATCACATGGGAATAAACCTCCCTAAGCCTAGTACCTACTGCTGTCGTTGCTTCCTGCCAATTCAGAAAAAAGGTGTACCTAGAGAAGCAAGACAAATACAAGCGTGCAGGAGCCCATACAAGAAAACCTGAATATGAGAAGTTTTCCTTGTACTGCAGAATCTAATGCTAGCAGTGCCCTCAAAACCTTCTGCAGTATTTGCATGTTCACTAGTTCAAATATGTGCACAAAGATCACATCACACAAACTAGAGAACACATGGACTCATTCCAAGTTGCCCTGCCAGCTACACGGAGTGCTGCTATACGGCCTCTCAGCATCATCACTCCAACTACACCTTGGTTGCTACTTATCCTGCCATTTTTTCCACAACATGTGAAATTTTCCAAGCTTAAGAGAGATTTCATTCACTTAAATCCTCAAGTCTCTACCTAAGCACTTAATTTTCAAAGTTTACCTTATGCTTTAAGATCGTTCATCTTTTCAAAACAATAAAAAAATGAAGATTTGCTTTGAAGGATCTGATTGTTAACATTGTTAACACTAACTTCTTATCTGCATTGTTAATTCAGAGTGGTATCAGTAAGCTAGGAAATCTAGGGCAGAAAATAAGTCATTATTAACAAACAAGTACACATTTTACTAAGTAATAAGCAACACTATGTATGAAATTAGGCTTGCAATGTACCACCTTGTCCACATTTACAGAATGGATGAATCTGTCCTGCAAAGCAGTAATTTTGGCTAACAAAAACCTGTGCTTAGTCCCCAGGTGTCAGAAATATTTTCAGTTCCTGGGTACCTCAACTGCATGCTGGGGTAAAGACTTCTCCTACATTCTCTCTCTATTGCTTTTCTTTCTTTGCTCATCTCAGATGTGGGAGAAGTGCTGCAGTGCATCCAGGACTGTTTTACTAGATGATCACATATCCAGAGCCCCAGGAGATACTGTGGCATGCATTTTTTGCATATCTTGGACCAAGTCAGACAGATGAAGAAAGTTTTCTAGTAACATACAATGATGTAGGTTGGAAGGGATTTTAGGTCGTGTAATCCAACCTCCTAGGAGAACCAAGTTCAGTTCAAAAGGGCTGTATAGAAAGTTCTCAAGTTTTTAGTATCTTCAAGGATGGACAGTTCACAGCTCCTCTGGGCCTCGATTCCAACATGTGACCAAACCCACGTTAAAAAAAAAAATATTTTTTTGAAATTAGTCAAAACTTCACATATTTTAATTTATGTCAGTCCTCTCTGATCCTATCCCTGTGCATCACACACCACCATAACTAATATACCACTTAAATGCACAAATCCAGCACAGCCTAGGTTAAGGAAGCTAGCACGTGTGCCTAGTAAAGTACAAACCTTCCCAGCTCCTCCATCACAATATCTACAAAATCTAATCATCAGCTTCTATCACAACAGACTCTAGTATTTGTCACACTGGAAAGTTCACACTGTTATACTAGAGAGAGGTATTAGAGAGGTACCAGTCATGGTTCTGAACTTCCAGATTATATGAATTTTGACCAGGAACAGCTGAGGGTCTGGGGCGTGTGTCGTTGTGTTTTGGGGAGGTTCTTTTTCAGGGGTGAAGGACGGTAGTTTTTTTCACTATCATGCCTCCCCCCTTCCCAGAGTTACTTATATGAATTGACATATTAATTCAATCACTCTGAAATTTTATTCAGTTTAGCATGAAAGGTCACCCCTTTCCATACTGTGAGTGAAAGAATGTCTATTCAGATCTCCCTTAGAGTGGAAATTCTTGTGCTCAGGCTACATTCAACTTCAAAGAGTCATTAGGATTAACTTTCATATGAAAGTTGAAGATTTTGTTTTAGCAAGGACTGATGAATAACTGCCTTTCATTATTTAAGGAAAATAATTATCATCAGTAATTATCAATTCCTCCTAGCCAATAAAATAGCTAATATCTCCAAAGTGACCAAAGAATTGTGAAATAAAGGACCAGCCTGTAAAACAAAACCCAGCAGTTTGTTTTCCTCGGAGATAGACTTAACGCCCAACTTCAAATGATCAGTTAAATATAAAATGCCTTAAATTTGATTTTTTTCCCAGAATAAGGGAATAAAGACTAATAGCAAGTGAAAGGCTGCCTGCCCTCAGTTTACTCCTGGCTTTGTAATGTTCTACCTAAATAAAACCACTATAAATGCCATTAAATTGCCTAGTACTCTGGTTGCTTTGTCTTGCTCTACTAGTGACAAAGAAACTTGAAAACAGAAGTAAGCTTCACACTAAAAAAAGGAAAGATGAAATTAAAGGTTTCTGAAAACATCCTGTAAGTTTGGTCCTTGACAAAGAATATATTCTGGGGTTCTAAGTTCAATAAAACTATGAAAAAAATATGAACTAAAAAAATATCCAGGATTCAAATGTGCTTGGTTAATGATGCATGCATAACATGGAACAATAACCTACTGAAAACTTGTTTTGACAATAAATGCTATACACAGAGGAAAATACCTATGCACAGTTTAATTTCATAATTCACATTAAATCTAAAACAAAAACTCACCTTTGTGGTGCAAGGATGCTAAGAAATTTCATTTGTCCTAAAGGACAGTGCAAAAAACCACTCTCACCTTCTCCAACAAGACAACATATCCCAAGCTTGAGAAGAGGAAAAGGACACAACACAGTGCTGAAGACAGGCATGTTTTCCTAAAACAAATGCAATATAGCTACATCAGCCTGATGTTGCCTGAGCCAAGGAGAAAGGGAAGCAAGAGGTAGAGCTTATTGACTGGGGAGGGGAGGAAGCTAGAAAAAGAAAGGTAAGGGATTAGATGGAATTTTAGTTTGAAAATTCTTGGATCACAGCTCAGAGGAATTGTTACTGGAACCTATGGAAAGGTATTTAGTATAACATCCTTCGCTTTTCCTCAAGAATTTAAAAGTTTAGATGAAAATCCAGTATGTGCATTCAGATAAAACTCCCTGAAAAAACAATTACTAACCTACACAGTAAGAGCATGTACAGCCAAACTCACTTTTAAAAGAACTGCGTCTCAGAAGCTACAGAGTACTGTATTCTGGTTTGCTTCCCCAGTTATGGATTGTATATACTGTCATAAATAAAACTACTTCAGAGCTGCTGGGAGAGGAACAAAAGGAGAACAAAAAAACCCACAGCTTTACAAATTCATTGTCTGTTAGTGTTTAAACACCATGCTCAGGCCTCATCCAGATTAGAGACATGTAATGACTGACAACAAAAGCGTATCAGAACTAGAATATTATTAAAAGCTCAGGGCTTCACTCTCACAATTACATTATTTCTCACATGTCCCTCCAATGCAGCACGGGGTGCCTCTTTTGAGAATGAATAATCTTCAAGGACCTGAAAACATCTTCTCAGTCCTCCACATTCTCCCTTCAACCTTACAAGGTATCAACAGGAGCTACCCATGTATTCTGTATTTAAATGCACTGCGTTTTGTGTCTAACTGTGCTAGATGGTAGAAGCACTGCGTGGAGTAATTGGTCACGGCAGAGTTGCAGAAGCTGAGAAAAGTGCAAGGGTTTGGCACGGAGAAGGTTCAGTGGCTGAGCAAGTAACAGGTGGAAGTAGCTGCTGCTCAACTCCACTCGCCTGCATGAGAGGTTGGTATTAGTGGACGTAGTGTCAGAATGTGTGCTTGATAATATGATGTTATTATCTATAAATGCAGGACAAAAATCTCACAGGCACCTCTTGCTCAAAGTTAAGACTGTTACAGATCTTCCCATTTTCAAAAGGTTCCAGTGCTACTGGGTACCCTGACGAGAAAGGACCACAAGACCTTCATTACATAATCCATTAACCACAAGATCCATCTCCTACTGTAATAAAAACAGCTTTTATGCAGATTTTTTGTACTGTTATCACCACTCAACAGAAAGAGATGAGAAAGTAATTTTCAGCAAGCAGGACAGGAAGAAAAAGAGATCATTGGTCTCTGAGTCAGTTCAGAGATGTTATCTGCGTACCACTTGTTTGCCATAAAACTTCCACATCAGTTACTCGTCTCTTGTACTAATCCTGTTGGCACTCTGGCAGTCTGATCATTCCCGTAACTCGTTTTACCGTTATACTATGCACAAGTAAAAATTAAACCAAAAATCTTAACAATTCTATTATATAATGATAGTGACTAAGTAAATAAAAGACAATTGTATTCCCCATTCTGCGTAGCAATTCAGAACTTTTTATTAGTCACCTTTCACAGCTCATTATCAGAGAACAGAGGTAAGAGAAAAATTATTAGAGAGAAAATTAAAATTGTCCTATTCACAGAGTCCTTGAAGTACTGAATTGTACATTCAGAACAAAATATAAGACTGAGGCATTTTTTTATTTTTTATTTAAATAAAGGTAAAATTGATTCAGATCTACTTGTTAATTCTAGCTCTGTGTACTTTAAATAGGTCTGTAGCTGACAGGCTGTTTATTATAACACATTAACTTTTCTTGCCCAAAGTTAATGAAAAACATTCTCAGTAAAATGTCCATGTTTCCTTAAAATTCCCATGCTTTTATAAGCCACATCTATTGCCTTATATATTTTCAGGCTTGGTTGAAAATTCAGTAAATATTTATGTGAACAATTAAGTTTTCAAATGGAAGTAACAAATACAATTTATAGCACTACTAAATCACACATCAAGTTCAGGACAATACTCAAACCTACTTACAGTGGTGGAACAGCAAGCTGGGATCACAAACACCAATGTTTCTATTGCAGGCGTAACAAATTATTATGCAACAAAACATTATGCAACCTGTAAGTATCCAGCAATCATTCTTTAAAAGCAAACTGTAAATTGAAAATGCTAAGAGAAGTCTAAGAATACTCTTAAATCTTTGAAGTGCAGATTAAGCTCTGCCCAATCATATAGCACCCCCTGGCAGACATTTCTTACAGTCAACTGAAAGTATCAGGAAGGAGAACTTTCTGCATATTATGTTTCTATTCGATATTAAAAGAGAATGCAACTATTGGAGAGAAGTGAATTAAAAAGGAATATACTAGCAAATTAGTTAACCCACAAGAATTAAAATGATCCAGTGAAGAATTCTGTTGAGCAGTTGCTAAAATAAATGGCACAAATGAAAACAGACAGACGAAAATAAATTTCATTTTAACAAAGCTATTTTAAATGACTAATTAACACCATTTATGCTTCTGCTGGGACCTAAGACTACTAGTGCTACTTCCCATGTTATACTTCAACATGAATGGGGAGAAAAAAGAACATACTTAGCATCAAAAGCATATTAAAAAAAGAAAAACTATCTTTCTCAGAGTGCTACTATATAGATCTGTTCTTTATAACAATAACTCTCGGTAAACTGTTGCTGGACATACCATTTCTTACTACTTCCTAGAAGAAATGTCTTTTTTCCAATCAGGCAGCCTTTCCTGCTCCCCGGAAGATTTTCGTTCAAAGCATCTTCTGGGTACATCGGCCCAACTTTTTTCCTGGCTAACTTACTGCCATTCTATTGGTTGCACTCAGCTGTTCAGATTTCAGAACTGCAAGTGAACCTGCAATATTATGTCCAATTCCAGGGATGACTTACAACGTTTGGCTTCCCCACCTCACCTCCCCACACCCCTCTTAAGAGAGGTCATTTCATCTGCATATTATGGAACAAAGGCAGCAACTTTCACCATTAAAAACAAGTATCTTCTGTCTGAGTGATACCTTTTACTGTCTTAAAACCAGATACGTACTTAGATTGCCCAAGCTTCCTAATCAAATCCCCAAAACCCTTGAGTTTCTCCAGATCCCTTTCATTCTCACCCTAAAAACAAAGGAACAAAACATGATCTAAGCCACTGCCCTGAGCCACTAACTGAGCCTCACAGCACAGTTCCAGCAATATGGTTCATCTTTTTCTTCATGAAATAATAGTGAAGTGGAAGAGAGAACTAGGAGCAGGGTAAGGTTTTGGGGGGTTGGAGGAGAGGCAGGCTAAGCAGGCAATACTGGTGGACAGGGAGATAGACGATACCACTAGAAGTATGATTACCTGCATGACACTTATCTAGAAAAGGCTCTCCCTCATTAAAGAATCTAAGCAGACATAAGATAAAAGGAAATACACTCGCATACACAAAATTGGTTACAAAACACAAAACAAATAATGAGTAAAAAAATGGCTTGTTACAACCAGAATGCCAAACCATCCTATAGTAGCACTTACTCTGTTCAACAAGGTATGATTTTACTGATGACACTAAGCTAGTAAAGGTAATAAGAGGAGGACTTGACTGAGGAAGGATTCCGAGTAGCTACCTGACAATAAAACAGCAGATTTTATTCAGCAATTCTCAAAATAATGGAAAAGAGGTAGTTCCTCAAACAACCCATAGTTGTAAAGGTTTTTGCAGAAGCTTGGAATTAATATAGGCTCAAGAGGAAACAACCATTTCTTGGCAGAAAGTGCTACTGATTAACCTCATGTATGCAGGAAGCAGTCAGGGATAGCAAAAGGAATAGGAAAAGGGAATTATATATTTGCTCTGTTCTTATATTCTTCCATAAGCATCATTTGTGGCTACTCTTGGATTCCAGCTACCAAGCTATGTGGATCCACTGCAGCTACTTTTGTTCTTAAGTAATACAACTTGCTGAAGAACTTATGGTCACTTCCACATCGTTAGAGGTACAAGCTTGCTTGCCTGAGTAGTTACCTGCCTTTTCTTTCCCTTTGAAGACTGAACACTGTAAGCAATTGCAAGATGTCGTCTTACATCATGTTATCTTTCTCAAATCAACTATTTTGCATCTACTATAGGCTGAACTAAAAAAAAAAAAATCAGATAAAAGTGGTTTGTTTATTTTTTGTTTATTATGTGTATTATGTGTGTAGGCACAGATATTGACAATGGAAGATTTATCTCAGATTTTTGTGGCTGATTTAAAGTATACTTTTAACATTTTATAAGACTTGCATGACAGTCAATTAGCATTTCTAAACTGTAATTACACTTTTAACAATTTGGTAACGCTTTCTAAAGCAGTCTCTCTAGCAGAGGGTAAGAAAGCTCTAGCACAAGCTAGTATGGGCTCTAGTATTGGCAGGAATTTAAGCTCTAGTATGGGCAGGAATTAATAAATTAGACTTTCTTGCAGACTGTAGGCAATACAGGCAGATCATATTTCAGTTGGGTTTTTTTAACACTCACTCACTATACTGGAAAGCCACCAGATTTCTACAAATGGTAGAAATCCATTTCCTCACACACTGGGCAAACTGAAGACAAAGCAGGTGAGCCTTGATGTAACCTTGATGTAGTTCAACAAGTGACATGGTTTAAAACATCATTTCAGTTTGGTGCTTAGATACTGTGATAGTTCTGAGAGAATTCGGGAGTGTGACCACAAAGCTGATCCTGCAACTTTGTTACTGATCACATGGAGAGTTCCATAGGTGCAAAACCAACCACACAACCCCACAGCCTTATAGCACGTATAAAATTACTCTTGCCATCTCAGGTCTGGGAAAAGGAAGACAGAATAATGCGACTTCAAGAATGTATTTTCCATGTGCAGCACAGAGAAGTCAAAACATACGCACCTAGCTCTCCCTGCTAATACTTACAGCAAGTACATCTAAGATTTGGATTAGGGGTTTCTTTGGGGGGTTGGTTTTGGTTTTCTGTAATTAAGTTACTGAACATATTTTCCTGATGTTTGGCAACTAATTTAGTTCTTCATTTTACAGAGCTATTCAACAGTCACGTAATTTCAAGTTAGTTTACCCCCAATTCTCCATGCAAACTCTACCATAGCAACTGTAGCAAGCATAATCAGTCTCCCGTTTGTGGGGTTTTTTTTCATTTCTTACATTCTTTAACACAATAACTTGCTTCAGATGAGATCTTTTGTGGTTGCTTAGAAACAATATTCTCCTTAATTGTTTCTTAAGCACATCTAACTTTCCCTCCCCTGGTAACAACGGAAAAAAATATTTTGGCTTTCTTACATGTTACCTGTGAGACAGTTTCCAGCTTGCTTTAGCTATAACAATCCCATGTTGTCACACACGGTGTTAATGGTCACTTTCCAGCCTCGCTGACCAGAAACCTACACCTTACAAGACTAGCTTTGCTAAGGACCAGTATGGAAATCAGCATAACGATTTCTGGAACTGATTGTTCAGGTTATTGTTTGCTCTTTCTTGCTGTTGTGTTGTCAGGTTTTTTTGAAGAAAAAAAATCAGATATACTAACATTAACAATTATACTGCAAATTTAAGTGTACTCAAATGTTAGGAAAAATGACAACTTTAAAGTTGCTCAAGCAATCTTTTCCCAGATTCCTCTTAGAATGGCTAATAATGCAGTCTTAACATAAAGTAGTCATGGTTTCCTATGTATCCGTTTTAGGCACTTAAATAGCAGAATTATAGAGTATCTGTGAAGAGATCAATTGTAAGTATTTTTCTCAGCGTTACAAAGAATACATGACTGGATCTCAGTCTCTACTACCAATTTCTTCAGCATATCCTTCAACTACCCTAATCTGAAATCATTCAGCAAAACATTCACATAGTCTAAGACTGAGTTAAGACTCAAGTCTTAGCCGTCTGCTTCACAGCATCCATTCATTCCCAGGACAGGTCCATCCTGTACGATGGCTCAAGCACATCATCATGCATGCATGTGTTTCAGTATGTATAAACCTGGTGAAAGCAGAGTGTGGAGAGCAGAAGGGGGGTTAGCAACTTCAATACTAATATTTTTTTCATTGACACTGCAACAGCAAATGGCATTTCTCCATTGACTTCGCAATAGGATTCCTTTCCCAGTCCTGGTTGTTTTAATTGTTTTAATGCAAATTGTTTTGGTAAATAGAAGTATGCTGAATGTACTGAGACAAAAAGGAATCACTAGTGTTTCGGAGCAGGTTTGTGAAAAATATATTGGCTGGGATTATTCTTCTCATGTTTCTCCAGTACAAATTCATAGTCTGGGTTAGGTAAACCAGATTACCAGTGGTCATCCTTACTTTTAAGCTGTAACATGTAGATTTGCTCTGAACAAGGTACATATAGCTAGTAAGGTATAGTCTGACAATTAACGTTACAATCCAATCATCTCTGTCACAACAGAAATACACTGGTACTAGAAACAATGGAAACTTGTGCATGCAAACAGAATTAGTCAAGAAACCTTCGTCCTGGAGTATCTCCTACACATAAGTAGCAACTACTTTCTAGTCAAATAAAGAAAAAACAAAACAAAACAAAAAACCCAAATCAACACAAAAACCTAAATCAACAACCCAACAACAACAACAAAAAAAACCCAGCACATAAAAAAAAAACCCAAAGTGTTTTCATCTTTCTAGTCACAGAAATGAAGCTGTTCTGCTTAACCGAGCCCAAAAGTTGTTCCGCAAATGCTGTTTTGGACAGCATACAGATAGGGCAAAAGTTTCAGTCATGTGGAACTAGAAATCAAAACTTTCTGCTCAAAATGAAATGTATCATGAGTATGTATGAAAACTGGCATGATCAAGTAGAACAGTGCCACTGTTTGAGGGGTTACATTTTAGCATTAATTATTAGTCACTTTGAACTGCAATTTCTTGGTATTTATCTACATTTAGAACTAGACCCAACAGAAGCCTTAATGGTAGCCCTGGGTTTCAGCCTCTGGCTTAGGGACTAACCATATTTTATGCAGTAATACTGTTTATTGTAAAATAAAGAATAAAGAAACATTCTGTAATCTCCTGTGTTCTCCTTTTTCTTTTGGTAACGGACTCTGATTTCCTTCATGCATAACTTCAACAGGAAGCATAGGGCATGCTCTCACCTACAGCAAACTACAGACTGGTAGTAACAGCACTTTCCAAAAGGGACAGGACTGAAGAAGAGAAGGGAGCCACATCCTCCTTTCCACAGGTAAATGCACTAATATTTAGCCTAGTTTATAGGTGGTATATCAATATAACCACTTCTTTTCTTCTAAGCAAAAAGAAGTTTTGTAAGGGATCTGACTACAGCAAGTATACAGTATAATCCAAGTCTATTTTCTGGATCAGGTTATTCTACCATCTTAGATGAAGCAAAGCCTACCCAGGCTAAAAAAAACCCGCAAATTAATTTGACTGTCTGTTTAGACCAGAGCAGTTCTGGACAAAGGCTCAGAGATGAGTGTAACTATAGAACCTGAGAATCAAACCGGCACCTGCTGCATTTAGATACATGGCTAGATGGTGCTTTAAGGATCCAAGACGGATCACAACTGAAGACTCACAGGACCAAGCTTTAAAGCGCCAACCTTTCGGTAAAGAAAGTCGTTCATTGGATTTAATCCTAGAATCACAGATTCATTTGAATTAGATGTTGCTAAAATGCAGCTAAGTAATAGTTTATATTTTTTTCTATTTAGATACTTAATAGAGAATTAGTAAACTTAAACCATCCTTATATACCATAATATCATAAGCTAGTTGAATATTAAGAACAGCGATGTAAACCTCAAAATATGAGGCACCAATCAAAATTACTCTGTCCTGTTCTTCCTACTGACACCACCAGTTTACTCACTTGTAGCCATGATACCTGGAGGACATGCTGGTATCCCGTGATCAACTGCCCATCTGTAAGCTCCTTCACCAACTAAAAAGCTAGGAGACACAGAAGAGGGAGTTTAAACAAAACCATATAACAAATCCCCCTTTTCTTGCAATTATTTTTTTCTAATTGGTTTGGTCATTTAAAAATTGTAAGCTGTCTACATTTCACAGAAATGTCAGCTATAATTACGCTTGGCAACCTTACGTAGTTTCATTAAAAGACTATGCAGCTTTGACATTAAGTTTAGTATTGGATAAAAACAAGTGCTATTAAATTGGAAATTAATTACCAAATAGCACCATCTTTTAATTGCAGCTAAACCACGACAAAGTCGTCTATACAGTCTTGCTCTCTATAACAACTTAGTAAGATCCTGAAGACCTACAGTGTGGGATGAATGAGGTGAGAATGGTAAGGTATTTCCAGTAAAGTCAGCCAATGCCACAGAAGTATCAAGAAGTAATTCAAGAAATACAACACAAGCTAAAAATAAGCCTTATTTAGAAGGATGAAAGTCTAGCTCATGGAGGTTTATCATGCATTTGCAGATGCTACTGAATTTTTCATATACTTGCAAAAAAACTCCAACAATCTCTAGAGTCATTTTCTAGTCATTACTGAACACTTTACAGTAGTGAGACAGCACACACTGCCGTGACAATGAATGACAGCAAAAAATACAGATACACATGTAACTTTTAAGGAGAGAAAAAAGCAAGCCTCAATTATTTATACTGTCTCCCCTTAAAGAATTTAACCTTATTCCCTGAAAAGTGGACTGTAGCAGTTGAAAATCATAAATTTTGAGAAAGCTGCTGTGCAACAGCAACAACAACAGCAACACAATACAGGCCAACTACTTCCAATCTTAATTTCATATCCTGCTTTTGAAATAAGAATAACACAGCTGCCCAACAGACACAAGAAGTAAAGACTGAGGATTTAAAGTAATTTCAGAAAGTGTTACAGAAATACCAGGTTTATGAATATGAGGCTACAGAAGTTATTTCAGCTACAAAGAAGTCCCTGGGGCCATCTAGTACTACAAATTCTGAGAACATTATTGATATAGCAAATTTGCTGGCATTAATGCTTTTCGAGTTTTCTAGACAGTGCTATATCTGACACCTGCAGCTTTCAGTATGTAGTAATTTGAAGTGGTACTTCCTATCTTCTCTGTGACTTCACCGATAGAAGAGGTGCGTCCAGTTTTTCCTTACACAAGTCTCAAAAAAAACCCCACCCCAGAGTTTATCTAGATGAGAATTTAGATTGTTAAATACATATTTCTTACCATCATTAGTACAGCTCCAGACAAATACTGTTCATGTTGCAAGATACTGTAAGTTACTGGGTACTTTGGGAGAACTCAAGCAGAACCTATCAGATAAGCTAGTGCTCAAGAAACAACCTGTCACTTTCATTAATGTAAGAGAAATGCAAACCATACCCAATCCTAATTAATTAATATTCTCTACTGACTGAAAAAAAAGGCGGCCTTGGTCTTTAAAAGAAACGTTTTCTATCAATAGTACATTCTCAGGAAGTAAGCACTTCCTGTTCACTAATACAATTTACCCAGAGAGGAAGGGTAGGTGGCAAAAGTGTCAAGCTCAAATATGAGGAGGTTTATATACGGTAACTTGAATAGCACAGATCAGTCAAAACCACTGCATTTTACAAGCTAATTCACAATTGCCTTTTTAATACTTTTAATACAGAAACAGTCATTAGTATTTATGAAAAGTGCAAAAAAATCACCCAAGAAAGTCTCAAAACTTAAGCAATGTGAGTTTTACTTTGCTCACTTGAGTCCTTAATTCCTGCATTCCTTTCCTTCCTATAAGATGGGCACAAACGAAGCATTTTCTAGTTCTGGTCCCAAAGAATAGTTAGATTAGTTGAAGCAGACACCTAATTGAGGCCTCATAACACCACAGAGATCTTCCACCTTTTTTTAAACATTCCAGTTCGGATGTCTTGAAAGGACAGCACAATCATAGAAAAGTTAAAATACACAGTTTATAAAAAAAAAAATTAAAAATCACAATCTCAGTGCTTTGTTGTCTGTACAACCTATACTGCATCTCCTATAAATTGATATAGAATTAGTCAGTAAGAGAGTCCTACAGGACATGCAGTATGAACTCAGCTCGGCAGGTAGCCAAATACCTGTAATCTAAACCAAGACTAAACAAGTATTTACACCATCCCAAAAAGCAAGTTCTGCAATCCGATTCAGCAGAGCTACACACACCATTGTACCAGCCACAGATGACAGGGTGGCGAGAGGGTGGGAACCAGCAGTCTGGCACTAGGGAACCGCTCTAGTTGCCATGAGAATCATTCATGTAGCCATGTAGAAAAGCTGTACCAGGCAAGAATAAGCAGGGCAATACTTTTAAGGTGACATAAAAACAAAACCACCTCTAAACAAGTAGCAGCAAGCTTGATTTATTGGGGGACTGGGAAAATAGGGAATAAAGCCAGTGGGATACAGAAAGCAGCCAAAACCTCACCAAGTTTCAAAAGCCTTTGGGCTAATTCAAAATACAATTTTCTTTTTTTTTTTTTTTGGGGGGGGGGGCAGGGGGGACGTGAACAAAACTGAAACCAAAGGATGAATGCATTTGTGCTCTGCTGCTCTGAAGGCTGGTTCTGCACAAACAAGATAAAAAGACCTTTCTTGCAAATATAGCAAAGGAAGAGTACTCTCTAGTTGTTACAGGTTCAGAACACGCAGAAGATGAAAACATCCTCCTAACAAGGAGCCAATGCTAGGACGTTCTTTCCAGTTTCAGGCAAACTAGACCATATTAACAGAAAATGCAAGTAAAGGTGTCTAAAAATGGTCTTTTCAGGAAATCCTCTCCAAGAACATGGTTATCCTGGTGCTGTTTGCTCCAAACAGGACCATTTAATATGATCTGTAGGAGACAGGCAACACCAAGCTAAACAGAAGTGGCAGAAGGAGGTTAGATCCATTAAAGACAGTCAAGGCGAACCTGAATATAACAAACTCACTTTGTAACATTTATTATAAAAATGCAGCAATCACTCTGAAATCACTGTTACAAAGTAGAAATCATTCTGAAGAAATACAGAAGAGAGATAAAAGGTGGTGCAAGTCTTTACTCTAGGCACTTCCTTGACTATGCACTGCCCTGCAGGTTACACAACGTACATATCCTACCTACAGTACTGTAAAACTGTGAAGCAATTACAAATCCCTGTATCCCCGAAGGGGGGGGAGAGGTAAATGAACAAACAAACCAAAAACCTAAGAAAGGATTCTTTCCCACGTGGGTTACTATTAATACTGAAAAATGGATACAGACATGAACTTAAGATATCAGTAGTACTAAGGAGTTCTAAGAAAGGAGACATTTAGGTGTATTGGTACCATTCTGCAGTTCTTTCGTATCTACGCTCAATAGTAAACAGATGTAAATAACCCTTTTCCCTCAAGAAGGTCAATGATTTGGCATAAGGAATAGAAAACCTTTGAACATATTACTACAAAACATCTGACCCATTCTTCTGTGACAAAAGACCACTTCCAGAGATCCATCCAATACGCAATAGTGCAATTATAACAGTGCTTTCTTTGGTAAAGTTATACAATGAATAGGAATATCTTATATCATAATATGTAAAATTTACAAGTTCAGTATTTTCTGTTCCTGCACCCATAGGCAGAGAACATCTTGACATCGAGCTGAATAAAATACGGCAGAAAGATGTAAGGACCTTAGAAGTTTCAACAAATGAACTCATACATTCAGGGATTCTCTACTTTAAGTTTTCTAAGTTTTAATTTGGATAGTGGGATTCTGACAGCAAGACACTGATCCAGAATGACACACTCTACAGAGCAATTTATAGCAAATTGGGTACATCAGTTAGGACACTTAATCACTTCTTCCCAACAAACTTACCATCTCAGAATAAATAATTCACACTCATTAGAATTTCTTCTACTCAAAATTAGAAATGTACCACTTTAAATTGGTTTTGAATTGGCACCATAAAATTAGGTGCTGAACAAGGGGTTAACAGGCCAAACTAACTGCTTCCATGTGTTCTTCTACAGACAAGAATTTCCATAATGCCACTTCTACTAATCTCTCAGCTTTTGTATTTTTCTAATGTGATCACACGCTGAACATTCTGACCAGAAAACATTAAGCTAGCTTAGATCATGCTATAGAAACAGCCTCTACCACTAGGCTTCTTTAACAAGACAGGTTCTTTGGCTAAGCATAAGATTCTCCCCATACATTATTTGCCCATAAGAAACAAGATGGAACTTGTGGATCTTCACAAATAAAAATCAGTTACTAAAATCCTAACACTTGGTAGGAATACCAAAATACAGCTGCTCTCTTGTCATCTGACTATACATGTTCCCAGCTTGTGCAGGAATATATTTCAGTCCCAAAACAATAATGTATCATGCCAAACCCTGCCAGAAAGGCAAGGTATGAATTTGTCAATAGTCACCACCTACACTGAACATGAGCTCTATCGTTCTGAACTTGGGATACCCTGTATGTACAGAAGCACCAACCAAAGCAAATCTAAAGCACAACCCATTATATATCCCACTGTTATAGACTGTTCCCAGGGTAACTTAATTTGCTCTAATTAAATGTACATTAAAAACACAGAATAGGAAAAAAGGAAATTAAAATATGTATTAGGTAACTCAGGTCCACAACATTTGCAAAATAAACTGTAGGTGTTTGGCTCTGAAGGCAGTTCACCTCTTGCCTCAAGAGTTTGAGCTCCCATGTCTTTAAAAGCATCCATTAGCCAAGATCTTGCAGAGTATTTGAAAAATTTAGTCTTGTTCTTTGAGGGCAAGAGAACATAGTTTCTTTTCCATTCAGTTATTTTTAAAATAATAGCAGCATTAACGAGGTCATGAAGTTACAGCAAACATGCTAAAATGCCCAAATGCTCTTCCTTACAACAATTCAAGAAGACACTGTGATGATACAAAGAAAACTAAATCAAAAGTGCTTGGTCCTGTAGCTGACTACGGTACTAGTTCTGGAACACCAAAAAAAACCCATCTCATTTGACATTCTCTTTAATGTAACTCAGCCAAGCCCCACTTTCTCCTGACATCCCAAGAAAACAGCTACTAACAGCAATTGAACTTCACATTCCTATTCCTTAGTAAACTGCTCCTCTGAAAAAAATAAGTTCTCTCACCAACTACCGTTACTCTTTCTTCATTAAAGAAAATAAATTTAAATGCAAAATCTGCCTGTCAATGGTTTGGTTTCAGGGTGGCTTTTTTTCACCTATGAGCTTCCTGTGCAGCATGACAGAACACTGAACTAGCACATTTTTCCTGGTTAAATCACAATACTATACCATCCAGCCACATACTATTTGGCTAATTTTATAGAGTAAGAATAACTTGGGAAGTAAAATCTGTGAATCTAAACATAAGTATTTTAAACTACATAAACGCTGGTTTAATACATCTGCAAATACTGTAGTCCATTAGTTAGCAAATGGCACCAAATTTCTGCAACAGGTATGATAACTGAGCATAGCAGTCAATTAATATGAATGAATCATTCAAGTACTCTACTTGTCAATTTAAGACACTAATGAAAATAAGAGGGTTTTAAGAACAATCGTTTCTGACTCATTTCCAAGATCCTTTCCAAAATGATGCAATATTATTTAAAGTTGTTATGCATTTAACAGTCACCTCTTCCATCTAAGTACTATACCCATCTCAATAAAGGAATGCGTATTTTGATTGTTGCTGTAGATGCTATTAAATCTATCTTTAAAATAATTTCCTATTTTGGCAAAAATAACAGGAAGTTACTAAACACTGCACATTTCCACACTATAGATACAAAATAAAGCCACAAAGACAAGGAGGAAAGTAGGACTCTTTTATATACTCGTTAAAAACTACGTTGCCTCTTTCAAAAGTAGACAGAGGCAAAGGCAGTAGAATTTCATTTTAATCTTGATGTATTCAAGGATTTTTCAAAATGCTACAGTAGCAAACATAAAAATTCAGTATGATGTAACTGGAAATAATCACAGACAGAAATTATCACAAAATGATGGTGCCATCTATTCACAATACTTCATTCTACCCACAGCATCATCAAGTGCACAAGATGTTTCACGATCAGAGAACAAAGCTTATCTTCTTTTTAAAGGCACACTATCGCTGGTATGTGAAACAGCACCAGCCTTCTTGGGATAAGATATAGCCTTCAAATATTGCATGCAGAGAGACAAAAGACCAAAGTAAAGTCAAGCAGAACAAAGCAATTACCAAGGTGGAATTCTGCCAGCAGAGAGTTTTCCCTTCTGCCCTTCACACAACAATCTATTTGCAACTGAAACTGGGTTCTTGATTCCTGAAAGGAAAAATTAGCAAAAAATGGGAACACGACATTAAAATATTTTTCCACATAGCATTGTAGTGTTCATTTTAGCAATGGAAGTCAGCTTCCTTCAATTTCCAAAGCTTTGCCAAGTTATTAAGAGATAACTTATGTTTCAATTTAACAACAACTTTTATCAGCTTTTCCTTCCCATGTTCTAATAGTAGCGATAAAGCCTTCTAATAAAAATCAACACACACGCACACTTTTGGTTTTTTTTAAAGAAAGAATCATATTAAAAAATTAGGACTGACCTCCTACCACAAATCTCAAATTAATCCATGATATTCTACAGGCCAAAGGTATTTTGTGAACATTAATTTATCAAAATTAAAGGAGCTTTCATTCAAACCTATGTGGCCAGCACAGGGATTATAGGATTTAGGCTTAGCTTTCTCTCACTCCTTCCTTCCCCAGGGCTGGAAGGATACATTTTCTAACAAACAAGCCTTGAAACAATTATATTATTTATTTCAGTTTGTATCTATATAAGGAAATTATTGCCACAGATTAGAACTATTCTAGGATAAAGAACAAAGCTTGAAATGGTGTCAGAAAAGCTATTCAATAGTAACAGTTAAGGCAGTTCAATGTACTTAACACAAAACCTCAACAATCCCTATCTGGGACTGTATACCTATACTTGTTTTGTACAGAAAGCTAGAGCTACCAAAAAAAAAAAAAAGCAGCACATTAGTTCTCAGATTAAGTAAGTCCCACATGCAAATGCATGTAACCTTGTAACAGTAACACACAAAATAAATGCAAATGTAACTGATCATGCAAGAGAAATTATAATGAAAAAAAAATCTCCAGCATACAGAAATTTTATGTCCCAAGCAAACAGCTTCATAGATGAGCAGATGCACGTATTCTCAAGAATACATGAAAGCCTTCGGTCTGGAGGCTAGCGCACTATAAAGGAAACCTTGGTCCCTCAGGATCCTAACTTGACCAACTTAACCTAAGAGATCAAAATATCAACTGACCTTATGATTGAGTTATATACCAGTAAGTTCTCTGAGGAGACAGAGAACAAAAACAAACATAAAGCTGCATTTAAATGCTTGTAAAATTATTTTTTTAATAATTTCATTTTATTTCAAAGTTATTCTACAAATTCATCTGAGCAGGCTCACTCCCACTGTGAATACTGTAGAGTACAATCACACAACCGTTCTGCATCAAAGGATTAACAGTGAACTAATAAGAAAGTATGTTACACAAAACAAACCTAAACAGTAATTCAGGGCGCAGGAATGCCTCCCCATTTTTTAAAGTGGGCAGAATTTATTTAAATAAGGCAGTATATACAATGTCCTCCCTCCCTCCAAAAAAGAACAACATTGATCTTTGTGCTTAGATCAGTAGCTAGCAATGAAATACATAGTTAACATACCACTCAGTGCTCCAACTGCTCCAAAATTTAATGACTTTCCATCCATTATACTGGCATCACATTCTATCTCACCCAGAAGGTTTAGGTTAGACCCCAATCCTGCATTTGTAAAAGGAGAATCCTAAAAATAAGAACAAAACACTGTAAGGGCACATCCATAAAAGACTAGATCAACACCTTTATATAACTGATCTGATGCCACTGATCTTGCAGTGCACTTTCTTATTCTAGTAATTTAACCTTCCACACCAAAAACAACAGCAATTTGAACAGGGCATCCCAAATTACTGTAACGGATACCTTACATTCTCTACAAAACATGATATATCTCAAGTGTAATAATGTGCTAATACAAAACCCAATCACCCAACAATTTAAGCTAATCATTTATTTGCAAGCAAAAGCCTTATAACACAGAAAAATCTCTCTGTCCCTCCCCCAAAATGCACACTTCATTTGGTCCCTAACCCATCAAGTAACATTTAAGTAACATCTAATAACTGCTGCACAGACCACAGTGGACCTTTTAAACTCGAAGTATGACACAGCAGCAAAGCAGAACCATACCTTTCCTTAACATTCTAAGCCTACAACTGCAGCTATGCATGCAGAAATAAAGAACTGGCATCAGTTAACAATTCACTTCGTAAAATTTCTATTTGAGCATTATCTGAAGGACAGTCATTACTGCAGCCTGGAAGCTTCTTGAATAAAAACCAAGACTTATTTCATAGAAAGTATGGAACAACATTTAATAAGCTGATTATAAACCTAAGTCCTCCTTTATTAGCACCCTCTGTAGCATTTTGCAAACTCAAGGTTCTTAAGAAGTTTTGCATGCCAGAATTAAAACCACACATTTTTGCCCCTCCCATTTCATCAGAGCATCCTCAGGACTTTAAAAACACAACATTTTAAAGTAGCACAGTTCAGGATTCTCACTGCCAACTCAGTATAATCCCCTCTTTCTAGATGCAAACACAAAATGAAGACAAGACAAAGAAACCACCCAGAACAGCCAAACAGCAAAATTTCAGAGACGCTGCATACTTTCAAAGCTTCATATCTGTTTTTATTACCACCGCATAACAACCTGATGCAACAAAATGTTGTCTAGACCACATGTCAACACACCAATGAAATTCAATGGTCATACCTTTACAGTACATGTAACAAAAGCTGAATCAGAAACAAATCTAGTGGAAATAGCTCAAAGTTCTGTCTTAAATATTAACTGATTCTTTTTTGTACATACTGCTTTGTAATGAATACAAGGAAACAAAAGAAAGAGAGCACACAGAAATGAAAAATAAATGTGATGCAAGTCAGCTTTCGTTAACTTGCAAATGAGCAAGTAGTGAGTGAATTCTAAACCTGTTTTGCAAGATGTTGATTCTAATTTACAGAGATATTTAAAGTGTTCTTAGTGTTTGAGTCCCCAAATCAGTATCTTCCTGAAAATTATGAATACGTAACACAATTAACACATAGTCATGAAACAGCCTAATCTTTCCATGTTCACCTTATAACTATTCTTTACTTTCTGCTTTTTCCTTCTGCATCCAAGAAGTAGCACAAGATTTTTATCCCATTTTATCCCATCCTCTTTTATCCTATACCACAACAGATCTTCAAATTCACTGTTTATATTCATTGTGGTGTTCATTTTGATAGGTATGCTTCACGGCAAGTAAGTAAATCTGAAAAGATTTTAGGTTAATAAAACATTTGCAGTTTAGTGCACAGGGAGTATCTTTCCCTAGAAGTGGGTGAGGAGGCAGGAATATGATTGAAAAAGGCTACCAAGATGACAGCCTTGAAAAAGTAGAAGACTGTAGCACAGCTGCTGGCTTAACCAACTTCATTGCTCCCCAGGCTCTACAAGTATGAAGAAAATTAAGTCAGTGAAGTTTAGAACAAAAAGGAGCAGAAAAGTGATAGAAGGAATGTGAACATGAATGGTGAAAGATACTTGGAGGACAAAGTAAAAACAGGAATGCATTAGGATGAACAATGCCTGCTCCTAGTGCTGTCCAAGTTCCTTGCCCATGGGTAATCAGAGTGCGTAGACCTGCAAGACTGGAGACAAATTTCTAATATTCTGTTCCAAAAACGTTCACTCAGTCCATTATACTCAAAAGCATTAGCAAAGAGGAAGAATTTCATGCTCTACAGATTTTTCACTGCCACAAAGCAAATATAGCCGTTATCTTAAAAGCAGATGTCACAGCCAAATAAAGGGAGTAAGAAGGACCCATCAGAACAGAAGCCCTAGTAACACTGTCCAGAATCCTTCTGCAGCGAAGACACAAAGCTCCCCACCATCTGATAAACATAATAATCAAAAAAGAGTAGGGAAAAAAATACAGGATACAGAGTGGCACTAGCTCACTTTATTTCTAAAAATCTAGATGTGCTTGATGCTTTAGCATAGCACTTTCACTGGCACATCAAGGCACCTTCACTGGCACTCCAAGAGACAACTTATTCAAAGGATCTCAAAGCAAAGGGAATGCCACTTGTTTCTCCCTACAGAGTATTTATGAGACTACTACAGAATGTTAGACAAATAAGAATTCTAAACCAACAAGATGGTAGATGCATATTTGGCGGCATAACTCTTTCATTTCAGAACTCAGAAGGAATCTTACCAGTACAATCAGTCACAACATGAGTAACTTGTCCAGTAAAAAGAAATAAAGACCAAAATCCAAGCGCCTGTTCAAAACCTCTGTAGAGTTTTACTTAGCTTTACAATCAGACTGCACTCAATTAATAAGATGGTCTCAGAATTGCCAAGAAGATGGTATACTCTAACTTCACAGCTCTGAAAGGTGATCTGATAACAGCTTTAGACAGCACAGGAACTGGGTGCGAGTACATGGAATTTTTGATACCTACCCGAGTGTCTCAGAGATGAGATATAAAGCCTTTAAAATAAAACAGGGAAAAACCTTTACAAAAAATGGAAACAGAAATTCACACCTACTTCCATAAATAGGCAAGGACATGAAATACACCACACAAATACATCTCTTTCTGAAAACAATCTCTGCAAAGTCTGACCAAAAGATTTCAAGACTCTGATATACAAATGGAAGAATACCACTTAATTTTCATAAGGTGTATTTTGAAATGAAAACTCAAAACCTTCAAGGAATGCAGAAACTTTATTAAAATAGAAGCATGCATGCTTTCAAAGGGGAAAGAACATAAACTGAACTAACTGAAGCACTCTCTTCATACCCTCAGACAGAAAAATGCAGTACCGCAATAACCATATGACTACCATAGGAGAGGGAAGAACCCAATCAAAGCATGTATCCAAGGAGGAAAAAGTTTATAATACAAAAGGTATCTTCAGGAATATACTTTTATTTAAAAACACAAGCAGAGATCAGCCTTTGTATTTCTAAAGACACTGAAAAAAGACAATGAATTAAACCAAACATGAGCTCTGCATGTTGACACCAAGCCCTTCTAGCACGGGAAAGTAAAAGGAAGAGGAAAAAGATAAACAAATGGCTATTGAAAACATTCTAACAAAACATAAGCTTTCAATTACGTGAAAAATACTACACTACCTGGCAATTACTTCACCACTGAAGTATAGCTAACTTAGCAAACCTGTAGTGAAGAAGATGTGAAACAAGAGTTTCATTTTCCTGTTTTCCATCTTGTAAAAACTCTCAAGCTACCAAGGCTATCAGTTTTATTTTTAGAATCCTTTTAACTTCAAGATGTATTTACAAATGTTTTGGCAGCAGACACAGTCATGCTGAAGTTTCTAGCTGCGGTCAAAGTTGGAATGCTTGAAGAAATTACTCAACACTGTAACACCAATGGTCCTGAATTACATCGAGGCAAACAGTTAAAATACTCTATTTTCAATATGCATTAAAGAACATTCCATCCATCTTCAATACAGTTTTGGCCATGGTTTATTTGCAACTTTTAAGAGGGATTCAAAGTCTACTACATAATGTAATTTTGAAGTTTATTTTTCTGTGGGAATTTAGCAGCAAGAAGTAAAAGTCTACAAGGATGAGTCACGTCCCTTTCAATTACACAAGCTAAAATGTTTTCAAAGAACACTTTTGTCACAGATTACTGTTAGCCACTCTGCTGCAAAACATCATAGTATTGCTTTTAACTAGAATTAACAACTTCCAGTTCATTACCCATTAAAAGTTCATGTATGGTGACTGCCTTAATACAACAAGGCTGCTAGCACTGTGCTTTCATCTTTAAAGATAAGTCCTTGGGACTAAGATTGTATACTCAAAAATCTTAATTACTATATAACTGATAAAAGCAAAGAAAAACAAATTCAACAAGAAACAAGTTCTTTCACTGCAAAATTTTGCTGACAGCCACAGAAACCCACTGCTTGAGTATAGCAAAAGATTCAAAATACCCTTTGCATTGATGAACAACAATAACAACAACTTCATAAAAGTGAAGTCATTTGAGCAATTTCAGTAGCAAGGAGATTGAAACTCAAAATGTGACATCCGCTTCCCCAACAATCATACTAATTTCCAATTTAAATGATGCTCATAAAGTACATTCTACTGAAGTCAGATTAAAGAAACAAGTGATCTACACACAGTATTAATACACTTAGACTAAAATCTTGTAAGTTTGAAATCTTCATCATTCTTTACAACAAACTTATACCCTTGCCTCCAGTACCTGTATCTGAACAGTAGACTTTATAAAGTGCTCTATAGTCAAAGAAAAGCTTGAAATTGCACATTGTTCTCACACAGCCATAAATGCTACCAGCAGGTGGGTTTGCTGAAAACTGCAACAGGACCTCCTCCTCCTCCCCCAAGAAAAGCTGCCCAAATCCCTTTGTGTTTCAGAAGAAACTCAGACTTCATATGGTGGCTGATAGCAAGAGTACAAAAAGAAATGGTACTGCAATAATGTCTTTGTAGAAGCATGCAGTTTACATGATGAGTCTTATGAAGCACCTTGTCCAGACCCATTCTATTACCAAGAGCTGAAAAAAGTAACACGTTCATTTGTTTTTCTGCCATGACAGCATTCACAAACTGGAAAACATAACTGCCTTTAATCAACTTATCAAATACTGCCGATGCTTACAAAGACCAGCACACTTATTTTAACACTATTCTGTGTCAGCTGCTCTTGTTACTTTGCAAAAGAGATCTACCTTTTCTCTAATTAGCTATTAGCATTACCATCTTAACCACAGAACACTATTTTCACTTGAGATCCATATAGTCCAATACAGAAAGGCTGTTCTTTCTCCATTTAGAGCCTGCAAAAATAAAAGAAAAACCAGAAAGCATACCACAAGCAAACTGTCAGCTTGCTCATAAAAGATCAAGAGCAAGTCTTGTGCCTCAAGAAGTCTTTGAAGTAATGCCTCTTGGATTAGCTGAAATTCTGTCTAATAGGAGTTGTGTAATTGAGCGGAACTAAGAAAAAAAAATACTCATCTTTTGTGACACTACCACAAAAAGATATTTGTGCCATGCAAAGACTATAGATTTTTTGAACACAGCATTAGAAGTCCTAGAGAACTGTAAAAGTGATTATTTCTGATAAACTCACAGCACTGTGTTCTACCAAGAAGTTACAGTGTAAAATACAAAGGAATCTGTTATCATGTTATACAAACTTTTGTTGTTCTGTATCTTAATCTGTATTACTGACACATGTAAACAAATATTGTTTTTATCAGATTTTCACTATGTATCTGCCAACCCAAAACGCTGCAGTGCTTTTTGTAAAGTCACTATTTTTTCCTGCATAAACAAAACAGTGATAGCTCACTAGAGACAGTCAACATACAAACCTACTTTTTTACTCATAAAATTTTGTTATTGATGAGAAAAACTATGCTGTTTGGTTTGTTGATTTGCCACATGCAGTTTCTATTTTACATAGAAAAACATCAGGATTAAAACAGAAAATGCAGCTCCAGAATTCACAGATGTCTGTAGGTGGTGTTCAGTATGAGATATGAGTAGATACAAACCTTTCAACATTTTGAAAGCTGACAGACAGGAATTTCGCATACCAGATTCAAAAAACTGCTGCTGCAAACTATACCATTTTCTGAGTATACCTTTGATATTTTTCCCTTAATGTAACTGCATAGCTATATACTTTAATTTAAAAGAAGCTCAAATCCCAAGCCCAATATACTTTATACCAGTAACAGAGAGAACAACCCACAATTAAGAGGTTAAATAAATCACTTAATGAATAAATGAAAGCTAATAATTACATTAATGGCAACAGTACAACCTGAACAAAATAATATTTAACTTAGAAACTGGAAAAATGGAAAAAAAATAGGTTTTGTGCATCAGTATACATAAAAATACTACCTAAGACAATTATAAAACCTGGAAGGGAAATGATGGCAGGCATCACCACAACACTAGCAAGACATGAGGAAAAAAAGGTTTCTGATTGGAGTAATTTCATTAAAATGTTTTAATTTCATCTTAGAACTGTAACTTCTTACACAGATGTCACTTCAGAGTGTTTAAATCTACTAAAGTAAAAGAAGAAAAGTCTCTTAGGGATAACAAAAACAGATAAAATATATACCCTAGGCACAGCTGCAAAGAGATATATAACTGTAAAGCTTCTTAAAACATGTCTTCTTCAGTGTAGCTCAGGAACATGATAAAAATCACAACACTAAGTAGATTTCCCCCCCACTCCACCCCCTGAGGAGGAAACTGACACACAAACACTCTTGTTGAGTAACAGCAGCCTCAGTTAGCTTACGGAAGTGCATTATAAATGACCCCGTTAGAGAGATACCTTTCGCTTTCACCAACCTATATTCTAATGTGTAAGATAACACATGAAAGCATATTTGAACAGCTCAGTGGAGACACCAAAAGTACTGTTTAAAGCCAAGAAGCTTGCCAAGTTAAAACTATGACTGAAGTCCTGGCTCCCAGTCAGCATGTCCGCCACATATTAAAGTACATGCTGCCTGCCTTACACTAACCCTGTCAAGTATGTTAACACTTTCCCAACATATGTGTAGACAAATTAATTGCTAATCCTCTAAGAGTAATAGCATAAACTCCAAACCCAGGAAATTATTTTTACAGCACAACATTTACCTTGCCTTCCTTCTTCACGAATAAAATTGCAGAGAAAGAAGCAATTACTCCTTACAGGAGAAGAGGAATACTTGTTTCGATCATTACTGCCATGAAGGTTGGGTAGAGCTGGGACAATAACCAAACTGCCTCATTTATATCCCAGAAATTCTTTTAGCTTTACCTCCTTCTACATTACTTCATAGGGACCCTTCACTAAAGTCTGATGCTATAAAAATCTCACCACTCCAAAAAGACACTCCTCCAAAAACCTCACAAACAGGTGCTCACCTCTTAATCATTATCAAGACTGTCTATCTTAATTAACGAGTACCATTTTGTAATAAAAGCATTACTTGTCCTATTCTTCTACACATATTTTGTCATAAAAATCAGAAAAAAGGAAAAGGATTATCTTACACTGAAGTCACATTTCTCTGAACAGCTTGCTTCTAGTCTCTTATACTGTCAAAGATTATACATGCACAAAGTAAAAAATGTAAGAAAAAAGCCTTTGGGAAGTGCATTCATTTAAGCACATAGCAAAAGTATGCTGTGGGACAAATAAGAACATAAAATTCCTACTTCATTTTCACAGAGTACTTTAATTGGATGGAGAGACAAGCAGCATTAAATTTATGCATTGTTTCTGTAGAATTATCCTGAAGAACTGAAAAAGTTATGAATAACACAACCCAAGAAGGCAGACTCAGTTACCTCAATATAATTACTACATGACAGTGTTAATAGAACTACTACAGACTAACTACATTAAATTCTTTGGATCATAATTTCAAGAAATGAAGCATAATTCAGTGTGAAACATTAAAGAAAAACAAAAGGAATGAGGAGTCACCCTAGAATTTCTAGTTAACATATGTGACCAGTAGCATGATGGTTTTTCCCTACCTAAGAAGAAGAGCCAGTCTGCCGGTAGCTCAGTAAGTCAGAAATAAAGTTCCCTACAAAGTGTTCAATAAGCCTTTAATGACTGTAAAGACTATCTGATAAGGCATACCTAAGATGACAACCAAACTGCACCAACTAGACAACTTTTATTCAGTTTGCATCTTTAGAAAGTCTTTAAATAAATTTACTCCAAAATATAGTGGAAAAGCAAAAGATAAAATTAGTGTACCACAGAAATGCAAATCTCAGTAATTTTCCGTTTGAATTAATACCTTCCTACAGAAAAATCTGGCAATCTATCTGAGAGACATTTACCACTACTCAGAAATCATACCTCTAATTCTATAAGTGCTGCAGTCACTGCATCTGTTGCAAGAGCACCAGCCTGTAGCTTTTCAATTGCCTGTAAAACAGAATTTTTAGTTGATTAGGAAATTCTAATATTCTGTGACTAAGGCCTACATTTTCCTAGCCCTGTACAAAACAAAATCTTCACAAAGTTAGTTTACGATGTAAGAGGGCATAAAAGTAAGAAGCACTAGAAATAGTCAGTATGTACCTTGCAAGGGCAGATCTGAACGCATGATTTTACTACTCTAACATTTCAACGCTGCATTTAGTAGCAATTACTGTGTGATCAAATTTATAGCAAAATAAATTCTTATATCTGGTGTCTTCAAACACGTAATGTTTCAGTCCAGAAGTTTCTAATTTCCTTCCAAGATTCAACAAAAATCCCTAGTACCATATATTCGTGCAACTGTCATGAAATTGAACAGAATCTACAACCTCATCTGAATGCAAACACACAAAATCAAATCAAATAAGATAATGTTATCATCAAATTATATACACACACAGAAATGAACTTCTGGAGCTTATTATTTCTTAGATCTATACTGGACAAGACCCCACACTCAAGTTCTCTCAGGGAACCCAAGAAAACAACTGGCTGCATCTTTAGTTGCAAGACAAACCTGCAACTGTTTGTTCTTCATGGAAGTTGTTTATGATGGCTACCTACCTTAAGGAACCATAAGGAGTCTCAAATTAGACTTAAGATTCTATGACAAACAACCTTTTTTCACACATAATTAGCTGGAAAACAACATCATCAGGGTTAATGCACAACTTTAATGAAGCTAGTGTTAAATTTGGATGATTTTTGAGGCTTCTCATTACAAAATTAGATCAGTATTAGGATTGAGCAACAGAACTGTAAGATGAAGTGATAGTTGTCAGAGGCCAGCTCTAAGACTTGTAAAAAGCCTGCCAAGCTCCCCAGCTCCTTCTCCCTGGAGAAAGCACAAGGCATTAGAAATTTTGGAGACAGGTCTTTCAGCTTCTCATTCAACACTCAGCAGACAGGACTTGCCAGTTACAAAGCTAAGATCTTGGAGGAGATAAAAAAATAATAATTTCAATGGAAAATCTTGCCATTTCTCCTTTTCCAGCTTTGGGAAGAGAGTTTTAATTTTTTTCTTTTTTTTTTTTCCTGTTTCTACCTCCCCTCCTCTTAAGTTAAATCAAGAAGAAAAGAATTCTAGAAATCCCTGCATTCACAGAACAATCTGGATGCTAGTTTAAATAAATTCCAAAAACAGCGGACATTGATGAAAGAAAAATCCAGACACCATACTTGGCACCAGCAACCCCAGAGCCTCGGAAACAGTGCATGAACCTGAAGGAATACTCAGTGTAGGTACCACATAACCTTCTCCTTTTGCCACCCTGTTCCTTTGGTGTCTGCTGTTTGCCACCACTGATGGGAATGTTGCTGCACTGACTCTGTATCATATTAACTGTTACAGCTCCGTTTTCTCTCTAGAAACACATACAGTCTGAGTAGTCAACGCAGACAGGGCCATTCACACTGAAGGGACAGTGCTACCGAATACGTTTCTTGTATACCCACTACAAGACCGTACAGCTGGTAAGACATACCTTCTGACAGGCTCTTTTGCACACATGCTTGTATTCTTTAGCTTTGGATTCGGAATGATAACCTGCACCTACAATTAAGGCAAAAGGAGAAGATATTACACTACCTGCCAAACTGTAGCTTTTGTTCCGCATAAAGAATTAAGACAGAGGCAGATACAGCCTTCCTTAATCTGGATTACATTGGCATTTCCTTTTTGTATCAGTGTTTAACAATTTTATGCATTCCAACGTTGATTCAAATACATTCAGTAAAATATAGGACACAGAGCATATATGCAGAAGCACACAGCTGTAAGTCTCAGCATCATACAATCTCTTTCTATAAACACTGTCCAAGAGACTCGCTTTTTGCTCATTCTTGGAGGACTTCCAGCATAGCTTTTTTATTTATTGTCCATTATTGGGCAAAAAACTCAGGTTTAAGTCAAACTGCAATTTCCTTTTGACCACTGATTTGCAAGTTTGCAGTTACCATTCTGTTCATCTTCTCATGTTTGCGCTACATTTTTAGAGCTCATTACTCCGACTTCAGAAGCAGAAGAGTTCCTTAAAATAACAACAATCATATAATTTTTTTTCATCTTTTTCTCATTTTCAGTCTTTATTCTGCCCTGTTTTGCACCTACTGTGCCCTGCTTCAATACCTGAAAAATGTACAAATGCCTGCTATTTGACTAAATGCAACATCAGAAAAATAACAGACAATACTAGCACACCAGTATTTAAATTCCATTTCTTCTGGTTTTGCATACTTTGAACTTGAAAAATACGTTTATATTTATCTCAGCTTTCCTTTCCTCACCTTTAGAAACGTTAGCTTTGAGAAACTCTAATACAGTAAGTTCTAACAGTACTAGCAAAAGAAAAAGAATTTTAAACAAAGTAACCCAGTAAAGGACAATATATTGAACAATTCTATTTGCTCTTAAAATATATACCAGAGTCATCAAATATCAACCCAGAATAATTTATTTGAGGTTTTTAGGGTATTTTTACCTTAAGGATTTTATAAACCAAGTAGCATGTCGGTTTTTCAAGTATTTTAGGTGTCACCAGGCTACTCCTGCTCAATTTCACCTCATGTCATCATACATATGCTATAACAAATACACAACCAGATACAAGCATTGCTAATATTTTCAAGACTAATAGTATTTATGAAAGAACCTATCAAAAAAAAAATTGAGCAAGACACATATAACATCATTTTTGTATCACATCTGAATAGATGACCTCTTCATTACATGTGGAAAAAATAAACAGTAATTCTCTTAAATACAAGCAAGATAAAAAAACATTAGACTTGGAGGCAAACTTTCAAAATGGTAAAAAAAAAACAAGTTCTGCAACAAATGACCTAAGGAGGTTTCAAAAAGCCTTAACTAGACTGTACTTATGGACAAGTTAAATAAGAAACAGCTTTTATATATATATATGTATATATATAAGAAAAGTCAGTAATGAAACAGCTATGTTTGATCCTATATAGTATAAAGAAATAGACTGAAAGATCTCTCACATTTTGTAGGTTTCCCAAGTTTAGCAGATAACTGCATAATTTGACATTTTATAACCATTTAAATTTAGGGATTTTGTTTGGGGTTTTCTTTGTCAAGAAGAAAAATTAAAAAAACATTCAGAACACCCAAAGCCGTACATTTTTATTAACAGTTTCCAAGATCCTCCAGCCAATGCAACTTCCAATCAAACTCTTCACTCCCAGATTTACACCCAAAGTTAATATCACTTCATTAACATACTAGTAGTCCAAAGTCAATACAAAATTTGAGTGGATATTTAGTTTGTATATGCACTATTTCCATTCCGGCTGTTATGCTTCTGCAGCTTACCTGCATGGACAAGCACAAATCCCACTCGTTTCCCTCTTTGGGTTTGCTTTGTTTCGGGCTCTTTGACCACCACTTTTACAGCTGTAACCTGAGACGATTTGGAAGGTAACACTTCTACTGAACTTATCCCCTTCTCCATGATCATACATTAGGATCACCATCTTCTACTGGAAAAGAGCACCTTTCCATTCAAAAATAAACTCTGGAGAAGAATCATCCTAAAATCAGATCACATGCATACATTAGATACTGATTTCAAGAAATAAATTTCATACAAATAACTTCAGAAAGAAATGTTGGAAGAGAGGTTTGCAACAAGGAGAGTATGCCTCTTGAAATAAGCTTCTAAGTCCTGCCTCTTCCCTAGCTACCAGTATTAATGAGACTTAAAATAATCAAAGTCCATGTTGCAAGTTGAAAGCAGCCTTTTCGTTACAACTTAACTTGAACCTAATGATCTTTCCAGACATTGTAGGGAATTATTGATATAAAGCTTGCCCATGACTAAGAGAAAGCTGCTTCCCATGGTCTCCTTTTATTCAACAGTACAACTTATTCTCCACCCATCATGCTTAACTAGTTTTTAATGTGATAATGCTCCATAGCCACAATCTTTACTTCTTAGAAGTGTCGTCCCCTGCTTGTGTGGAAAGTCCTAAGCAGCACTGTAGCAATGCTGGCAAAAGCTGAAATATTGTATATGTGGTTGCACAAGAGAATCCCCTATCCTCAAATCACATGAGGGCATCTGCCTGTGAGATTTTGTGTCTACATTCCATGTAGGGGATATAGAAATCATGCATTAACACAAATTCAATAGTCATATAAGAATTTACGAAATTGTGCTCTAGAGAATCGTGGCATGTGAGTAACACTTAAAAATGCTGTACCTTTTCCTTGCTTTTGCTCTACTCTTCCATACTTTTTCATTCCTTAATCTTATTATTCTCCAATAATTGGGGAGGAAGGGGGGGGGGGGGGGGGAGGGAGGGATGGAAAGACACTAACTTTTTTTCATGGCAAAGTATTTCTAAAAAAATGCCAAATAAACCTAAACCAGTGAAAGTTTGCCTAGACAAGCCTAAGGATTATTAGTGAACCACAACATGCTTAAGTTAATCTCAGATAATTTAGTAACCCTATTTGGTTTTGATCTTAACCTTTAAAATGTTAATCTAATTTAACATTTACAGACAGTTAATGGAAAAACTGTCAGCATATTCTAATATACAAAACAAAAAAGCTCACAAGTTAAAGTACAGAACAATGTATTTTTCAGGAGTCACAAAAGAAATTCACTGTATTTACTGCTCCTCTTATCCACAGCCTAAAATCCTGACAAAATACTGTTTCTCTAGTTCAGCAGGTAAAATTAAAACCAGATATTCTACAAGTTGAATTAATTCAGGAAATGAAAAAACATACAGTGTTAATGCACGAACAGAGAAGACCTCTATAACATATTAAGAAGCCCAATATGTCTTTCACTCCTACCACATTGAAAGGGACTATTTGTAACCTAGGAATACTAGAAAGCGAATAGAATTTAAAAAAATGAGAGGTTTAATACATAGGATTTGAACCACAGATTTTGCAAATGCTATATGGCTTATTCCAGTAATTAAATACCACTCCATTTAAACAACCAAAACAATGTAAATGCTGTTTAGCAAGATTCAGCACTGGTGCAGAACAAAGTTGTTGGTTTACCACAATCATCTTTTCAATAAAGAAAATTATCATAGCTTTCTAGGAAGTTATTTATTTCCACTCATTGTTCCTTAGATGTTAAATGTGTATCAGTATCTTAACATATTTATAAATTTGCATTTTAAAATTAAATATGAACTTGTTGTTATAACTATAAATATACGTATTTATACAAAATAAAGACCACTACAAATACAGAGACTCTACAGAAAGAAAAAGCATTTATGGACTATATCCCATTGTAATGGTCTGCTGTATAAACTTCAGAGTAAAATTAAAGTCCTAATCACTGCATTTACATCCTTTTTTCTAATAATAATGAAGAAAGTTTGGGCAGCCATGGGTACAGGCTGTAAGCTGAAACACAGCCTGCTTCCTACAAACTCTTGCGTTGCTGCATCTTATCACACCACACAGAATGTCATTACAGAAACAAGGGGATGATGAAGACTTAAGCAAAATGACACAGGAGCAAGTGAGGAACCTATACACCTGCAGAAATGGAAGAAATAGTGTGGTGATAGTGAAAGCAATATTGATGCTTAGTTAAACTGGCTTTGAAAATGAAGATACAGGTGCCACTTAAAGACTAATAGTGTTAACTCCAGACTGAAAACCCTAATTAGATTTTTGCACATGCTCAGGTCTGAGGATTCACTTATTTTTACCAAACAACGTATAATCAACCTATCTGAATAATTTTCTTCATTTCATAACACCCCTTCCACCTCAAACTGTTCAAGTCCTTTCAAATTTCATTCACAAACCCACAGCTTCACTTTGTAAGCTCTCGTTGGACTCAACCTTTCCCTCTCTAGCGTCTTGTTGGAGTTATCTGTTCTCCTCCCTTGCTGTCACACATTTAAACTTCTGACCTCATCCCTCCTTGTTACACAGCTCACTGCTGAACACCCAGAAACGGTGGAGGAATACACACCCCAGTTCCACTCCTGAAGAACATGAACCACAACGCTTTTATCAAAGTAGTTCAAAACACAGAACTGAAAAAGTAACTCTGAATCCCACACAGGCACTCAGAAAATGTAACTAATGCGAGTGTAGAAAGAGCTGCTTGGCCATTCCCAGTGTGCTTGGCACGGCCACTACAGCTGTTCCCTCGGTCTGAGGTGACCGGCACTGCTCCCCCCTAACTCCAAGCCCTGCTAACACTCGAGGCACAGCAAACTGCTCCATAAAGCAGGCACGGATGCGGCACAGGGAGGGGGAGGGGGGCACGGGGACGTCCCCGTCCCCACCCCGGCAGAACGGAGCTCTGTGTTTCAGTCAGAGGCTGGAGCGGGGCTGCCCGAGGAGCAGCAGGCCGAGAGGGAAGCGCCTCACGGCGCCCGCGGGCAGCCGAGCCCCCGGCAGCCCTGAGGGACCAGCGGTAACCGGGAAGCTGACAGGGAACGAGCAACCGACAGCCATGGAGCAAAAGTAGAAAAGAAACTTTTATTGGGGGGGGAGAAACTCGCCCAGTGCGGCCGCCGCCCCACGGAGACCCCTGGGGGGCCCGGGCGGCCTCTCGCTGCCTCAGCCCCGCAGCGCTGCCGGCGGAGGAGGCCGGGGCGGCCGCACGGCGGGAGGGGCCGCGGCCCCCCAGCCCCGTTACCGCCTCAGGCAGGCGGCGGCCGCCGGCCCCACCATCGCCATGGCGACGCCCGGGGTCATCGCCCCCCCCCCCCGGAGGTAGGGCCGCCGCGGCGGGGTGACGTCACCCAGAGGAGCCCCCGCCGGCGGCGCGCGGACCGCTGGAGCCCGCACGGCCGCCTCACGGCGCGGCCGTTACGCCCCATAACGGCCCGCGGAGCCCCGGCGCGGGGGTAAGCGGGCGCGGGGAAGTGCGAGAGGCCGGGCCGGGGGAGGCGGGGAGCGGCGGGCTAAGGCGGGGCAGGGCGGCACCAGGCGCCAAGCACTCACCCTCCGCCGCCGTCAGCCTCGCGCACACCCGGAACCACCCGCCCGCCCGTTGCCTCGGTGAGGATGAGGCGTCCCGCCCGCCGCCCCCTCCGATTGGGCGAAGCGAGCCAGCCGACCGGAAAGAGCGTCTGCGCTGATTGGCGTTTCGGAAGGCGAATGCGGCGCCAGCTGCCGCGGGAACACCAGTCGGGGGCGGGCAGCTGAAGGGCGCCTCTCGCCTCCTCCCCGCGGGGCGGGCGGAGCGTGCCGGGGCTCGCTCCGTGCTTGTCGGGCGGGCGCTGCTGGCCGGGGTGGCTCGGGAGGCGGCTGTGAGAGAGCAGGCAGCGGCCAGGCCCGGGGGGGGCCATCAGCTTCCCCAGGAGGTGGTGGGAATGGCGACCGCGGCCTCCCCGAGGGGAAGGTGGCTGCTGGGGGCGCTGCGCGGCCGGGGCAGGAGCAGCCGGGGGGAGCGCCCTGCTTGTCCCGGCCGCCTTTCCCGGGCCGCTAGGCCTCCAGGCCTCTTTTCCCTCCCGCCCCTTGGGTAACTTCCTCACAGACGGCTCTTTCCACCGAGCAAAACCTCTACACCAAGCGTGCCCAGTCCCTGAGGGGTGTTGTGTGTGAGAAGCTGGGTTGTGGTTCGGGGCTCTTCACCCTGCGCCCAGGAGATGAGTGACTTCTGATAGCTGACTGAAACAAAACAAAATTTATTGATGACAAAACCATTTTGTAATAGTCCTATCAGGAAACTCACAAAATAATTGGGTATTTTACATCTTTCTGCTTCAATGGGCATTTGAGTCGTGTACTGGTAGAGAGATACTGTTAGAAGAGAATTTCAGTACGCTTTGCTGTAAAGGAGACTCAACATCATTTTGTAAAGCTACGTTCCCAGGAAGGAGAGCATAGCTAAGCCCTGTTTCCTTGATAACTTCTCAGATGATCATCACATCATGTAGATGTGAGCCTCGAGCAGCCAGCTGTGTGCATGCTTCGTTAGCCCAGTCCCCATTGCCTGCAGTTCCTGCCTTCGCACTTCAGAGCCCCTGCTCTTTGTAGGACTGGGAAACGAGACCAGATGTCCTTATGGACTTGATTAGATCATCGAGTACATTTATCTTAAGCTGACACCTCAAATTCTCATTTGCAAAGGTCAGCTTTTTCAAGTTGAAACTGTGAAATTTTTACAAGATCAAGACACGGTGGCTCTCTTTGCAGAATTCACTAAAGAGGTTTCCCTGATCTCTCGCTCAAGCTCCAATGTGAGCAGTGATAGGATGTGTTTTGTATAAAAGATTCTCTCGACCCCTCTAGAAGAAACAGATTTCAACTTCTCCCCATTTTTCTTTTCCTAAAAGTGAGCACGTGTAGCTGTGGCTGTGCTTCCTGCCACAGTGAACAGTATCATTTGCTCTTCGCAAGCAAGCTGTCAGGAACTGACCTGCTTCAGCCAAACTACATCTTTACAGGGAATTTTTACAAATCTGTAGAAACTGTACTGTAGAAACAGTACTTCCTCTGACACTGATTTCATTCACTAGCCAAAATACATTTCAAAGCAAATAATAACCAGTAATAGATTACTTACACTTCATACCATCATTACCACACAAGACAAACATAATTTGGTCTCAGTTGCATATGTAGTGAATGTATTTTAGCCTGTGGCCACCACGTTGCACACAAGTTATATCATATATTAAACATTAACAGAAACTTGAGCACTGAACTGCCAAGAGCCAAACAAAAATTGTGGAAACTAACCTTTTTACCCCCAGACTTTATTCCACCTCCACTGTGTCCTAATCTTTCTGTGTAGGATCTTCCCCAGGCACTCAGAAGGCTTGTTTCTGGCCTGCTTGTAATCACAGAAACCCCTTTTATGTCTTTTCTCCCAATAAATAACAATGTGCTTCCATTAATTTTTGTACTGTTGATGTGATTTTGTTTCAATGACCTGCCTTAAATTTTTTTTAGCCATGCAAAAAAATGTCAAGAACAAATGCAAGTCTCCTTTTTCAACACACATTTTTGGCACACAAAACTATGTGGCTTATGGAGATCAGCTTTTGTCTTCCACATTACCAGGTGCTTCCTCTTCTGTTGGATAAAACTACAAGGAAGTAACGTGAAGTCCACAAGCCCTTAGAAAATCCTTGGCCTCCTTTCACAGATCTTATGGTGAGGTCCAAATCCCAGTTGTGAGTTGCTCTGTTGCCAATTATTTTTTTAAAAGTCCTCGTTATTCTTGACAGCGATGCTGAAGTGAACCAAGAAGATTCCACAAAGTACTTTCTTTGCCTCTCAGGCAGCAATAGTCACATTTGAGCTAGGACAATCTGATTTGGGGGGAGGAGGAGGGTGTTGTGCAGAAGTATTGCAACGCTCTTGCCTTCTGGCTGCAACCTTTCTCTGACACACAATGTTGGCCACTATGAAAGCAGCTTTGATTTGATCTTGTGCAATAATCTACGACCTGTGTAAGGTCCTACACACCTTCTTCCCCCCACTTTCCCTTTCTCTGTCCACCCCTCCTGTCTGTTGGCTAAGAAAGAGGCGGCACATGTGGCTGAAAGTCAGCTACACATATTGTGACTTGACCCTCCTGTCAAATCTCCTTGAAGTTGGCCAGCAGGTTCAAATTACGAAGGTAGGCTGACAGACTGACGGATGGACAGCGTGATCATGGAGCCCTGCTTTAGGGGGGGAAGCTAAAAATGTTGTCAATGTTTGGTCCTACCCTATTCTCCAGGAGAACTGGATTTCAAATCCAAATGTTTTCACTTGTCTTTTTGAGGCTTTTACTTAATTTGTCCCTTGCTGCCAGTGACAGTTTCCAAACTGGCTAAGTATTTCTGGTGTTTTTCCTATTTTCTGGTCCTTGCTTTTCTCTAGATTTGTGTTGCTACTCCAATAAAAAGGTGATCTCATTCTGTAAATCATTCCTCAGTGTACAGGTTTGAAGTGAAAGACTTCCTTTATTCCTTTTACAAAAGTTTCCAGCTGTGTTTTAACGCCTGGTTTTAGTTTTGTTCTATTTCTTGTTGATTATCTTAGATTTCTTGCACTTTGTGTTTCAAAGCAGAGTCTACTAGCGTTACTTCCTGATTTGATAACAAGCTTATTTGCTGCTTTAATTTATTCTGAATAAAAGTGGCTGTTCAAGCCCAGAGGCTTCAGTGAGGCTTCATCTTACTTGCTGTACTATAATTAAACCATTAATTAAATAAAATCTGAGGTAAGCATGCAGACATGTCTAAATTAGTTCTTGGAACTTAAAATATTGTTTTAATACCGACACCCTCCATTTCCTGAAAGAAAAGCTCAGAGAGGGAATACTTTTGGGGTTTTTTTTGACCAAATGTTGAGTGGGGTGATCCCACGTGCTCAGCAAGAATTTAAATGCATCTGCAGTCAGGCAGACCCACAGACATTCAAGCAGGTACAAGCGCATCCCCACAAGAAGCATTTTAACACAACACAGCTGGAAACGTCTTTGACCAGGATTTTGAGAAGTGCTCTGCTCCAGAGGTGTGAGCAATACTCAATTAGGAGCTGCGTGCAAGGCGTATGTGTTTGCTGTTAAACTCAGTGAGTTGCTTAACACCCTGTCAAGCAAAATCATTTGCCTCGGCTCAGGGAAACAAGATGAAGTCCAGCCTCTCTCTGCTGCCTCACAACTCCCATTCAGACCCAGCGGTATAAACTCATCGAACAGGGTTAGGGTGGGTGCTCTATACATGTCCTGTAGTTCCTCCACTGAGGAAATGCCTTGCAGAGAGAAATTCTGGAGCTTCTTTGAGTAAGTCTAGGCAACACTGTATGCATCTATGAGGTTCTGTCAAATCAGGCCCACGTATCTGACAACTTACATTCATGGAGTCATAGAACGGTGTGTTGGAAGGGACCTTAAAGATCATCCAGTTCCAACCCCCCTGCCATGGGCAGGGGCAAATTCAGATACTGGTTTGTTACAATGATGTGGACAAAGTACAGAGAAAAGGGAGAAACCAAGGGAGAAACCATTTGATACTTTTGCTAGTTACAACTCATCCAAGACTGCTGGATTTTCATTTATAAGAAAACATAACTTCATTAAGAAACCTGTAGTGAAGTAATTATTCAGCTGCTCCACTTCAAGGCATACTAGAATTTGGAGTTGGAGGTGCTAAGCTGTGGCCCTCAGGTGCAGTGACAGAATATTCAATTTAATAGTAAAAGACAAGAAAGACAGGCTTTTCAGCACGGCTTAGGTCTCCTCTTTAGTAATTCTTTAGCTTCTTGCAGGGCACCAGGAGAGCCGCTTTGAAAAAAGAGATCCCGACCTCACAAAACCACTCTGTCTTTGCTTCACAAAAGGAGGCATTCCTGGCAACAAAGAGCTGAACCTCTGGGTTGAGAGGTTTCAGTGCCTTCGGACACCTGGTAAGGACACAGATGCTGAGAAAAGGCTATAGAAGAGAAGACTCACATCCCTCTCCTATCTCTTTTGACCCAGATGAAAGGACAACCTTCAACAATCAATTCAAGACAAACTTAGCACTTAAAGAATTTGTCTGGGAAGTGGCTATGTGGGGGGAAAAAAGAAAAGAGAAGGGAACAACAACAAAGGCAAGCACGAAATGTATTGACCATTGCCCTATATTGACCATTCCAGTTTCATTTAGGAACTTTGTAGAAATGACTTGCAACAGAGAAAGCAGCTGAATGCACCAAGTACAACAGGAACAGTTAACTGAATGATTGCCTGCAAAAAGAGAATTAGCATCTCAAGGCCATTGTAAAGGCTGGAATCAATCTGCTCAGATACCACATTATTAATCCCCCTGAAAGACTGGCTGATCTTTGCAGGTAGCATAAATAAGCCTGCAGTCTTCTACAGGCATGCTTGTTTCCTCTGCATATGAAAAGGCCCCTTCTTTGACTTGCAGCCAGTAAAATAATGTTTTTTCCAGATAATGAGCCACTTCACATGAGGAAAATACTCTAGCATCCTGGACCTGTCTAAACAGCATTCCACATACTCCCGGCTGCTCAACACCCACACACAGTTATTTCCAACACTTGTTCCATCGCACCTCAAAAAACTTCAGCTCGGTGCGATTGCGATCTTCTCTCAGCCAGCTTTCACAGTTGTAACTCGATGGGGGCCAAATCATAAGACACAGGACTTTTGAGAAACGAAACTTAAAATATGTATTCATCAGCTGTTGCCAAAATAATCACTAGCAGTAAATCCCCGCAAGGTTTTGTCTTTATTCCTTAAAGATGGAAAGTGAGTTATATGCGTACTGGGTACGTACTGGCCATTGTAGCAGGATAGTCATCTCCTCATCCACCACTCTGGGAAGCCAGGACTCACAGAACAGTGGTTTTCAGAGTCAGAGATCATTTCTCCTCACACCCACACAAAGCATGCTGCAGATTTAAATACGACAATTTAAAAGTACATATTTTGGAAAAACAGGCCAAGCTGGTGACTAAGTAAATCCTGGACTAAGTTTTCTCCACATGTTTTATCATCTCATTATTTTTATGGGGTTTGACCTGCACGGTTGCTTTCTGCAGCTCTCCGTGGGTAACGATTTAAGTCCAGACCAAAGTTGTTTTATTGCACTCAAGGTATGATACAATTTCAGCAGGGCAGTCTTCACAACTTCCTCCTCTTCAGATTCTGGGGTACTGATCCAACTGCAACAAAGAGAGCTCAGGATACTCAAGTTCACTATGAAGCTTTAAGAATAATTGGCAAAATTATTCTCATATTGGGGAAGTTCTGATCTTCAGGATGTAAAAGGAGAACACCACCCATTCTCACCCCTCAGACTAGCTCATGAGCTCTATCAGCAAATTCACGTTTCGGAGAGATTGGGATTGGTACAAAAACCAGTGCAGGTTTATATTAGGACCGAATTTGCAGTTTTAAACTACATCTCTTTTAATACGTGATTTAAGTTCATCACCCTTCTCCAATATATTGTACCTTTTGCCTTTCCAAAGGTTTGACTCACAGCAAAGTAAAGCAGCCATTCTGTGATGCATCTTTACTTACCAAGGCAACTTGCTTTGCTGTCAAATGTAAATCTTGGGCCTCTTAAGAAAACCAGCTAGCTTTAGTGATAGATTTATATTCCTTTTACGTGCCACTGGTCTGCTACACCTGTTTTGACATTAATACAAGAGCGCTGCAAGTAACTCTGTAGCTGTCACTTTGTGCAGCATCCCTTTGGCTCGGTAAATTCCGCCGAGGGCCATGCGTGGCATGCTGCCATTCGCTGCTAACAGTTCGGACATGCACTCAAGTGGTCAGTCTGGTCTGCTGGATTGAGAGGGTGCTGACCCATCTGTGAGGCAGATGGGCTTCCACGGAGCATAAGGGTTGTGGGGTTTATTTAATTATAATAAAATAAAATTAAAACCCTGCTAACAAAACAGTTATTTTGCAAAGTCAAGCACTTGGACACCAAAATACAGAATAATGAAAACTGCTTCCCTTCATGGCATTATAATGTCAGACTACAGCTTAAAGAAAAGCATCCATTCATCTAACTGAAACAAATGCCAAAGCTGATTTCACATGTACTATGCTTGATTTTCTCTCTGACATGGTTTTGGTTCCTAGGCATTTATATTTAGTTTTGTCATACAAAACTCGTGTATGAGAAACCTGCAAAAATCCCAAAACCAAACCACCAAAAAAGCTGAACTTGTGGTTGGTTTGGGAACTGCTGACCTTCTTTCCCACCTCTGGCCATAAGGACACCTTTCAGAACAACTGTAGGTCAACACCAGAGGCGTTGTTCATCACAGCTCATCTTCTCAGGCTCTCTCCCTGCTAGTGCTGCTGTCATTACTTTTCCAGAACTCTTTCAGTAAAAGGACCAATGGCTCAGGCTGTCCTGCCCTGCCTCAAAATTCTCCTAAAGCCCATGGCATCTGTTCTCAGGGCAGCTCACACACCCGCTCCCTCTTTGAGTGCCCTGGTATTAACCTAAGGGGGAAAGCAGGCAGGGGAAGGAGGAATTGAAGCAGCTTATGCTTAGGGGAGGGGGTTGCACTCCACAGAAATTATTTTAACTCGTCACCTGTAGAAGTCACAGCCACCCTAAAACATTCCCTTTGCTATTCTTAGTCCTTTTGCTAACCACTTCTGTTCAGACTTCTATTTTCCACAGTCAAACTGCCAACCCATTTGAGCAGTGGTTCAGCCACACACGTTGCTGACTGCAACGGGCAGTTTTTCTTTTCAGAATTATAATGTCGGTCTTTGACTCATGCTGTCGGAAGTCAATACAAACCTCATCTGCCTCAGTTGTCCTTTCCCTCCTTCCTCACTCCAGAAGGATAAAAAGAGAAAGGTCTAAGTGCATTGGGCTGGATTTCAGTGCGAAGCCAAGGGATTTGTGCAGTGCCAAGGAGCGCATGGGATGCAGTCCAAGAGCATTTGCCCACGACAACGTGGCAACCAGCCTTTGGATCGGGTGTCTCCGAGAATGGGACAGGAGATTTGCCAGTGTGCTCACTGGAGGCTAGAAGCAGTGTTGTTTAAAACTTGCATAGTCTCAGATGGCTGAAATAGAGCTGGAACAGTACTGAGTAGGGATTGCTCATATGCTAGTGATGAGGAGGATGTAAAGTAATAATGACCTTAAGTGACATTAATCTAGATTGGATCCAGAACCCAGACAAAAATACTCCCATTTGTAACACGGTATGTCAAGCACAGAAAGAAAAATACAAGACAAGACCTTTCTGCCACCTCATCTTGCTTTTTACAGGAATACAGTAACATAATCCTGTGCATGAAAAGGTACATTTTTAAGACTGCAACCTTCCTAATGTAAAGTACTGTATGAAATAATGACAATTACTGTGCTATCAGAACTACTACTTTTGCTGTTCTTATCATAGCTACAAAACTGAGGCATTTAACTCATGACTTAAGACAAGTGCAAAACAACCTAACCACTCTAGTAGTTTGAAATATATATCACATATAACATAAGTTTTTAAGACTTTTATTACGAAAAAAATCCACAGTATTTTGGTTGGATTTTGTTTGCTAAAAAAGCATATTACAGCACAACTTACTGTTATTTTTGGACACTATTAAAATATGAAATGAACAAAAAGCCAACTTGCTATTAATTGGAAATAATACATTTAATTTTTAGAAGAAAGGAATAATAGAAAACATACGTGGCTCTTCATCTCTGGTTGTCTGATCTTTCTCAGTTTTTAAATAAATCAAACCCTCTTGTGATTTCCACTTGTAATATTAGATCTTTAAATGTCTGGCTTACACTCTAGCATGAGCTCTGATGGCTGCCAACTTGGAGACAAACTACTTTATACCAGACCTCCATAAGTTGCTAGAAAAATTAGTTCTGTCTCACTTTTAACAGTCCTGTTTTTTGAGGGTTTTTTTTTTTTTACTTAATTGCCATCAGGTTTGCTGGTTACATGGCATTTAGTGAAAGGGAGAAATAAAAATCATATTTTAAAGTTCAGAGGTTAGAATTTCCAGATCCTATTTTCATGTGTAAAAGGATGAGATGGTCAAAAACATCCTTTGTTTTGTTTACACCAAGACCAATGAATTGCAAGGAATTCTAGATGAGACATGACCACTTCTTATCAGACTTAGAAGATACGCTTCTCCTGAAAACACAGAAAGAAATCACTCCAGATTTTGTTAGTATTGTTCTGGAGTTATAGAGATTAGATGATGGGCTTTGAGCCATTAGGACATAGTAAGTAATTATTTGATTTTTTAAAAAAAGTCGGGGGGTGGGGAAGAGAGGCTCTAGATCTAATCATTTTACAAACAGACAAAAAATTTCCCATCTAAGATGCATGCTGGGACAGATCCTGCAGTTCTTCCCAACCAAGATGCCCCCCCTTCAGGACTCAGCAACTTGAGAACAAAAACAACAATAAAAAGAACATCTGATTAGTTAAAATTATCATACATTAAACATTTAAATGATACCCAACACACAATACCACACAGCAAAATATTTTTTTCAGCCAATAGTTAAAACCACTGTCAAGTCTGCCTTCATAATTTTTGTGCATTTTGTCTTGCTATGACTCCCAAGTACAGGCTAGGCTTCCTAAATGGAAGAAAGAAGGTAGCCAGCACATGTGCATGTAAGAAAAGACACAGCATAACTTATACCGTCTTCATTTCAATAAGAATTCATCACTATTTATGAATTTATAATTTTGTAATCATTTTTTGTTCAATCAGTCCTCCAGCAAAGTTACTGTAAAGGACAGATGCATTGAAGTAGTACAGAAGTTCTGTTGGATAGTTTTGGACCCATGAGTCATTCAGCGTAGCTGGGCATTCCAGAGGAGTGGAGATTCACTGACGCCACAGATTTTCCAATAAAGTTATAAAAGCACCGAGCCAAAAAGAAAAGCACTGGTAATTTAAGTGACTCAACTACTGCCAGGAAGTCAAACACAGCAGACTATGCCTACTGCTAGTGCACAAGCCAGGACACTCCTCTGTAAGAGCACGCACATCAAATGCATCAAAACAGAAGTATCTGGTAGAACTTGGCAGGGTTAGATTAAGACACAGTACAGTTTGTTGCCTTTCATCCCCCACCAAATTTGCTTTTTCATACAAATTATTAAACAAAATTAAGGGAGACTGTGGACTTGCTATTAGAACAGTGTTTGCTGGTGCACCAACACAGAATGACACTTTCTGTTGTTGCTACAGCTACAAAATGGTGCTTTCACAAAGTAAGTACCTACGACCATGAGTCCTACCCACGCTGTATTTCTGAAAGAAACAGAACAGTTATGAACGTACCTGCTTCCCCACTGACAAGGTGTAATATTCTAAGTGCACCGTTGCCATCTCCTGTCACTGGCCACTGTCAGGGGTCAGATGCTGGGCTAGGTGGGTCCTTCATTTGACTTGCATTTCTGTTCAGACCTTTCGCTTTTGTTCTCAGCTTTCCAGTCTTCCACACACTTTGTACATAAACGCTTGCCCTTCCGTCACCATATCCTAGTTCTAACTCTCGTTCACTTCAAGCTACTGCCCCTAGTGCATTTCATATGCCTACAAAATATATGCCATGCAATGAACCACACGTAGAAAAAATCTGTACAAATACATGGTGTGTCTAAATTTTATCCTTTCAGCTTGGTGTCACTGCTCTGGCACCTGGAAATCATACCATAGGTGCCAGTCTTAAGTAACTGCATTGCAGACAGACAACTACTTAGTTTTCCATGCTGCAAATTTTATTCTAAAATTAATATGATCTTTCATTATTGGGGAGGCTTGTCTCCTCATCCACTGTCTGTCTCAGATGCATAAATGTACATTTTATCACTTTCGTATGACACAACAGTTTCTTAAGTAGTACCGATTGGTTCTCCCGTTTGATGCAGGGATGCTTCCCTTGGTAGAAAACTCTTTGTTTCCCAAAGCATCTTTCTTCATAAATTCATTGTCTTGCTGAATATCACTATGCTGTTCTCCACTGTATACCCATGTTCAGAAGCTTCCTGCCACTTCCAGTAGGATGTTTCAGAAATTAACAATACCTCTTTAAAATTACAAATTGCCTTTCAGCTCCTTCTTTCTAACTTTTTAGTTCTTTTTTTGATACAATGTTGTATTTCCATTAGAGCTGATACAGCAAACACTTAAAAAAAAACCACCCAAAAATCCCTAACCCAACCCCAAACTTAAAGAAAAATCAATCCCCACACTCCAGGGACGAAAGATCATTTTCTACCTATTGTATTTTCCCTGCACCACTGATACCTTCATCACCAACACTAATAACATGGCCAAACAACAGGGTTTCTAAAATTGTATCATCTAGATCTAGCTTTTATTTCTTTCTTGCTTTTAATACTTGCAATGATGGAAGATCTTATATAAGTCTAACTAAATTAATGGGAATGCAATATTAATAGCAAGAAGTTTAATGTTGACATAATTTCATTCAGGCGCAGAACACCACCACACAGCTAAGTATCCAAAATTCCTTCGGGCCAATTTAAACCATTTATTTCCAACATATATTAATGAAACACCTCTAAATGGCAGTATTTCCATTAATTAGTTCTGTTATCCAGGAAGTCTTAAAAGTATTTAGAGGAGAAATTAGTGAAGGATATATGTAATCTTTTAAAATGTACAGAAAACCTGTATACAAAATTTCTTCAATTTTTGGTTACAATACCACCTTGTTTATCAACAGAAATATGTTTTACAGACTTCTGTGGAATTAAAAACTTTAAGACCCTTTAGTCTCAGCAATAAATCTCTGCAGAAGTTATTTTCTTATTTATAAATTACAGCCATAATTATGACTACTTTTTGTAGCCATCTTCAGCATTTTTGTTATCTTTAAGAGACAGCATGATACTAAAGAAACAGCCCCAAACCCACCAATTCCTTCCTTACTTTTTTGTACTATTACTGGAAATCTACACCTTGAAAATACGTATTTGTTGTGGCAGAAGAAAAGACTGATTATCGCTCTAGTTACTTCAGTACTCACCACCATAATTAAGTGACTTCTCAGAAAATTTTAGGTGGATGGGAATCAGAGCAGGCTGTAGTTACTTTAATAGGTGTCGCCGGGTATAAGAATGGAACTAACGTCAACATCTGAGTAAAACTGAAGTTTAGTTATTTCAGTTTTTGCTTTTTCCTTGCCTGAAACTCTTCAGTTTTATTTTTGACAGATTTTATTAGCATTGATAAAGCAGGATCTATGCCTTTCTTAGCAACATCTCCTTTCTTTGCCATCTTGTTCTCCTGCCCCTTGCTTGCCTCCTGAAGATCTCGCTCCTTTTCTTCTCTTCGGCGAGCTTTTTCTTCCAAGATCTTTTCTACTGCTTTTGTCTTCTTGAAATTTGGATCTGAAGGATCCAAATTGAACAGGGGAGAAGTAAACATAGCTTGGAATCTTGTGTCAGCAACATTTACCTGAAGGGAGAAAAGGAGTATTTATTTTAGATAACTTTTACCCATGATAGCAAAGCTTTCAAACACAGTAAAATACGAGCTGCTTAGGGAGTCATAGCTCGTGAGATTGTTCACCATTCCTGGAAGTGCTCCAGTCACAGAATCCCAGCAAGTGTGAGGTAAAGAGCCAGAAGATTGGTAAAACAGACAAGTGAACACTTGCACAAATCCTGTATGCGCCTCTACTGGCAGACCAAGGAAAGGTTCGTTGTCAAGAACCAACCGGGGCAAAAGCAGCAGTGGATAACCATCAGAACAAACACACCAAGGAATATATTAGGCAACAAAATGTACAAGGCCTTGCATAAATAGCACCTTGTTGCCTTACACAGAGTTTAAGTCTGTTTCCTTCAACACTGTGTCAGTATATTTCTTGCTTTTTGAAAACAACCTTGAACTCCCCGAAAATGTAGATCTAGTTCTTCTCCTTCAGAGTAGGGGAGGAGAAGGATATGAAAAAAACAAAATTGTCCTGAAAATAATTGATATTAACAACGGTTCTAGCTGAGCCTTAAAATCAGGAGTATACCATTACCTGGAAGTCATCTTCTAGTAATTCTTTCTTCTTCATTAAGAGTTTCTTTTTCCTCTTGCTCAAATTCTGTTGTTCTACAATCTTTTTATAATTAAAATGTTTTCTGGCGTCATCCTCATCATCCATCATAAGTAGGGCCATTTCAGCCTGTTACAAAATAAAATAGTCCATGTACACAATGAAATTAAGTTTCCTACAACAAATGTAACAACTCATTAATGAAGTCTGTATGAGCTGACACACACATAAATGAGTTGAAACAGGGTTGTCAGGGCAGTATTATTCCATCCATAACAATGTTCTTTTAACATTTAACATATAGAAGTTGATTTCCTTTTTATTAGATATAAAATAAATGCAAATACCCACATTCAACTTTCAAACATACTAATAATATAATCTGGAAATTGCACACTATAACTTTGAAATCACAATTTTATATTGATATCTATACAGCAAAATAAAAATTAACATATAAGAATTCAATAAATTATTTAGCTAACTTGTCCTGAGGAAGAATGAAAAACAAGCATGCAATACCAAACAACTCAGTCTTCAAAGTTAAAAGTCTACAGGACAATTTTTTAACACACAAATATTTCATACAGTGCTGACGTTAGGGGTAAATGTTGAGCACCACGCAACATGAAAACTTACTGTGGCAGCTTTAAAGCCAGAGGGATTATCAGCTCAACCGGTATGACTTCTGTGCCCTCACATTTCAGTGCTGCCTATCCCTGCTGTGTTCAACTGTCCCAGAAAGGTAGCCTGGTATAATCTTAAAGACATCAAGTCACGTGCCACCTACCATTTTTCTTGTGTAGTTCTTGTTCCAACAGCTCTCGCTATTAAAATTATACAATTCTATTCTATTGCCATCCTATGGAATTCAGTAGTTCCACTCACAAACATAGCAAATATTTACAGAATTCAGGCAATGCAACATCTGTAATTCTTAACATCTTAAACCACTTTACCTTCTGTCTTTCAACTTCATCTTCATCTTCTGAGGTACTTTCAACAGATTCTGGCTTCTTCTTTACACCTGAGTGCAAATATAAGATATGATTAAACATGTTTATTCAAGTTTATTCACGATAACATAATTTACTGATGAATAGAACCTCTAAGTGCATCTCATTTTCTTGTAATCAATACTTAAGTGTCAGATGCGGGAAAAAGGCTGAAAAGTTAGAGAAAAGCCAGCTAGACCTAAAGCAATAACAATCCGCTGAATATTTGTTTCAGGAGGCAGCAATATTCAAATGGCATAAACAAATCAACAACAAAGAACAGTTAGAAAAAATGGGTTTACTGTGTTTTTCATAGAGCCATAGAGAGAAGTATCACAACAGTGCAGGCAAGCACATGACATCACTCCACTCCCAGGGTGTTTTAAAGAGATATTAGCTTATATACTTATAAATGTAATTGAAGTGTTCTGCAGTTCTCAAATTGCTCATCCTTTCTACTTAAGTAGACAACGAAGTACCTACTTTAGAATAAATGGCAAATATGCACCTCTTCTCCGTACCCAGAATACAAGTCCGGCAGATGAGTAAGAATTCATCAGTTTAAAAAAAAAAAAAAAAAAAGAAAAAGAAAAAAAAAAAAGGGAGAAACAGTTCTAGCACCAAAAACCCTCACAAAAAAAGACCTGAACAAAATCAAGGTAATTAAAATATGAGTGACTATTCAGATCAAATACTCTTCTGATGAAGCTCTCTTACTCTCTCAGAATTTACTTTAGATACGCAGCGCTGATTAGGCAGACATAATGGATAGTAACAGCGTAAGACATTAGTCAAACATAACTTTTAATGAAAACAGATCCATTTATAAATCCTACAAAATCAAATTACTCTCTTTGGAATGCCTGTAGATCTTGATCAAGAAGGAGCAGGAAAAGCAGAAGGTTTCCTGACCTGAACCACATACTCTGACCTTTGAGCTTGGAATTACATTCCCAGGCAATTTATTACAGTCCACTGGGGGTACTCTTAAGGAAGGTATTTGGCTCCATTTTGTTAAGCCAGATTTGTAGTCAGACTAAAAGTACAAACATGCCAGAAAAACGTCAAGTTATATCACTAAGTATACTCTGGAACAGGACACATTTCTTGAAGTACATTTTTTCTCCTTTGACTATTCTCTTGACTATTTCTAAATGGATTCCAAGCTGGAAATGGATTTCTAGAAGAAACAAACCACCAGCACCAAAAAATAAACTATCCAGATGCACAATGTCATCAGCTTAAGAACTGTTGATTTAGTAGTTCCAGAAAATGTGCAGGAAAATCAGATACAGACATAATATTGTTAACCTAACCTGCACAATTTATGTTAATATGTAGAAGGGAGAAATAAATGTCTTATGTAAGACTTCAACAACTATGAAATCTTTTGTATCTTCCCAGAACTGGCTAAACTACAGAAAAGGAATCAGAGGTATGAATTGGAGACAACTGTTCTAGAAGCTAAATCAGTAAATCCCTTTGCCTTTCCACCCATGCCCTCAAGTCATCTTCCCTCATCTTTCACTATATGTAGAATCACAGAATTGAAGATAGTTTAGCTTTATGCCTTCAAAGACTTCTGTTGCTGCAGATGGAGGTGAACCAGGAACTAGTATTAAACTAAGCTCTTTTCCATGAAAATCAATCAATCAATCAATCAGTCTTTCTTACTATGACACTATGCAACTAATAAAACCAGCTTGGGGCCTAAAAATCACTCTTAGCACTAAAAATTCTGCATCAGACTGAAAACAGTTCCGAATTCACAAATGCATCATTTTCTATCTTTTTTAACATACTCCTGACAAAGCACCTCTTCCCACATACATTCTGGAAGTCCCCCCCCCCACCACCATTTTTGCACACTTATGAATGTAAAACCTATGATAAAAGGCTTTCTCAAACGACTGCAAAACCTCTGATTTCCCCTAGTACCTATTCCCCACTGCCATCTTTAAAACAGATTTGTTCCGCCTTACAGCAGCAGATACTTGTCTTCAATGCTATGCGAATGTGATAGCTGCCACGAGCCAGTGAGAAAAGCTTCAAGTCTCTGCTGCAATCCCCCCTCAGGCTGCCACTCAGCTCTTTCTCAGCTCAAGAATCTAGTCTGCCACATTCATTTTGCACATCAACTTTCCAGTGCTAACAGTAAAAGCTAATCACAGTTTTGATATTTCAAACACAGAGATCGACCCCAGACCAAAAACTTCTCTCACAAGACCTCTTACCTGTCTCATTCAGAAGCCTGAAAGTTGGTCTCAAAAGCCTTGCAAAGACAGACAGTAAATAAATCAGTAACACAGCTGAGACCTTTATCTTCCCAGTACAGGTTCTACAACTGTACTAAGCTTTTGCTGTTAACCTCTTAATGTCCCCGCAGTCGTACTGCTACCATCTAGCATTAAGAAACCATCAATTCTTACATATATCATAAATCAGACCATCAGAAGGCATCAAAAGGTTTGGAACCTATAGGAGTTATTCCTTAAAGAATGATCAATAGAAAGTATGTTTAATAGTCTATAAAGTGTTCTGCAACTGCTGTGTGAACTCCAAAAGCAGGACATTGCTCCCATGTTAATGAGCAATCACACTATTCAGTTATTAATCTTCCAGCACTTCAAGCTACAAAAGTCGTTCTATCTTACACGAACCTGTTCTGAGACCCTGCAGAAACAGATGCAGTAAGACTGAAACTGGCCAGGCCAAATGAAGCTGTACAAAACTTTCTGAAATAGGTGCATCCATGTAAAACGAGTAACAAACTATTCTTCTTCTTGATAATATCAAACTAGAATCAAGCTTCTGCAATGCAACATCGAGGCTCATATATATGAAGCATTTTACATTTTAGCTTGTGGTACTATTGAAAATCCACAGAGGCACTATGCACAGATGAAAACTTTGTGCAAAGCAACCACTGTCATGAATTTCATGAGTGCTAATTTGCACACACCTGCACCCTGTGCAGACGCTCTTTGGGCATAGCAGGAACAAAGAATTTGCTCTACCTTGCCTCTCCCAAGAGGAAGCATCTACAGTACAAGAATCACTGCCTGCTTTACAGTTTTCAAAAACAAAGACAAACCTGATGAATACACACTCGAGTAGACTTCCCATAATTTCCAGTTTTCAAATTTGTGAGGCCCTTTGTCTAACAGCTTCTTACACTCTTTCAGTTGCCTAAGCTTGACAAAAACTTAATTTATACAAGACCCATACACACTATGGTCAACAAGTGAATCCAGCAAGGGAGCAAATACACCACTGCAAAACCCTAACAGTACTACTGCGTCCTCCCAGTTTCTGCACTGGTCCACCTGAGTCATGAGCATATCCAAAAGTCACATGCTTTTTCAGCATAATCTAAGATCATCTGACAGTCAGTTTCAGGGACAAATTTCAATTTATCAGGGGAATTGTGGAAGGCTTATGAAAAATTACAGTCATTCAAGTTGTATACTCTCTGTACCCTAGATAGAAAATTGGCAGAGTTACAGCCTAGTTCAAAGAAGATTGCAACCCATTTTCCCCAACTGGATAAGCTAGCTGTGCTTAAAAGCAACCCCAGCTATGAGACAGGCTGTTCTGGGTAAACTTGGTGAAAGCCAGACAAAATTGTGCTGTGTAATCATTGTTAAAATGTCAACTGGCTTGCAGCCAGCCACTGTACTCTCCCTTTAAAACCTCTGCAGGGCTAGCCACATTCTGTTTTTCTCCTGTTTCTCAGTAGATTATCAGTAATCTTGCAGAAAAAAGCTTCACTTTCTTAACCTTTATGGCTATTATACTATGCTCAAAGACTCCAGGAACACTAAAAGCCTATCCTCCAGACAAGAATCTGCAGATGAGACTGTTCTCTGCTGAGCCCCTCCATGACACAAAGAACTTCTTATATAATGCAGAAGAAAACATTATTTCAGAGATTTTACATAGAACGTTGAAACATCCATTATTAATATGAGAGTACTTACACGATCTTGTTATTGAAGAAAAATTAAAAAAGGGGTGGAAGGAATGGCATCTTTACAGTGAGTTCTGAAAAAAAACTATATACAACTTGCCAGGATAGCATGGCAGAAAACAGCACTGCATGACACCTTAAATTGCACTATTTTCTGTAAAACATGGGTAGGACTTACCCTACTGTTTGGTACTTCCGACACATATAAGCACAGTAAGAAACAAAGTCGTCTAGGTTTTGCTTTTGAATTATTTATTTTCTCCTAATACAAACTTCAAACCACCAGGACAGAAGAAGCCTATGCTGACTGGTATCAAATTAACATTAATGTATTCTGTTTAAATGGAACTTCGATCTGCACTGCTATACTGAAAGAAAACCCAATGAAAACAACAGACTGGTAATATTTGTAAATCTGTTGCTATCTTTTTTGTGTTTGTTTGCTTGTTTTCTTTCTTCTCCCCCTCCCCCCCTTTTTTTTTCTTCTTCTTTTAATATACAATAGCATGGAACACCCTTAGGTTTAGGCTCCCAAAAGCACGGAAAGCAGCTCACTTTAAGCCTTACACTTACTGATTATCCCTACCTTAGGATTTTAACCAGTAAAATCACACTCAAAATAAATTTACTATTACCACAGCAAAAGCTAACTTAAACATCAGACTAAAAAGCTTGTAAAAAAAGTATCCTAAAAATCTAAACTGGACAAGTTATTTCCTAAAATATTACATTTTACTGTTTGGGCTTCTAGGTAGCCAGAGTACACTAGTAAAAACATGTATGAGTGTAACAGAAAAGAAATTTGATTTCTTCTGAAAGACAACTTTGTTTATGATGCAAAAACATCTGACATTTTTGCAACGGACCCAAACTTCACAGGGACCCATATATACCTGGCTCCTCCTATATAAAAGGAAACAGGCTTCAAAGGCAATCAGGTTCTTTTCTTTGGAATATTTAGGGGTGCAGATGGTCAGTTTGTTTTTAACAGCCATCCCCAGAATTTGGCTACGTAATGTTTTCTGGTGAAAGCTAAAAGAACAACGTTCCCTACCATTCCACACACCCCAATATGCATAATTTCACAAGCACAGCAGCTGCAAATGGCACCTATGGAAATGGCACCTAGTTTATTTCATTCTGAACATGCTATTTCTGCATTTACTCTATCCCAACTTGTTTTGAAAGCTCATTATTTGAAGAAAGGGCAGACATATTCCAGTGGTCACCTGTCTTGACCCACCTGTTTTCTCAAGTTCTTCAGCAAAATATGGATCATTGAGATCAACATCAGATGGAAGCTCATCTTCACTCTGTTCTCTCTCAGCAGTAGCCTGTAACAAAGCACAAACATTACTTCAATCAACATATATACTACTTAAGTTTCACTGCAATTAGATGTTCCTTCTGTTAGTAACCATGAAGATGAAAGCTGAAATACTGTATGCTGAACATCATAAAACTACAATACACTAAAAATAGCTAGTAAAGACAAATCAACAATTTAAAAATCTGTTTCACAGACTGAAAGCTTTTTATGTACCTGAAGAAGGGCTACTTGTATATTCCAAGAATCTTTATTAGATGTACCCACTAACTGTAATGCACTACCTAACCATACCAGCACATTACAGGATCACAGCATTGTTATGTCCTTACTTTATGTTCCACAAAAGCTCTACTTACTTGAGCAAGGAGCTTCATTTTCCGCTCCAAAAGTCAAAAAGACTGACTTTGGATTTAAAAGAAAGCATGTTATTACTGGAAGTACTCTGTTGTACACCTTGCCCCTTGACTCAAATTTATCAGACTAAACAAGAATACTATGCTAGCAAAAGTTGCTCTACTACCTAACTGTGCTACTTACTCTATTCAGAGCACTCATTTTCTGTAAGGTTTAGGAAGTTACTCAGCACATGCCAGTTAAAACTAACTGGAATGCACAGTGTAACTCAAGCCACAGAGATTGCTCTTAAAAACATTCTTCTGCAACACGAATTACACTCAGAGTAATTTAAGAATTTAGGGAAGCTAGATTCTGTATGCTACATGTTTGGTTTTTTTCTAGCAGATGCACAAACATTTAATTTATCTGCCTATTTCTGCACATTACTGCCACAGGAGTCAGTTACTTCACAGTTACCTTCTGCGTGTGGAAAGATGAAGCAGCAGCAATTTTCACATTCCTATAGGACCATTTTGTTATTCACACAGAACTATTTACCAAATTCTCTTGCAATTTGAAATTTGAATAGTTCTTTGTGGCTATCAGTTCTTTGACGTTACACTTTTGGGAAACAAGTTTGTATCAGTTTAGGCCAAAAATTCCCCAAATAACAGTTACCATAACAACTCTGAACTGATATGCGTAAAGGAGCAAAAAGACCCTTCCTAATGCATTCGAAAATGTAAATTAAAACCCAAATGCTGTTATGAGTCATTTATCTTCAAAGCAAGAGGCAGATAAAACAAATTTTGTGTAAGCATACATATGATCAGTAGTATCCTGCATATCCTTTTGCTCTAAGATTGATGAGGCACTCTCGGTCTCTCCATATGAGTGCCCACTGCATATTCTAACCTTAAAACAGTACTGGAAGCTATCCAACTTTTTTAGCTTACCTAAACCAAACAATAACAGCAACTTAGGAAAACAAGCAACTCCCCTCAAGTGGCCAATGCAAGCATTACCTTTCTCTTTTTTTTTAGAATTCTTTTTTCTTTCTTCTTCTCTAGATATTTTTGCCATGGAGTTAGATTATCCTTTCCTTCCAACCTGTTTTTGACCATTTCTTCAGCAGTTTCTTTAAGGCCTAAACCAAAAAAAAGTATAAGTTAAAGAAATTATACGAATCTGATTGGTTTTTAAAAAATTAACTGTTTCCTCCTTTGTAAAATAATAATCTAGTTTTTCTTTAATGAGTCTGTGAAAACAACAAATATTGCTTAAAACAACATCTTTATAAATAACATCACTTTACAGGATGTGTTTTTCCAAATGACACATTCCTTCAGTATATACAACACTCAGAAGAGCTTGCTCATGTGATAATCTGATTCCCAGGACTCCTGCTATTCCTCAGAAAGGTCTCCCCTCCAGACATTAGACTGTGTAATCTATAGATGTCACTTTTTGAGGATGAGTAACACAATAAATAAATAAAAAAAAAAAAACCAACAACAACAGACATATACAGAGCCCTTATATTTAATGTACCTTCCTATACTTAGTTAAGATTCACAAAACCACTTTGAATACAGTCCAGTCATTCCCATTTTTTGTGCACGGCAAAACAAAGTACAAAAGATGAAGTGACTTGACAACAATTCTGAAATGTTAAATCACTATCAGAATAATATAGGGTCATCTCACAACTGGCTTAGCTGGTGCTATCCATTTCACACAGATTATCTGTTGTTGCTCTATCAGTATGCCTTGCTCACGTGATAAAGTTGCTATATTTAGCATCTCCATTGCTGAAACACTGCCTCTGTAATACTACTATAACAATGGTGCAGTATCTCTGATGGCCAGTGTATTTTTCATCCATCATTGTAAAAGAGAACAATAAGCTATTCTTTGAATAAATTAAAACCAAAAATAAATCTACAGCTAGAAAGCGCAGAAAAACATAAATAAAAAAACCCAATAATTTCTTGCATTATGTACTAATGTCATGATATGCATTAAGTTAAAGTAGGCAAGCTATTTTCAAGTCATCTGCCCTTTTAAAGCTACTTAGTACCAGTCTGCTTTAACAACAGAAAACCATGTAAAATTAAAACCAGCACATACCCAGCACAACAGTAAACCTAGATTCAGAGTCAATGCTTAAGGTAAATAGCCTTTTTTAAAAAAATAAATAAAAAATTTGTTAACAAGAAGCAGATTAAGAGCACAGTCTACTTGAAAGGTATCAGTCTCTCAAAGAAACAAACAAAATCTGAAATGTTTTCTGTTATCACAGATTACCAGCTCATACTGTAATAACTCAAGAACAAAACAAAACAAAAGCCAGCAGCAAGAGAAATAAACCATCCTCTTACTTACTTAGCACACCAAGTTACCTAAAGTAATTTTTATACTTAGCAGCTATGTGAACTGAAAGATTGAAGGAGGAGAGTACCATTCTCTCACCAGATTCAGTGAGAAACAGTAACTATCAGACCATTAGCTCAGATCTGCACCTCTTCCATACCCTTTTGTTGTGAGCATGGTGTAAGAGAAGCCCTCAACTTTCTGGTTCTGACCTATCAAGAGCTGGGAAAGTGGCTACGTTTCTGAAGGAAGTTTCCTCTTTACTTTCAGAGCATGACAGTTTTCTGAGGGTCCTAGAAAAGTAAACCTCATAGAAGTGCAATATATCTGGCTCTACATGATTCTCACATAACAGGATCAGACAAGTAAGTCTGGATATGCCAATTAGGTTTACATTAAATTCCATAATTTAGCACAGACTGCCACAGTTACAACGCCTAGCATTTAAAGCTGCATGCACAAATATATCGTAACTTTCAATTTAGCCTTTTTGCAAATATGCATTCTGAGTTTATCACATGATCCCATTTTACCTTTTCCAGAGTATCTTAACCATTTGACCTGTAGATTGCGAACACGTAACTACTCGATATTTTGTGATACTGTTTAATGTATAGCTAAGTTACTGAAATACACAGCAAAATTACCAAACAGAATTGAACCCTTCTCTAGAAACAGAATGGAGTTTTCTATATTATGTATCATTACAGTATTCAATGGTACAAAACATCACCTTAAAAAAGAATCCATTAAGTAACTGGAGCATCCCTATTTGACATCTAGAATATTTAAATCCAGAATAAGTACTTTATTTAAAAGCAATCTTCACTTTTTGGTGAAAAATTCCATACGGTTCAGGAATGCTTTTTCAAAAAGTCTTCATATCACACAGCACTTGGATGTTATGAGAACAAATACTGATTTCAGATGCAGCCTATACACTTTCAGCTTCTTCTTCACAAGATGGACACTTGCAAAAGCAAAATTTCACCACGCAAAGAGATTTACTGACTTGCCTTGCAACACACTGGAGCAGAATTCAGTGGCAGAAAGACAGAATCCACTTCCCTGGCAGGAGGCAACAGCCTGAGCAATGAAGTATTTTTCTCCTACCTGCAATTCCTTGTTTCATTCACTACACTGTTGTTTTTTTAACTTCTGTAACAAATGAGTCAGACATCCTATAGTTAACATCCTCTTTTATGGCATGACTGATGGGATCTTGGGAGCGTGTAGGAATCATGTTTCTCCTTCCCCCTCCAAGTCTGATGTTTGCTGTCTCTTCCCCAATTCTACTTGTTCTAATTGTCTCTCTTCAGCATCCCCTTCTTACCATCCCAGTCCAGCTCTCACCTAACCAAATCCTACTCTCCCATCCCTCATACCAGTTTTATTGCTTGGAAATTATATTTGGACCTCCCCAAATGCCCTAGCCTAGATCCCCTTCTTTCTCCCAACTCCCAGGTTTCTCAGTTGGCCAGTCCCCACTCCTCAACATTCCTTCCAGCTCTCCTCAGTAAAAAGGAGCTGAAAACAGAGTTCATCATGGAAAAAATGGGCAGCTTTCAGGGACAGTTCTACCAGTCCTCAGAAAATCAGGCAGAACATTTTTCTGAAAAACTGCAAACACCAATTCCTGTTCTTGCGCTTGTCAACACTCCAAAAATAATTCAAAGGCTGGGGAGCTGGTTACAACATGTCTGAAACACAAAGTGTGGACAAGATCTAAAATCATATTAAACTATGCCTTTTAGGAAGAAAAAAGTAGAGAAAAAAATATGAAGTGTCCTTCCACTATCCTGTGAAGAAGCCAGGATTAACAGTAAGTGGCAAACTGTTACAACCACAAAAACTGGGTACTAAACCAGCAAATAAATGCAGAGCCACGATAAAGGAAGGATATTGTATAGGTTCACTAAAAACGTGCCGCTAAGAAACCCTCTGTATTCATACAACAAAACCAAATATTTAGTTATTTCCAACTGTACACCTCTTCATCTCCAAACAAAAGCAGAGTCATCAGCTTCCCAGAAACTGAACTACTATTACTTTGCATATTGTTTTGCATACTTTTGTGGAAAAAATTACTGGCCAGGTAGCAACCTTGCAGATTCTCTCTGAAGACAGTAAATACTGAATTAAAACATGTCACATCTCCAGAAAAAAAAAGGAAAAAAAAGAAAAAAAAAAAAGACCCAAAATCGCAAAGGGGGTTACAAGATTTCTGATTTATTTGCCTGGAAAATGGAATCATTTGATCCATCTGGCACAGAAGGACTTGGAGGAAAACACAGCCCTTTCTTGTGGTATTTGGCAGTCTCATGAAAGGCATTAGAGTTTCTCCACAGATTAGAATGGCTTAGGAACTACTGTCCAGACCACTTCCCGAGAAGAAGAGAGTATTTAAGTGGTCAAAAGGCTTTTGATTGCAGAAGGGGAAAGGAATTGTCTACTTTAGGTGGAATTATTAACTGGCCATAGAAAAGGCTAATTTATGCCCTTATTGATATCATATTTTTTTAGACTAAATCAATCATACTAATTGTATTTAATCTTCACAAATAGGGACCAAGAAAAGGGGAAAAGGGTCATCTATGAGCATACAACTAAATCATACCTGAGCTAAAGGATTAGAAGTGTGATAAATACTACAACAAACCCAAGTATACTGCTTCTCTGACTGGTGGGAGAGTGGGGGAGGGTAAGCAGGGCAGAATTTTTGTTTCTCTACACACTTAGTTTTGAAAACTTTCGGAAGTTTTAACAGCATGCAATGTCACAATTATTGGAAGCTAAGAGGATACTTCTCTGTTCTCAGGAAATCTAAATGAGCAAATTCATCTTGCACATCATGTCTTACCAGAAAAAAGAATTAACTTGTTGCAGGTAGCTAAAAGGAATAGCAGACAAATATTCTGATAACATTAGAATTTGTCACCCCTGAAGATAAGACATCTTAAGACAGTTTTCCTAACATACTGCTAACTGCCTGAAAAGAAAACATGACACTTAGCAGCTGTCAAGTGCGAAGAACTACAGTGCTGAGCCCCTGCACAGCTGAGTACACACTGCTTCGTGGTGCGAGAGGTAAGACTGCTTCAGTCAGAGGACACACTAAGCAATGATACGGATTCGAGATATATATTCCATATGAGCATTTTTGTGCTCCATATAGTCTGTAACAACATACAGTTGGGGTTTACTATGCACTTTACAGAGACATGATTGCCTGCTATTCTGCTTCTGATGAAAACAGGTTTTATACTTTCCTTTAAGCCTAGCTAAATATTTACATCTCATTCGTCCCAAAGGAAGAATATTTAAGTCCAATGAAAAAAAAACCAACGAAAAAAACTGTATGAAAGACTGGCTGAATATCATCAAGAAAGGCAGTTGTGGTCTTCTCCCTCTTCACCTTCTAAAGGGAGCTTTGGGAGTTGGATAAGGATGCGTAGTAATTGTTGCTCAAATCAGATATGATTAAGAAAACAGATGGATGCTTAAATATAACACTGATTTTGTGCCTAAAAGAAACAGACCAAAGAGAGTTGGAACGACAGCTAATTTATTTTTGCTGGCACCATGGTTTATTTAAAACTATTATGATTCAAGAATAACTGAATCATTCACAAAGTATGCTTTCTATAACCATGTGTAAATATTTGTGCCAAAACTAAAAATTTCAAATTAATTCAGTTCTCTGCCTTTCAATTGAAAAACTTCCTACATTTAACTGTTGTAACTCTCTGTATATGAAACATTTGGGCAGGAAAAAGACTTTGCAGTAAGTCAAGCAGATTAAGGCATAGCCTGATAATAAAAATATTTCAACAGACATAAACCAGTTCCGAAAAAATTAAGGAGTCTTAAGAGATTATAAAAGAGCCTATTTTTTAATTCCCAGAATGCTCCCACTGAACATAATTAAATTGTTTTGGAACTTAAATAAGCACATTTCTTCAAGAAAAAAAATAACAATTAATGCACTTCTCTCCTGTAGGAAAGCACAGCCTCAGCTGTGTATATATTGCCAGAGCTATAAACTACTGTTCAGCATGTGATGACTTGGGGGGGGGGGGGGGGGGGGGGGGGGGAGGGGGGGGGGGGGAAAACAAAACAAAAAGAGAGAGAAAAAATATTAAAATCTCCCTTTCAGGTATACAGGACCTCCTCTCCAAATGGTGCCTGAAATCAGGAACAGCTAAAGTGTTCCCATACATTAGACTCAAAAACAAAGTTATGACACTGGTCTTCGCTTTTAGTACTTGTGTTTTGGGCAAAACTGTATTTCAGGGACTAATAGCTAGTAGTGGTTTGACTGACCTCATGGAGGTGAACAGTCTAACTAGCAAAGGCAAGTGAACACTTCTATGATTTCCAGAACCTCTGCTCTTTGATAATATTCTAACTTTTTCAGGGTAAGAAATGAAGAAGCAGTAACATATACTGCAAAGTCATAGTTGCTAAACTGACATCAAATACTATACCAATGTCAACTTCTTTGTGCACACGTTCATATTCAACTCATCATTACATGAACAAATCTGACCCAGCGCACAGACATTCAACTGACTCTAGACAAAGGCAGTCATATTTATCAGGATAGGGGGTTTTTTTGTTTGTTTGGGTGGGTTTTTTTCCATCCCTCCCTCAAAAGAGATGAAGATATATCAAAAGTCCTAAGAGTACCACAAGAAGGTGCAGTAAAGAAGGTGTTAGACCAGATGTAATATGGAACAAAACTGATTTTCTAAAGTCAAGTTCTATTGTAAAAAACCACGGAGCCTGTGTATTAGGGAACTGGATTCCATCTCTACTACAGTTTCTGAATTTTCATATAATATACTTTTAACATTTAAGGCACAGTTTTGAGAGGCAGAACCTTTCAGAAAACTTGCTCTCCCTGTGCAATAGACTAAAGAGTTTCCTTCAGTCTCTCTTGAAACAACTTCCCATCTCCTCCAACGAACAGTTTGCTCTAGGTGCCTATGTCACGACATTACGTTGCTTAGACCTTTTTAATTTACAGGACTTCATTCATACAATTTGCAAGATTCTTCAGAAGACAGACTGTATAACACCCTCTGCCCCCAGCCATGTTTTCCAAACCAACACAACAAGCAGGAGCTTTTCTAACATTTAAACAATGCCTAGCCTATATAAATACAGAACACATTCCTAGTAGCAACTGTTTTGACTGTGGTTTCCACCTCCAGTCTGAAAGGTGGCAACAACAAATCTCAGTGACAAATCTTACAATAGCTACTTATGTATGAGAACTTACTTGCCTTGAACGCAGTGGCAAAACGATTAAAGCTGCTAAGCCAGCAACATCATGAATGCAAATACTGACACACTGTGGGCAGATGAAGTAGAGCACGACGACACAGCTGTGTTAGCAAGCACTCGTCCCGTTGTGTACATAGATGCTTTCTCTAGTAAGTTTTGGGAGAATTCATGCCAGAAATGATTGCAATTATATAAGTACGACTGAAAACACAGAATTACTTTTAATGCCAGTGTATACTTCTGAATACAGATCTTATCAAGAACTAGGAATAAAACTATTCCATTCGGTTCTATCAATTTAAGTGAAGTAGTACAGACCAAAACAAAATTTAAAAAGCAAGCATTTATATTCAAGAGGAGTTATCTGAGTGATTCAGAATAATATTAGTGTAAATCATCTAAGTAGATATGCATTCCTAGCTGGAATTAACACATCAGCTGTGAAGGGGCTGGATTCTCGTATGTCTGTGGTCTCAGAATCTACAGTATTACAGATCAGGCTGTGTCCTTGCATAGCCTGCAGTCTGCACCTACTGAGCAAATAATAGCACCTTGCTGCCCCTAAAATGGTAATGTCACACTTCCCCATCTTTGGAATAAGTAATTCAACCCTCTGAGCATTCACCAAATACTTCCATTTGCCTATATGACTTGCTAACTCAGTGGAAAAGATCCAGATTATTTCTGCTTTTCCAGAGTAGTTCAGTCATTTTAGTAAACAAAATCAAGCATGCAAAAAGATACAGTAAGTGCCAGGGCTGGTACAGGCAGGCAGAATGAGCTCCAGGCCAGCATCAAGGAGAGGCCAGTGAAAACCTTCCCCTTCGTGGATGTGGTGAGTTTTGAAACCGACTCATTACATCCCAGGGAAAACACACACCCATACACAAAACATAAACATCAATCTCAATGTCTTTCCATCATAAAGGAAAAAAACCTAGACACTGGTTTTCAGATCTCAGGACTGAGTTCTTCTGGGATGCTATATGGTGGAGTTCTTTTATTAATTTCCAGATGAAAATCTGGATGTCACTGTCCCAAACTTTTCTTCCTGGTAGCTATTTTCTCCCACAGAGCAGTCTCACCGGAGGTCAGGCACCTCCATTCTCTGTTCCCCCAGATCTTCAGCATAATATATAACACAAGATTTTCAAACCATTCTCCTCCAATTTTATGCTGTTTCCAAATCATACTGGTTTTCATTTTTAAAAGTGTAGGTATGTTTTATGACTCTATGGCAAACACATGAATTCTATTCAAGAAAAACCTGTAAAGTGATAAATGAAAAAGCAAGAACAAAAAACCTGGCAAAAAAATAAGCTACAAAGAGAAGATTACAGCTGAAGAACTGAGTTCAGTCATATTATTTCTTCCATTTCCCCCACTGTAAACCATCTGGATCTCAATTTATGGGAAAAAAAGGTCAGTTTCTACTGCTATAAATCCAACACCTTACACTACACCCCTATTAGCAGGCCAATACCGCATGTTCTCCAAGTTACTGAAAGAAAAAAAAATAAAGTTTACCTGGAACCCATTTAATCTCCATTCCTATGTCCTTTTCTTCCTGTTTTTTCTCTTTTTCCTGGATGCTTTGCAAAAGTTCTCTGTACTTGGTAATTTGCTCTTCATCATCTTTTTGGCTTTTCCTGGGTTTCTCTTCTTCCATTTCATGAGCTACCTCACCACCTAGAAAGAGAGTAAACCTATCACAGCCTTCAAGAAAGCGACCAATTAAAGTTAATGTTTAGGAAACACACCTAAGGCACATACATTGTTTCTAAAAAACAATCTGAAATATTTTTATCTGTTATTCCCCCAAGGAATAACCAGTTTTAGAGCTCCTCCACTTAGATGAAATAAAAATAGCAAAACAAATCAGAAAATAAATAAATAAAGACAAAATAAAACTTATCCAGTGAAGGAAATCACTGATTGGACACCGAATCCTTTACTGTATTTTAAAATTATTTGTTTCAGAGTCCCTTACAGCAGAGTAGTACCTAAATCTCAAAAAATAGTTGTATAAAGCATTGTGAAAACAGAGTGCTACATTTTAACAAACAACCATGGCAAGATTCCACAACAGAGATAATTATTTAATGCCTTAATCTTCAGTGACTTTCTGAATTAACAAATGAAGCAAGATGGAAAGATGGGGGTTTTCTTCCTTTTCTTAGAAAAACACCATTACAATGTGACTTACAATAAGCTTTTAAACAAATGCTTTAGAAAGAGCAGGCTTTTAAGGTTTTAAAGATGCTTCAGCTCATTGAACTGTAGAAAACTAGGTTTGGTGCACACTCCTTTTTTTCAGTTTTCACTAGTTTAACGGTAAAGCTGTGCTTCCTACAGTACCAAGTTACATGGGCTGCATAACCAATGTCTAGAAAAACAGATTGCAGCTGCAAGTTAAGACAGAGCGACCTCTGGTCCTTGGCTAAAACTTAGGTGTGACACTCATCCACATCCATCACTGCAAGCAGCTGGGTGTTGGCTGGGAGCAGAAATCTTTACTGTTCATAGAATCATTTAGGTTGGAAAAACCTTTAAGATCATGAAGTCCAACCACTAGCCTAGCGCTGCCAAGTCCATCACTAAACACGTCCTTCAAATACCTCCAGGGATGGTGACTGAACTACCTCCCTGGGCAGCCCATTCCAATGCTTGACCACCCTTTCAGTGAAGAAATTTTTCCTAATATCCAATCTAAACTTTCCCTGGCACAACTCTAGCCTGTTTCCTCTCTTCCTATCACTTGTTACTTGGGAGAAGAGACCAACAAACACCTTCCTACAGCCTCCTTTCAAATAGTTATAGAGAGCAATAAGGTCCCCCAAGTCCTCTCCAGGTCAACCCCCCCCGAGGTCCCTCAGCTGTCCCCCGTGAGCCTGGTGCTCCTGCCCCGTCCCCAGCCCCTGCCCGGCTCTGGACACACTCCAGCCCCTCAGCGTCCCCCCTGCAGTGAGGGGCCCAAACCCATCCCAGGGTGCGAGATGTGGCCCCACCAGTGCTGAGGGCCCTTCCCCGCCGGGCAGTTCCCAGCCCCTGCCTGCAGCTGCGGGGGGCTGGTGTGACCCTCGGGCAGGGCCCGGCACTGAGCCCTGTGGAACCTCACCCCATCGGCCCGGCCTGCCCAGACCCCCCTGCAGAGCCTCCTGCCCCCCAGCAGGTCAACACTCCCCCAGCCTGGTGGCAGCTGGGAACTTGCTGAGGGTGCGCTCGATCCCCTCCTCCAGATCGCCGATAAAGATATTAAACAGGACTGGCCCCAATACTGAGCCCTGGGGAACACCACTGGTGACCAGCCACCAGCTGGGTTTAACTCCACTACCACTCTTTGTGCTCAGCCATCCAGACAGTTTTTTACCCAGTGAACATTACACCCATGCAAGCCATGAGCAGCCAGTTTCTCCAGGAGAATGCTGTGGAAGATGGTGTCAAGAGCTTTAGTAAAGTCTAAGTAGACAACATCCACAGCCTTTCCCTCATCCACTAGGTGTATCACCTTATCAAAGAGATCAGGTCTGTCAATCAAGACCTACCTTTCATAAACCCATGCTGGCTGGGCCTGATCCCCCAGTCGTCATGTATGTGTGCCATGGAATGGCATTCAAGATCATCTGCTCCATAACCTCCCCTGGTACCAAGGTCAGGCTGCCAGGCCTGTAGTTCCCCAGATCCTCCTTCCAGCCCTTCCTGTAGATGGGTGCCACATTTGCTAACCTCCAGTCTTGTGGGCCCTCCCCAGTTAGCCAGGACAGCTGATATATGATTTAAAGTGGCTTGCTGAGCACTTCCGCCAGCTCTCTCAGCACCCTCGGGTGGATCTCATCCAGCCCCATAGACCTGCATGCGTCTGTGGTGCTGCAGGCTGCTGACTGTTTCCCTATGGGTACCCAGCCAGAACAACTGGTCTTACTATTAAGACTTCTGCAAAGAAGGCATTGAGTACCTCAGTCTTTTCCTCTTCCTTTGTCACTATGTCTCCCCCGACGTCTAACAAAGGATGGGCATACTTTTGTTGCTAATGTATTTATAGAAAGGTCTTTTATGGCCTTTAACAGAAATAGCCAGATTAAGTTCTAGCTGGGCTTTGGCCTTTCTCATTTTCTCCTTGCATAACCTCACGCCATCCTTGCAGTCCTCCTGAGTTGCCTGCCCCTTCTTCCAAAGGTCATAAACTCTCCTTTTTTTCCTGAGTTCCAGCCAAAGGAACTGTTCAACCAGTCTGGTCTTCTTCCTCACTGGCTTATTTTTTGGCACATGGGGACAGTTAACTGCAGCTGCTTTTCCATTTTCCTCATCAGAAGCTCAGAACTAAGAGGAAAGCATTTGCTCAGACAGACAGCAAAAGGCATTCTGTTGAGAAGACCGAGAAATAAAAGAAGCCATTTTGTTGTTTCTTCTTCCTGGTGGCATGTGGAATGGTAAGTAAACAGCTTCACTGGATGGGAACTGAAGAAATCCTTAAGCCAAGAAAGGCTCCCTTGAAACTGGATAAGCAAGGGGCTACCGATTTGTATTTACGACTGGTTTTGCTAGTTTTGATTGGAGAAATTTAGGCGGCAATGCATACTGTCATACTTCCTCATTTAGATACAACATGCATTTCTTTGGTCCAAACTAACAGTTTTAAAACAAATGTTCAACATCTCCTTCAAAAAAAACCTTAAGGGCCTTTTCATTCTGTAAGCAAATAAAGAACACTTGACAACAGCTGCAAGAAAGTGAGCTGATTATGTTCTCAAAGTTTGTTCAGAGTTCAAATAACCTTGTCACTAGCTTTCAAGTATCACGCTGTATTGCACAACATGAGGAACCACTTTCTGATGGATATTAAGGCACTAATGCTTTCTGCCAATAGCTTGTTCAAAGACCTTTTGAACAAAATACACAAACAAAACAAAAACTTGCGGTGCATTAACAGCTGCAAGAAATACAATTAACCTGTGCAGGAAAACAAGGCGAAAGCTGATGAGTTTTAGAGTATAAAATACAAGTACATTCTTGCTGTTTTCAAAGAAGAGTAGTAGCAGAAGTGCTAAAAGAATTAAAAAGTTAAAATCCTGAAGCAGGTCAGAAACATGCCAACACAATCGTTTGTAGGGGGTTTTGTTTGTTTTTGAAAGCTGTAATTCATCAAAAAAAAAAAAAAAACAAATGCAGAGGCTCAATATATAAAATTGCTAACTGGCTGTTGTGTTAGCTGAGACCACATTCCGGTAATTGCAGGGTTTTGAAGAGATCGTTTTCTTAGTTTAAGATTATCTTGCAATGGCTGAGTAGATGATTTATTTTTTTTAACTCGGCATTACAAACTGAAGAGTAGAAAAATTATAGCAGACACAACATTTGACAAGAGGTCTGCTGCAAAGCTGCATTTCTTTTAAAGATGGAAAGATAAAATTCCCCTGCATGATGTAACGGCACACCAGAAAATTCAGCTACTGATCTGGATGCTGATGGCTATACCATAAAAATGCACTAAATGTCTCAATTCTATCCAGGGTAGTTACTCAGATACAAAAAACACCCTACAATGCATGCTGACCCTGAGAACGAAAAATAAAAAGCTCGACTCCAGAATTCAAGAGGCAAGGCTGAGGCAGGGGTTATTGCAGTGGACTACAGCATGAGATGACCTCAAGTCTTGAGCCAGAAAACAGGGACAAAGAAAACTTCAGGTTTTAACCCCACTCTCCCACATTCTCAGCCCTCTCTGAACAAGAAGTTGTGGAAATCCCATTAGCTCATCCAAATGATAATTAAAAAAAGAAAAAAATTAGAATTCAACATTATCAAAATAAGCTTATTCAAAGCATATCACGGTAGACTGTTTTTTGCAAGATATTTTTCAGGGAGAAGACAGATACTGGAACAAGAGCATGCAAACAGTAAATTAACAGCAAGCATTATGTTCTGGCTTTCTTTTTTTTTTTTTTTACAGGTATGGGTAGCCTAACCCCTTGAGTGGTGCGCACTGGATGCAGTTTTTAAAACTCACTTTGCAAACCAGATGACCATAGCTGCTGCAGCCTACGAACACCTGGCTGCACATGAGAGGTGACTGGGCATTGCTAGAACCAGGCCTCTCAGACAGCCAGTTGTAAGCCAAGATTACGTGCCTGCAATCAGAGGTGCCTCATGTCTAGATATCTCTAAGTAGGGACACACTGGCCTGCAAAAGCACACACACACACGTTCTTCAGTTCTAATTTACTGGACACCTCCAACAGCTTGTTTGAACTTCCTAGAAGATGACCCTTGCTCCTAGTCTTCCAAGCACCTTTTTGGTTTTGTTTTTTTTTAATTAAAAAATGAACTCAACACAAAAGCTCCTGCAAACATGCATTGAAAAAGTATCCAACGACTGCATGCCTAAATTTCTGGTGCTTCACAGAAAGAAAACAACCAGGTTGTATATCTGTTCAGTCCTATGAACTTCCACCCAGGCTTGGCTAAATCATAAACTGCTAGTTCCTCTTGCTAGTTTGTTTTGTTAGGAAATATTTTAGCAATATGCCAAAACTAACCCAACAGAAAGGTTCTAAAAAGTCAGATGGCTGTTACTTTAGAAGGAGCAGTAATGCCTGAAAAGTGTCCAAAGTAGCTATACAGGAATAAGGGACAGAAGCTAACCCAAGTAATACCCTATTCAATGCATTTTATAAACACACATTGGATTCAGGGACAATATTAAATACTTGCATGCTCTACTTCTTAGCCTTCCATAATAGTTCTAGTATTATGTATATAGTATACTCTTCGTTTTTAAGACAGCAAAGAGGTTGTACAGTCATGTGATAAAATGTTAAAGATGCATTTCAATTTATGTATGTAGTCACAGTTACTGCACCAAATAGTTTTTAAAATTGTAAAAATAATAACATTAATAAATGGTATGATTTTATTTAACATTAATCACTAAAAATAAGGTTTTCTTATATAAGCTTAGTAATAGATTATTAATATTAGATTATTTTTAAAAAGTAAAACTCCCCCAGCAACCCCTCCTTCCCAATAACTACATTTCCTTTCTCTGCACTTGTGCACCTCTGGCATGGTGCAACAGCACAAAACAAAATATCTACTGTCTTTGTAGAGTCTTGTATTGGAAGCCCAATGCCACAAGAGAACATGTTCCCTGCTCAGACTCCTACTGTGGAGACCAGGGCTCTACACAGAGTTCCCTACAAGCCTGTCCATGTTCAAGAAGTGTTTGGACAACTCTTAACATAAATGGTTTAACTTTTAGATTGCCCTGTGTGGAGTTGAGACTTGACTCAGTGATCCTTGTGGGTCTCCTCCAGCTCAGGATATTCTAGGATTATACCATCAAGAATTGCTAACTAGAAATACACTGAAAAAAATATTTTGTCATATAGTCTGTTCAGGTATTCTGCGTAGTGGTGCAAAGCAGAACAGCAGAAAAGACACTGCTCTTCCAAAGATAAAAAAACAGCACAGAAGCAGCTTAGGCATAACCCACAACACTCAATTTGAACTATTATTTAAAATGCCACACACTAAGTCACTGGTGCTCACAGTCAAAATAAAAATTATGGGCTGGATTTGATGCACACCACAAACACTTCCTAACTAGAACAAATGCATCCAAGTAACAGAAAATTCAGAAACAATGTAAAGGAGATACTTTGTGCTATGAACCACAACATACAAGGTCACTGCACTACTTAACACTACAAAACTGTTGTATAATAGTAATACTAACATTCACAACACATATTTTAATTTGAAAAAAATCCATAAAAACCAGATTAGAACAGGCCAACAAAACCCTGTTTATAAATAAAACATTTTAATATGTTTAAAAAAAAATAGGAATAAAAGTCCAGGACATTTTATTCCTTCTTATCACACTCCTACATTTCCATTCAAGCAGCTGACATTGATTCTTCCCATTTGCGCATAGCGCCACATAATTCTGCTGGATGGAATCCTGCTTTGTATCACATAACTGAATGGATAAAAGGTCAGTAACATGCTGAAGACATGTCAATGTAACTCTATTCATAACTTACTTTTGAAACCATCATCAGAATCTAGACATTTCCAGGTTTAGAATTTATTAGTGTGCTAAGATTATTTAAGGTCAATTTCTCTTCCTTCCCAGCAATGGAAGGTTACTTTTGAAAATTTCTGAAGTGTTGCTCACTTATAGATGTCTGCTTCCATCACCACCCTATTACAGACGCTATTCTTTAAGACAGTGTTAGTCTTGTACATAATAGAAGATGGAATTGCTTTCCTCTGCATCTACCGCTCCCATTTAGATGCTTTACTAAGCATTACTAGAGAAACTAAAGCTCACAGAGGTGCAGTTTATAAGTGCATTTTTATGTAAGATGAGAAACAAATGGACATTAATTTGCCAAGATATTGCCAAGCTGAGTTTGCTGCCAGAATATTTCCCAACTCTATAACCAGAAAAACCTGTAATGTTCTTTTGCATTCTCCAAAGTCATCTCTGATTGCAACAACATGCTTTAATGTAGTATAAATCAATTTTAACATCTGTTTGAAAGACCTGATTAAGGCTTAATTAAATTTTCTTTGCCTTGTAATTTAGGCTATATATATTATTAATCAAAAGCAGACTGAATTTTAGAGTGAAAACAAGCAAGGTAATTCAGGAATTTACATGTCAGTGCATCGTACACAAAAGATCTATGTACCTTATGAAGTTAGATGACATTCTCTTTATATTCTTAAGTAGTACATGAATCAAAAAGCATTTGAAAGATGTTACTGTTACTGCTACACTCCATGGTTCCTATAAACATCTTCTGCTGCCTACCTTTCTGCTCATCATATAGAACCTATACCTTAGAAGTACCAGAATGCCCATAGCACAGGTTTTCTCCACTGTCATTCACACTCCCCTGGTGACACAAGAAGTGCTACTGCGGGAGTGAAGCAGCTCTGTACAATCTACATCTCCCTCAGGACCTTCTAAGGTCTGGAGTGCATTCAACACCCTGTCTGGGCCTTTCCATGAAGCACAGTCTTAGGGCAGCTTCTTCAGTATCTCCTTGCCCTGCAAAGACTTTAGGACAAAATGCCGTATTAACCTATAAACAGATTTCTGTAGTAAGCACTGTACCCAATTCATTTAGCCATTAATCCCTGCACATTTCAAACCAGGACTTTTCCTCTGAAAAGGAAGCACCTCCAGTTCTATTGAAAATAATTTTATCTCAGAAATGAAGAGATTAAAGTAGGTATTGCCAAACTTGACAAAGAAATGTTAAGGTACCCTGAAAAAAAACAGAGAGGGGTGGGATGGCAAGAAAGAATTTTACACTCGGAGGTGCAAGATTAGGGTAACTCCTAATCACCTACCATTTGATAATTTTTGATCAGTGTTACTCAGACTTCACAGAAAGGCAGCAGACCTTCAATCAGCACTGAATGAATAGAATAGCTACCATATTCTCTGCACAAATCATTTAAATGTATGATGATAAGCAACTGTTCTTTAATATGCTTATCATATGAGCAATAATGAAAATATGCCATGATTTAGGTCACCTGTGATCTTGCTACCTGAAATATCTCGAATTATACTCTGCTTAATCAAACACTAATTATACCAGCTGAAGAGATTTTGCAGTACAGAAATGAAAACAAGAAAGCTGTTTTAAAGCTAGTGTGATAATACTTAAGTCAAACTTTCACTAATGCATCTTCTAAGCAAGCTGTAACTCCAAATTCAGCTAACATACTTTGTCTTCAAAAATTTTGAGACCATGCTAATGATAGTTATTTGGAGCATCAGAATCAGGTTTGCATAATGAATCTCAACTGTGGCTTTAGAGGCATCATTTTAAAAACGTCTATATGTGTTTTCTTACCACATATATAGAACATTGGGAAAGCATATTTAACTAAAACAAAAAATGAAATAAAGAAAAAAGGAATGTCAAGTTCTAGTAAATTTAAAGAATCTACAGCTTCCATGTTAACATGCAACTTACGAATCTTTTATTTAAAAGTTTTAGCATCTGGCAAACTGTCAGTGTTCTGTCACCAGTCCTTTTATTTCCCAATTGAAAAGGGTGAACAAAAGATACCAACCTGTTCACCACCAACTTCCCCCCACATTTAGGTCACGCACACAACAAGTATATGCCACTTTCAGACATGTTTAGCTCTGGAGGGAAGATAGGCTATTTTCATAGCAGAACCCGACCATAGCTTTTATACAAGCATAATATTGTCCCTGGAAAATACGACATTCAAAGCATTTTCTAAAGATACGGAACTCACATATTTAAATAACTTGGGTTCCAAACAGTGCAGCTAATGATTTTATGGATAAAGTTTATTAACCAAGTACCTTGCTGCTGCTCTTCCTCTTCTTCACTAGACGAAGCCAAATAAGCTTGAAAATCCATGTCAAGAAGTTCCTCTTTTTTAAAAGTTCTGCTAAGTGACGTTACTCGTTCATGATCTGTCTCGTCCCATGTGATATCTACCTTAAAAATAAAAACGCCACTTGCAGAAGCTGAAAGACTAAAATTAAACATTGTAACTGTCTTTTTAGGGAAAATTATTTGATAAACTCCTAACTTCATAAGCAATGTGGAACTGTCACTAACGTTCTCTACAACGATCAGCTATAATAAGTAGTTACTAAAATAAATTTAGTAACAACTTTTTGGAATTTGTTCTACATTGAATTTTAACCACATGAAAGACCAAAGCGTCCTTATGCAGTGAAGGGTTCTGTAACAGCAAGTCACACAAAATCTCTGTAAGCCAAATTTCCTTTGTGGCAGCAGATACTGGTATTGAAGCAGCCACCAGCTCTTCCCTTTCCTCTTCCAGCAGCAAGTCACTCCTAGAATCATGCATGGATTGCAGTGGGGACAATGGAAGTGTTTACATAACCGCACCCTCAACCAGAAGGTGAAACAGATCTGACTGAAAAAATGATCCTGCAGAAATTACTTATTTCTCAACTTATCGCTTCTACAATCCAGTTCACTTCATGGCCAGATGGAAGTTTTGGTTGTCACATAAGAGACAGTAGGAATGAATAGCTACAAGGAAGGGAAGCAACTGTTCAAGCCTGGCATAACCACCGAAAAGGCTCTAGTTGAGCAACACACAAATACCCATTTTAGGCAAATTAAGAGAATTTAACTGTGAATAACAAAGTAATTCCATGTGCAACTTTTGTAAGAGAGATACAAAGAGGTCAAAATATAGTATTTAATTTGTTAAAAAGAAGCCAAATCTCTTAAAATACAACTCTCTAGCTTATTTATGGGGTTACAACTTATGACACTGTAACATGCTTACATCTTTTAGTATGTTTGATGTCTTTATTTTGAAATGGTTACGATATCCAGGAATCTTTTCCCCACTACTTATGTAATTTATAAGCTAACAATAAACTTAAACAAATTAGAAAAACATTACAAAAACATTGTAGAGATACCTTTGATGTTCCCATAGCAGCAGATGTGAAGTACTTTGGCTTATATACAGCTACATTCACTTCTGAGGCTACATCTTTTGGCTTATCATCAAATGTAACATTATCTGGAATAAATCTTAAAGGCAAATAAAATACGTTATTATTCAAATACACTGGGAAATTTCACAGTATAAACAGTCTAAGCTTTTCATGTGTAAGGTACATCAGTACAAAAGAATTTGCTAAAATAAAAAGTTGGTAAGTCTGAAAAGAAAACAAAAGAAATGGACAAGTACTCCACACATGTAATATCAACTGTCAGGCTTCTGCACAGCTATTCCACAGGTTTTCAACATGTAACACCATATTGGGGAAGTAAACTAAACAACTTTCAATCTGGTATTAGCAGGGTCAGGGCTGGTTTTTTGCATGTTTTTTTGTTTTAAGAATCATCTTTTCATACTAAAAATACAAAAGAAAAAAGTGAAAAAAAAGAATTTGGAAACAAATAAAAAAAATCAAAACATTTCAGGAAAGGCTGGTACATCTTTAATATTATAATGAGTAGGAAAAAGAAAAACGTTAAAAAGACCGAAGTCATGTGTTACAACAAAAGAAGTTAGATTTTAAAAAAAATCCTTTGTATACTACATGAGAAATTACTTAGGCTATTTGGCTTTTTTTTTTTAAATCAAATGTAATCTGATTAATAGTATTCAACATGAACATTTAACAAAGTAGAAGATTAGGAAAAACACTGGAGAATTTTAAACAGCTGCGTCTGTTGTAAAACATCATCTTTCTCCATTTGAAAGCACAAAAAGTTACATGTTCATTTGGCAGAGATCATCTTCTCCAAAATGGTTCAAAGCAAATGAACTAATTTCCTCTAGAAAATAATTCAAAGCAAAAAACCTATCTTTCACTGACTTCCAAGAGTGCCCATAACACAGGCTCCCACAGACAAAACCAGCTCCTGTCAAAATTTATTATGATTTAGTAACTTCTCTTCTGCTCAGACTAGAAGGCTTTTTTATAACAAAGGGAAATAGTAACAATAAAGCGCAACTATAATGCAAAATGCTTTCTTTCTGAAACGTGACTTTTGAAATATTAAGAGCTTCCAGCTCATTCATAAGGGCTACCATAGCAATCTATTGCAGCTTCATGACAACAGCAGCAATACTCTTGCCCTGTGGTAAACATTCCTGAAAAAGAGCCAACTCTGGACCCTTGGGAAAAGAGAAAAAAAAAACCCACCACCCAGCAGTATGTTGTTTTGTTTTCTAAATCCTACCACTTTACTTAATTGTACCAGAAGGTTGAAGAAGCAACTAGAATGTTTTACCTGATTTCTCTGAGAATAATCTCTCTATGCAGAGATCCTCTCAAACTTTTGATATTGCAGTAAAAATGCTCAAAAAGAAAAAAAGAATCAAAGGGAAACCTAACAACTCACTGGACACCTCATTTATTTACCTATCTCATTTTGGTTACAGGATAAAAACAATACTCCGTATTATTTTAAATAGGCTTTAAGTCTCCCTCCCCTCCCTAGCCCAACATGTAAAAAAAGTCTCCACTGGGGTTACCTCAGGTCTATAAAAGAACAGCTACTTTCAAATTCCAGTCCATCACATTCCTCATAAATTTTATTGGCTGTTTCAGGAGAATCACATTCTACAACCGCATAGAAGTATTTCAGTCGCTTAAATTGATACTCCCGCAGTTTCTCCCTATAAATCCTGCAGAAGTAGAAAACAACACAATCAAGTGAGCTGGCTTTAACAACTTTTCACCTGTAAAATATTTTAACTCAACCCATTAAAACTATGCACCACTCAAGCGCTCGCCTAATCTTATAATAAGATTAGATGTTAAACAGCATGAAGTTCCACCAGCATCTGTTCAGTTTTACTCAAGTAAAAAGACTAATTCACACAGGTTTATTAAGTGTACGCTTCCTGTACATGACTGCTTCCTGCAGGAACTGTGAGGTCAGAGTCCCTAGGCAGGGCATAGAGTAACATCTCTGTATGCCTCTGTGCAGGCCACAGAAGGTAGCATTTAATAGTTCCTATCAAGTTGTTTGCAATTATCCTGGCTCTTAACAAAGTTAATGAGAAGTCTGTTCATACCTAAGTAAAGGCGCACATTAAGAATGTTAAGAGAAGCTGGGAGACTGTACGGACAAGACTGCAGATCCTCTTGCTAGAGAGAGGCAGTGTAGGAGTGATAATTAAGCAAGCAGTATAGGTGAGGAAAGGAATCAGGATACTAACTTGGGTAGCACAGGTGGTGCTGGTGTCACAGAAGATGACAGTAAAATAAAAGGAGAAAAGAGACTGAGAAGTGAATGAATTGGTGGAAGGATGCCGAGAGCGATTGCAGGGCTGAGGTCCTGTCCTGTGAATTTGAAGGGTACATGCACAGGTATCACTGGGGTACCTGTGGGACAGCTGGGTTTCTGCGTGTTGTATTCGAGATACTCTACAGCCCACTGAGGAGTAGATCTAACACTTCAGAATGCACCTTGATGCACACAGTGAAGCTGACTTCAGAATACACCGCAAGTTCATCATATGCTTCCCTGATGCACCAGAGACTTTCTTCAAAGGCATCTGCACTTATTTTAGAAGCATCCAGATTTCCCAAATATAGGGCAGTCCAGCGGGATATATTATACGAAAATGGCCCCAGTCAGGCTGCCAAACATCTGGAAATTCTGGAAAAATATAAAAGCAAAGTTCTTTTGTTTTTCTCTAACTCTCTAGTTAAATCTAGTAAAATCTCTAGTTCCATACAGACAAGACTTTAGAGCAGAACAAAAGAATGGGGGAAGACATGCCTGAAGAAGCCTGGACAACGGTAGGCCTGACGAGCTCAGCCTAGTAAGCTAGGGCTGGTGCTGGTGGCATTCAAGAAATCTCTACCTGGCAATTCTTGGCCTAAGTTAAGGTCCCTGTTGATCATGCAGATAAAAATTTTGACAGCAAGGGCAATTTTTAGAGAAGAAATACTATGTTAAACTCTCCATACATCAGTTCCATTTATTATTCCAATGAGCTACATAATGAAAATTTTGAACTTGCGTATCAACAAGCAAATCTTCTCCAGTTTCATCATAATGCATTTACTCAATGCATTGATAACCAACCAGGGCCAGCTGCAAAACTTCCCTTGACAAAGCTATAAAATTAAGACGTCCATGGGAGACTGCCACATATGAACTTTTGGAAACAGATGATCAGAATTTTCACTAAGAATTAGACCTATTATATCTCTCATTTGAAGATAAAGTTAATACCCGTCATTCTCTGTGGTATTCTCTGGAAGGTCAAAGAGTTCCACAGGTCCTTTTTGTTCTTCCTCTTTCAATCTCTCTTTTCCAAACTCTGAAGGATAAATCTACAAATACAATGCAAAAATAAATATTAAACTGTAGGGGCTAAGGTATATCAACTAAGAAAAAGTATCTTACCAATCCTTTTAGACTTTTATAATTTTTATCCAAAATCGGTAAAGGGATCAATTCCATAAACATTAATACCCTCTTAATTTTGATTTAGAGTAAAGACAGTAGAAAAAAACCCTGCTCATTAGGAATGAGAATATTTTGAGACAGATTAAGAACGACAGGAACCCTGATTTTGTTAATTTCACTGTGGCCCTTTTCAGAAAGGGGTATTTGACTAACCTTTCTCAGAAAGCTGGAGGCAGACACTAAAAATGGAAAAATACAACTTAAAGTGATCAGAATTAAGCAAATTTATTAATAACTCAGAAGTGGTGGAAGTGTTGTGCAATGGTAAAAAGGGTTGGAAAACATTTAGAAACTTAAGGCTGGGTTATCTACTGAAAATTAAACTAAGCAAGGAACTGTAGTCTGCCCCTACTAAACTTGCAGAACTTCACTATCAGTCTCAGAAAAACAGTACTTAGAGCCAACCTCATAAACACTAGAAGTTAACAGCTTCAGGCTCTAACTCTACCAAATACATGCCTGTTGCTGAAAAGGAGCATGTATTTATATCTAACACAGCAGCACAGTTTTTCATTTATCATGTTAATATCCCTTTTGGTTCTCCAGAGAACTGTCTTTAATCTCATTTCGTAGTATTTTTTAACTTTTTTTTTAAAAACAGTAAAAAACAGTACTCCTTCCAGAAATCAGGTCTTACCGTAACAGAAAATACTGTTCCTCCTTTGGGTGTGAAAGAATTAAACAGAGCCAGCAAATCCTTAGCCTTCAACCTATCCCAATCCATATTACAAACTGCCAATCTCCTCGTTACCTGAACAGAGAGGGGGAAAAAAAAGGACATAAAGTTCATAGGTTTAATTCCTGACTGTTGTGAGGAATACACAATTCTCTAGCAGTTATCCTTGGTAAAAATCAAAGCCAGCAACAAACTGCTGAACAAATAAAAGCAGCATCTTCCTCAAAACTTTGTATTACTTAAATTAGCAAAGGTCAGAAGCAGCAATCACCAGAGCAGATTAAAAGGACACAATAGTGAAGCACCACCAAACGGACTGCACCAACCACAGATTTAGGACCACAGTTACAACATCAGCACTTAGGATGTTGTTATCATAGGGTTAGTCACAATAGCAATTAGTATCACAGTATTGCAACAGCACTATAGTACCATGATTCCTTATATGCTGATTGTGGTCAGTTTTAAAGCCCTACTTCACTGTCTAATGATTTCTTAATTTCTTAAAGTGCAAGTTAAAAAATTAAATAAATAAAAATTTGAAAGAAATCAGCAGTGAACAAAAGCAGTACCATTTAAATTCTTGAATTTCTGAAAAGCTCAGTTCTGTCTGTTCTTTCACTTATAGGCAGCTTATCAATCTACAGGTAAGTGTCTCCTTAGAGGGAAGGGGGATTACAAGCCTCTCATTTTCAGTCAATTTCACCATCACTTGGATTTTCTAACTAAAAGGCTGAAAAACCTTAATGAAAACTACTTTCACAAATTGTTTCATAGCTGAAGGTCTATAATGATCTCCTAACAATGTGCATTTCTGAGTTTGTCAGCAGCTTTTCACATGCAAAGTATCATTACCTCATCTCCACGAGGGGCGTCTTTATCTAGCTCACGCCATGAATGCTCTATCTCTGGCTCCTTCGGAAATATTTCATTTAAATCCTCATCATCATCTGAGCTCGTTTCAATGTTCCCTATGCCTCTAGCTAGATCAGGTCCACTATCACTTTCTTCAGCATCTTCTGAATCACTATCTTCTTCGCCTGTTTCCCCATCGTCTTCTGGCTCCTCTTCCTCGAGTGTTTCCCCATCGTCTTCTGGCTCCTCTTCCTCGCCTGTTTCCCCATCGTCTTCTGGCTCCTCTTCTTCCAATTCTGCATTTTCAAAAGCATCATTTACAGAAATTTCTTCCTCTAGTTGGCTTTTAGTAAGGTCACTTTGTTCACAGGTGTCTGTGCACACAGTCACTGAAAGATGAAGATTAGATATTTATTTTTACATTGGAATTACATATGATCTTTTACAAAGAGGAAAAAACCCTCAGGTTTTCTTCATACAGATTTACAGAACCCCTGAAACGTCTAATGATGCAGGAGTAAGTCATGTCAGGGAAGAGCAAACAACATAAATCACCAGTATCACCTCTTCAGTTTGTCTAATCTAATCACTCTTCAGGTCCACAACTGTATTACCAACTTCAAACTCTAATGAAACATTATTCTGTTATTCTGTTTATATGTATAGAATCAATAGGGAGAAATTAGCATGTGCAGGCAATATAAAGGTTTTCCTTATGTCACCTGTTCTCTCTCTAACACCCTCTAACATTAATGGCTTGAAGCTCCCCTCCTTACCCTTTCAGTCAACAAGCGTTGATATGCTGAAGCCTTCACGGTATCAGACCTTTTATTTGCTAATCAGTTTGATAAACACGGTATGTATACACCACAACACGTTACTTTTCTAACTAACCAACAATTTCAGCTCCAGCAATTAAGATGGCATGGAGGTTCACAATCTTACGACGAATCAGCACTGCTTCTATAAAGAGCTGACCAACTCCAATTCTTCAACAACACTGAATCCGAGTCAGTTGGCTGTTTTGTGATGGATCTTGTGAACGATCTTCCATAGACAAACCAAAAGCAACAACATCCAAGTAAACATAGCTGAATTCTACTTGCTATTTGAACAACTCACCTGATTCTTTTATTTTTGCTTCTAGGGAATGGTCCCTCCTGAGAGCTTTAACTGCCTTAGTACTGCTTTGTTGTGAAGACTTCTGCTTGTTTTGACGTGAAATTGATCTTCCTCCCAATACATTTCCTTGTTTGTTTTCCCCTTTGCGTAAAAGGCCCTTGCTTCCCTGAGAGCAATCATTTTCCATTGCAGTTTTCTTAGAGTCCTCTTTCAAGCTGAATTTAGACGTAATTTTTTGTCCTTCATTTTTAAGGTCATCTATATTCATCCTTGCTTCACATGTTTGGTCCACCCTTTGTTTGTTTATTTTGTGCTCCTCCCTAGAGAGGCCATCAGCAAGTAGTTTTGCAGAATCTGTTTTTCCTTTACATTTAGCTTTTTTTTTCTTTTTTTTCTTTTCAGTATGTTGTTTGCTCTCATTTTCTGAAACATCAGAGTCAGATTCTGACAGGGCATAAAATTTCCTGAGGTTCTCTGTAGAAGTATAGTTAACAGGACGACCTCTTTTATCCACTGTATATTTCAGCTTAAACTTCTTGTCATGAAACATTGCTCGGAATCGTTTGTCAATCTTGATTTTACGTTCTTTTTCAGGCATCTCCCAAAATCTAGGGTCTCTAGTAATGCAGCTAAAGCGCCCATCTCTTAATATTTCCTCTTGGGATGCCATTTTTGATGCTGTTGAAGACCTGGACATGTACAATATGGATGAAAACGAAACACGCCTGATTAAAAAACTAATTAATACAGATTTAGATATGTAATTGAAAAACATTAAAGAATTACACAAAGTTAGATGTTTAACCTATACGTAAATAGTTCTTTCCAAAAGCTCAACAAGACGATTTAAAAGAGCCACAAATAATCCTACAACTATCGCAGTCTGGCCCACAAACTTTAGCTTCCACAGAAAATGGATATGCAACTAAAAAGACCATACCGGCTGCAGACAGTGATTCCTCCTCAACCTCGAACAGGACCTCAACGACTGTAAGCCAGACTCCAGGCTTTTACTTCCCCCAGGATTAAAATTACCTTACGTTATAAAGCGCCAGTTCAGAATAAAGTCAGTAAGAGCGGGGTGTTCCGACGAGCTCCGGCCAGCGGCAGCTCCGGCGCAGGCAGGGGCTCAGCGCGGCCCGACAGCACCAGCACCTTCCCTAAGGCGCCCGCTGAGCTGCGGCGAGCCGGCTGCAGCACCCCGTGCCCCCCGCCCCCAGCGGCGGTGCCCGAGGCCCCGGGGCCAGGCCCTGCTCGCTGCGCCCACCCGGCCCGAGCCCGCCGCCCCTCACGGCCCCCACACAACCCACCACGCGCCGCCGCAGCCACTTCCGGAGGCGCTACGGCGGCCGCCGCGGGCCCGCCCGCCCGCACCAATCACACGGCGCGACTGGCGGAAGGCTGGCGGCGCGGCGGGAGGCGCCCAAGCCGGGCCGGGATTTCCCGCGCAGGCGCCGGGCGCGGGCCGCTGGCCATGGGCGCTGCGGCACTGGGGGGGGGCCGCGGGGGCCGTCGGGGCGCGAGCCCTGCGCGGGGCGGGCTGCCCGGTGCTGCGGGCGGGCTGGGGCCGCCGGCTCTGGGCGCCCTCGGGGGGATCCGCGGCCGCCGGCGTCTCGTCGGGCTCGGGCGCGCTGAGCCCCTTCGACCGGCGGCTGAAGCGGAAGCAGAAGAACTGGGCGGCGCTGCGGGCCGAGCCCGCCGAGTGCGAGTATCTGCGGCGGGAGGTGGGGGCGGCGGGCGGCGGCCCGGGTGTCCCCGCGGCGGGCGGGGCGGGGCGGGGGAGGCCGCGGCGGGGCGCTGACCGGCGGGCTTTCCCCCCAGGTCGGCGGCAGGATAGCGGACAGGGTGTTCGACATCCCCAGGTAAGCCCCGCCGTGGGGGCGCGGCGCGCCAGGGGCCGTGGCCCTCGGGTCCCCGCTGCCCTGTGAGCCCCTGCGCAGTGGCCGCCGTGTTGGGTCCGAAAAGGTGCTTGGAAAGCGGCGGGCAGAGCTGAGCGCGGTGGAAAGCTCAAGGTAGTGACGAGTTTGGGTGATGTTTTATGTTACTAAACTTATCCTTTAGAACTTTTCCTCTTGCCTTGGATCTTGGCTCTGGAAGAGGTTACATAGCTCAGCACTTAACCAAGGTACTGGATTTTTATACTGAATAAGTGTTTGAAATCTGCGCTACTTCATCCCTCTGTTTTCCAATAGGGCTCTGTTATAACTTAAAACAATTCTCTGAATATTCATGAGGTAAATCTTTCTGGTCCCGTCCCCCCGACCGCCGTATCTGTAGCTGTCGTCCAGAGCTGTGTGTCGTTCAGGCTTGCTTTCTGTATTCATTGTCGCAGGAAAGCAGACAAATGGCAGTGCAGGGGAAGCTGTGTGTGGTGTGACACTTAACCTGTAGTCTTGAGGAGGGATGTGCCTGTTATTCCCTCAGTCTGCTGGGCACGCTTAGTTGTTAAAGAGAAGTATCTTTACAGAGACTTCTAAGCAGCAGTTTACCCTTCGTGAATGGCTCTGTAAGTAAAGGTACTTCATTGGCTGTTAGTCCGTGGGTTTTAGTTAACTGAACTTACACCTCAAAATGCAGAATTTCCATCTCAGCTGTTCCCTCAGGAGCAATTACTAAGTACTGTGCCTGGGGAAAAAAATGCTTTCTGCTTTGTATAGAATTTTTGTCAAGTGTTGAAGAGATTACTTACTGTAAATATGTGTAAGCATTACTAAAAATGACAAATGTCAACTTGCAAAGCAGTTTAAATATTTGATAGACTTTTAACATTTTATTTCAGGAAACAGTTGAAAAACTTATTCAAGTTGATATTGCGGAGAATGCTTTAGTAAGTAGCTTTCTGAATGCTGATGTGCTTTAATTCCACAACACGGGAAAGCAAAAGTGACCTTCTCTTGTTTCTCTTCTGACCCAACATTAGAAAAATGCTGTAGAATCTGAAATCCCTACAGTCAGTGTTGTAGCTGATGAGGAATGCCTTCCTTTCAAAGAAGATACATTTGATCTTGTTGTTAGCAGCTTAAGGTATGCATTAATCAATTACTTAACATTTTATTTTTTGGTTAAAGATGTTAAATAATGTTCTCTTCTGAATAACTTTAAGGAAAAAACCAAGAGAAAGATTAATAGTCTGTTAAACAGTAGTAAGAAATGTACTTGCATAGTTTTTACAAGTGTACATTAGGAAAAACTGCTGTCCTGGTGGTTCTTAGTGTGTTGCTTATTTATTTTCCTTCAAAATACATGTAGCTTCCCTCTTTCCTGCATTTTGACAAACTAGTCACCAGGACTTGCATCTTTGCAACTTTCTAAAAAGCACCAGTAAGAAAAAGCTATTTCTCTGAGCTTCTGGTTTTATTTAGTATCACTTTTAGGCAGGCATTTCAGAACTTTTGCAGCTTAAGAAACTGCTTTGTTGCTTTGGCTTCTGAAACATACTTAGATAATGTAACAATTATTTGCATTTGCTAGATTTTATTTAATATGCAACTATAAAATGTATGCTTCTGTTATTTCAGTTTGCATTGGGTGAATGACCTTCCTAGAGCTTTTAGAGAGGTAAGAAAATGGCTTTTAATACTAAAAATCAATGCTTGCAATTATTTGCATTCAGAGCACTCTATTTCTAGGTCTTATTCAGATAAGAGGCACAGAAATAGCTCATGTTGCGCACAAGTATTTTATGTAGTATTTTTGGCAGTTTAAGGACCATGAGTTGGCACTTCTACTAATTTACTGTCTCAAACCAATTTGGAATAAATAACTGTGAAGCAACATATTTGTATAGTATTTTATAGTCTCAGCAGCTGAAGTCATGGTAATGAATGTAAACTGAGGCAGTGCTGTTGATTTTTATTGTGTGTTAGCTCTTATTACTTGTAGTACAAGTAGAGTTTTCTAAATCTCACTTCTCCAGAACTGGTTTATGGAACTTGTATTATTTTTATGTCTTGGCTATTTATTTTGAAGTAAAACTTTAATCAGATAAAGGCTTTTTGATTTTGAAATGAAGCAAATACTTGTTGAGGACACAGAACTGAAACTCTTACTGTGAAAATCTGATTTGGGATCATTTCAGCTCCTTCCTGCAGGTGGAAACTTTTTTCAAATTGGCGAACTTTGGAGGAAGAGCAAGGGCTATTTTAATGAATTTACTGGGTTTTCTTTTATTTCAAATTGGTCAGTCATTGCAGTACTATTCTATCACCTGTTGGTATGAACAGGAGAACCTTACTGTTGTGGAAATAATAAAAATAGAAACTGGAATGCCTTCAGTACTTAAAAAAAGACTTGGCAAGAGATATATCATTTTCTCTGGAGTTTAAGCGTTCCATGAAGTGTCAAATATTTTTACCCGCACAAGTAAAAATAAATGAGGCATTATAATGTCCCACAGTGGTGAGGGAACTGGAGTTCTTGGCCAACTTTTATTGTGAATGCTCATATCCTGTGTTGGGAACACCTGCTTTAACCAATGGCAGCTGCCTTCAACTACTTAAATTTCTTACCTGTCAATTAAAGGCTTCTTCACTAGCATAGAAAGAGTAGCTTGGTTAATACTTAGAAAAATCTTTTAAACTTTTTTTACTTTTCAAATCAGTAAGGTAAACTGTTTGAAGCTTTTGGTGTCGAGTTAGCCTGATTATCTAATACGGCTTTTCTGGATATCTAAACCAGGGATCATTGCTAATTCTTAAGGAAAAAAGAAAGCATGAATTTACTGGCTTTCTCAGTGTGAAAAGGCCTAGAACTTACTAGACTTGCTAGAAAGCAGCTTGTCCACCTTGGTGTTTGAGTCATGTTGCTATTCTGGCTAGTTATATATAAGTAGGGGTAGATGTAATAAGAATTGCATCGCTCTATTGTGTATTCAGAAGTACAAAGATCACTGCTGGAAACTAAGGCCCTCACTTCTCTTAAATCCAACCATTAAAGAGTATTTTTGCTGCCCTTATCTGATAAAGTAAAAGTAAGCAGCAGCTATCTCAATCTACCTTATTTCCAGAAGTAAATTCTTTGGGGATATTTGTTTTAGGAGTATCCTACTGAAATGAGTTTTCCACTGGTTTTCCACTGTGCATTTTGTGTTTCCTGACTGTAAGTGTAATTTCTGGGGATTCACTCTTTAAGAACACATAGTCTCTTTTCAGATTATTTATTTGCTGAGATAAATACAATCAAATGATGGAAAAAAAATAAGTGAGATAAAAAAAGAGAAGGCTTCAGGGAGACCTTGTAACAGCCTTCCAGTACCTGAAGAAGGCCTGCAAGAAAGCTGGAGAGGGTCTTTTTAGTCTGTAGTGACAGGACAAGGGGGAATGGCTTTAAGCTTAAAGAAGGTAGGTTTAGACTAGATGTTAGGATGAAATTCTTTACTGTGAGGATGGCGAGGCACTGGAACAGGTTGTCCAGCGAGGCTGTGGCTGCCCCATCCCTGGAAGTGTTCAGGGCCAGGCTGGATGGGGCTTGGAGCAGCCTGGTCTAGTGGAAGGTGTCCCTGCCTGTGGCAGGGGGGCTGGACCTAGGTGTTCTTTAAGATCCCTTCCAACCCAAATCACTCTATGATCTTGTACTGTTACCAAAAGCTTTGGCGCAGCTTCTCTTGTGGAATACAGTCAAAATTAAAAATGTTACGACTATTACAATGATTGCTTTTAAGTTTATTTGAAGGGGAAAAAAAAAAAGTCCTGAGAACTTGGTTACATAGGCTTAATAACAAAAATAATATTATTTTTTTTCATGTGTAGATTCACCAGGTTCTTAAGCCAGATGGAGTATTCATTGGTGCAATGTTTGGGGGAGACACTCTATATGAGCTTCGCTGCTCTTTGCAACTAGCAGAATTGGAAAGAGAAGGGGGGTTTTCTCCTCATGTATCACCATTCACTGCTGTCTCTGATCTGGGACATCTGCTGTCAAGAGCTGGCTTTAACACCCTGACTGTGGTAATTATGAATAAGAGAACAGTAGGAATGATACAGAACATCAGAGCTATTAGTATATAAAAAATACTCTTTACTCATATATTAATAATTTACTGTTTCCTTCTGCATGTCGTGCACCTTGCTGAATAAGTTTCTGGAGTAGCCTGGACTGCCTCTGTCCTCAGCTTCATTGTGATTAATGAAACCAACTGAAGTGTATCTTTGGCAAGTGGCCCAGTAGAATTTGGATGGTCTTCTTGGATAAATGTCAGAGAATGTTAGACCTGCTTGAAAAAACTTCAGACACTTTTGCTGCTCCTTTTAAAACCAAGAAGAAAATAATGGCATTTCAATTAAAATTTGATTGCGTTTGGCCTACTAAACAAAACTTCTACGAAATGTTAAGACAGTATATTTTTTGTAAGAAATACGCAGTTTGAACAGAGGTGGCAGATGAATAGTCTGTTGGCAGCTGTGAAGGCTGTTATAATGCTACTGGTTTAGCTTGATACGCTCTAAAACTAAGCTTCTCAATTCTTTCAGGATACTGATGAAATTCAAGTCAACTACCCAGGGTTGTTTGAGGTTATGGAAGACTTGCAAGGCAAGTATATGCTTTGTGGAAACAAAAATGGTTTCTGTAAGTGACGCAGTCACAGAAGAGTGGCACAGGGACCCCACCTGCAATAAGCAGAGACATCTTCAGCGCTGTCGGTTTGCTCAGAGCCCTGTTCAGCCTGACCTTGAATGTTTCCAGACGTGGGGCATCTACCACCTTGCTGGGCAATATATGCAAGTGGTTCACTACCCTCAGCATAAAAAATTTATTCAAAAAAATAAAAAACAACAAAAGCTTACTGTAGCAGTGGAAATGTTGCGGGTTTTTTATCTCTAGTGAGTCTCAGGAGATTATGCCTGTCAGCAGATTTGTGTTGGGAAGCAGAAGTCAAAAATTTGCTACTTTGTGGTCTGCTATGAATTTTCTGCTTCCCTGTATTCCCATTCTTAGTGAGCTTGTTCAGTGTAAGCTGCTGAAAAGCTCTGAAGGGGAGACAGAAGCATATATCCCACATAACTAACTTTTCCTGTAACCCTTCCTAATTATCAGAACATTCAGGAAACTGCTTTGGAATGAGAATAAATAGACCCTCAAATTGGAGTCTGCTGAGGAACAAAAACCAATTGAGATGCTTAACAATTGAGTTAGTATTCTGATGGTATTTGTCAGGGTTTATAAAGCAGTCGTTCATATGCAGTCAGTTACTTCACAGAGCAATTCAGGGCATCTTGTTACTCTGGATCACCTGCTGTTTTTCAGAGTAATTCCTTAATGAAAGTAAAACTTTCATTCTCTGCAGAAACATGTAGATGCAGTTAGTGATTAAAGAGGTTAGAACTGATTTTTTTTTTCTTATTAAAGATCTCTTGGGATAATAATTTTGATGCTTACCTGTTAAAAAAAAAAAGTATGAGAGGTGTGTCTCAATAAACACTTTGTATTAATGCGTAAATTATACTAGAAAACCTAAATGTTTGAAGACTCGGGCTGAAGAAGTAATAATTTGAAGCCGTTCCTAGCAATACAAACTGTAAATTGCAAAGTATTGGCATTAAAAAAGCTTAGATTCTTATAAGTAAGAAACTCGACTATTTATTTGCAATATGTTCTCTCTTACAGTGAGATTCAGAGGATTCTGGTTTAGCAAAAGTCTATCACTAGTGCATGACACTTAACTCATGGATTATACTATATCTTCTTTTTCTTAAAGCTAAAACGTATTTTTAGGTATGGGGGAGAGTAATTGCTCTTGGAATAGAAAACCTCTGCTACACAGGGAGACAATGTTGGCAGCTGCTGCAATATACAGAGGTAAGTATTTGAGAGGTAATGAGTTAATCTGATATAACTTTAAGAACATATTTTTCTGTCCTTTTCTTTGACCTCTCTGTGAAAAAAAACCACAACCCAAAACCAGAAAAAAACACCAACATTTTGGAACAGAACATTATCGCACAGATATTTTTAACCTTGATTATAAAGACAGGATTTGAACTATGTTGATGCATCAGTATGAGATATTTTTATTGTCCCAAATCTTTCACCAAGAGTCATTATGATGAGTATGTCATATTTGGTTCTAATGTTCTGGGAACTAAGTATTTCTTGGAACTGACGTTCTGTCTACCTTTTTTTTTTTTTTTTTTCCCCTTCCTACCCTAACAGAAATGTACGGAAATAGCGATGGCTCTGTACCTGCCACATTTCAGATCTACTACATGATTGGCTGGAAATTCCATGAATCACAGGTAATGTGAAGACCTTTTCTGTTTGAAAGTACTTTTAAAATTACTGATGCTTTAAAAGCTTTTTACAAAATACTTTGACAATTAGCCCTATTTTTTTTTTCTTATTTTTTGTCTTAGGCAAGACCAGCCCAGAGAGGTTCTGCAACAGTTTCATTTGGAGACCTTGCAAAAATAGATGGACTGCTTTCAAGAGGAAAAAAATAGTTCTTCATCAGAAATAATAGTTGTCTTAAAGCTTCTGTAAAGCTTCTAATTGCAGATAGTCTACGGTTGTGCTTATATTGTCACAAGATTCTGAAATAACTCTGTGCATAGCTGGATTTTTTGGTTTTGTACTGCCTATGCTACAACATCAGCTGTGTAAAATGATGCTCATTTTTTGTTTCTAGAGAAATATTTGAGCAGTGTTCCAAGTGAATACATGCTTTCTCAACTTTTGATTAAATTATTATTCTCAAATGTGGTGCCTCTTTCAGTATTACAACTGCTCCAGGTATGATTTGGAAGTCTCCAGTATGTATCACCCCACATAATTTTTTTGAATTATTCTTAAAGGATGGTAGATCATTATAAAGAATAGTACTTGGTGGCAAGTATATTTATAAGATATCCTATGAGACAAAATATCAGCAAATACACAGATCTAAATTATGTTATTGTAGGTTGGAAGTTATGGTTGAAAAGTTACTGTCAGTTATTGTTTGAAATTAGAATACATGACTTGTGTATAAGAAAGTGGTTAAGTAAGTTCTGTATTATAAAAATCTCAGGTTGCTACCCTTCACCTGCAGCCCTTGAATTCACTTACTTTTCTTTCCACCCTGAAAGCTAGAAATGTTTCTGAACGTGAATAGTAGAGCTCAGCCATAAAGTTGGATGCTTCATTGTAGCTCTAACAGAAGGTATGCATCATGATTTGACTTAATTTACTGAAAGGAGTAGCAAGCAGAAGAGTCAGCTAGCACTCAGATGGATGCGTGGCTTTAGTTAATTAGCTTAGAATTGGCACGCTTTGGAGTTGGTACTCTTTTGGAGTTCCATGGCGCTTTTTTTTCCTGTTCTTTTATCTCATAGCATTTGAAAAATTAGAAATGATATTTTATGTAAATATTAGTTACAAATTACATTTACGCATAACTTTCTGCTTTTTGACCAAGGCAGAAAAAGCATGAAGTATACTTTTTTCCTTCTTAGCTGTGACACAGAGCTATGACTTTTCCTGTATATAACTGCATATACCAGAAATTGATAGTAGTTACAAATACGGCCCATTAACCTGAGGTGTTTAGAAAAAATACCTACCCAGAGATTTCACTTAATGATGGTACTTGCTGATAGAGAGTGGTAGAAGTGAAAAGCATCATGAATATATAATCGTGTATACCATTCCATCAGTTTTATTGTTGCATCTAGGAGCTGTATGAAATGTGAGGAAACGAAAGCTTCTCTAGGCTTGTTTTAAGGTTACCCAGCAGGTGGAGTTTGGCAGAACTGTGTGGCACAGACCCAATAGGCAAGGTAGGTAGAGGCCTTCCTGTCCTGTCAGTGATTTCTGAGTTATGGTTCAAAGACTAAAACCAATACTAAAATGACCTCCTACTGCTTAACTTACATTCATTTTCAAAATAACAGAAGTGTGGCTTAAAAAGAGGCCATGGAGTATTCAGCTGGCTGGAAGATCAATTTAAGGGCCTAATTTGGGGTGTGGTTTTTTTTTTTTACCAGACTTTGAATAAGAAACGGGCAGAGAGGGTACAAAGTATCATGATAAGGGTAGGAATACTCTGTCGTGCTTCTGCTTACAAGCCTAATGCATAAATATTCAAGGGGAATGAGTTCATTTTTCATTTTCCTTAGAAAAGAAGAGTAACCCTCCTGGAAAAGGGGGGAGAAGCTGTAAGTGATATGATCATGTTTGTAGCCCTTTATCTTAAGACAAAATCTAAAACAAGAGCTTGTTTCTCTGAAAGCCTCTTATTTTTCGGTAGTGCATCAGTGGGCTTAATACAAGTTACAGCATCTCCCTACAGATCTTCTCTGGCTTAAGTAAAATTCACTTGGTTTGAAGGGAAACTCTCCAGTTGCCCAAATGTACATTTCTATGAAGTTAAGTGTCATCTCACTGTAACTTCATGCATTTTTGCTTTAGTAGGTTAATTTCCAGTAACTTGAGCTGCTGGTTGTGACTCACATGTGCTAAGGGAATGAGGAGGTGGAAGTGCTGGGTAAATGTTAATTGGCGAAGTGTTCCTACCGTGCTTGTTTGAAGCAGTTAAGTTACAGAGGAAAGGAAGGCTTTCCACTTGTTTGATTCCATGTTCCATGGATGGAATGTGTAAACAGTATAGTAATTAAGAATGTGGTTTGGTAATGGAGAAATGTACCTTTGGAACAGGGAGAAATAGAAGAGTAGTTTTCTTCCTGGCCAGGGTGGGGGCTAGGGGATGGGGAGAAGTTTCTATATTACATCAACTTGGAGAAGGACTGGGGAGTAGTAGCAAAACCTAAACTTTGTCAATTGCGGGAGAGAGAAATGCACCAATCTTTCCTGTGCTGTTTAATTGGAATTTCCTGATGCAAAGATTGATCTAGTGGATTAAATTAATTAGAGCATCTTGTTCAAGAAGCCAAATTAAGAAAGCTAGCATATATGTTAAACCTTTTACATTTTCATTTGTCTAACACAAGAAATTACTATCCACTTTACAAAGACGTGATCTGTTTTGGTCCGGATTTTGGAGCCATTAGTTTGGGGGAGTACAGTTACTGTAGTAGTTTGATTGGAATCAGTCTGAGTATTGAAGCAGATGTGACCTGCATAGCTAGTTGGTTGATTTCCTGAACATCTTAGGTGCCCTCAGGTAAAGGAAAAGGAAAAACAGAATTAATAAGAAAAAAAAAAAAACAAACCACACACAAAACTGAGATAGTTAAGTTTTAGCTGAAGGCTGTGTACCACTGTGAAGTAGAAAACACTGAAGAATGTGCACATGCTTGTTGTAGGGGATGTAGGGGAAAGCAACTCATGGCTTAAATCAAGTTAGAATTGGTTTGATTTATTAATGGCTTGTAGTTAACTGTTGGTCTGTGAACTGTACATCCAGGATTAATAGCAGCAATATAACAGATAAATGACCGTGCTAGACCCTTAAAAAACCTTTGGTAAACACCTTCAGATATCTAAACAGCCTTCTACAGCATTACCCCCACCCCCAAGTTTGCAGTTGTATGCTCACCTCTATAGCTTTAACAGGAGGTTTTTAGAAGAGCCCACCCTTCTAGGAAACATTACCCTATTTACACCCATCTTTGGAGATACGGGTGCTGTAGCTGTGTGCTTACCTCTGCTGTTCCCTACACTCCACCAATCCACCCACCAGCTGGGGCAGCACCCCCCTAGGTGGTGTGCAGACACCCCAGGAGCAGTCAGTGCTTGTTGCACCCTGTACTGTCAGCCCGCTGGCAGGCACGGCAGGCTACTCCTGACTGTTGGGGAGGTGCTCCCTCAGCCCTCAACAGAACTTGGGATGTCAGGAGGGCATCTTCTCGGTGTCAGGCCAGGTGCTGGCTGCTTCTGTCTTCTCACTGTTCAAAATGTTAGTGCTTTTTATACTTGATTTTAAGCTCTTTTTCCCCGCCCAGGGTCTCTTGGTAACTGCCCGCTTACTGTTTAATGCAGCTGATGGTTGTCCTTGTTTTCAGTCTTACAAGACTTTGAGCAAACACCCCCTCAGTTTTAGGTATTCTGTTCACACGCATCTTATTTCTGTCTTAGCAGCTAATGTTGCCCTGGCTTATTTGCCAAGAGGAGGCCATGTGGATTTCCCCCACCATTTGGAGCTGTTTCTTGGGGTACAAGTTACATTCATAAAGTAAGAGACAAAGTCCTCTGAAAAAAAATGTTTGTTTGGAACCTTATGTTGGAGCAGTGATGATGAATACTGGGGAATCTTATTTGCCCTCAACGTGTTCATGTTAGGCTGGAATGTTTCACAAGACAGCAGTTTTCTGATGATAATGTGTAAAATAAGGAGGCTTCATTTTTTACTGTGGTAACAAATCCCAATTCATGCATTTCTTTTTCTGCATTCTTCAGGGATTCCTAATGTTTTGTGGAAGTACAAGTGCAATTTGAAGCTGGGATCTCTACATTATGTGCAACTTCTGATCATTGACCTATTTTTTTAATATTGCACCCCAAGTTCTTGTGAGTACACTGAGAAACAAAGAATAAAACTACCCTTGTGAATAAATGTTATCCTGAAAATGTCCATACTTCTGATAAAATATAATTCCTGGTTTCATAAATGACAAAACTGCAGGGACAGAAGCACACTGGGCACATTCCTGCTGTATACGATACCACCTTTTTAGCCAAATGAACAACCTAAAATGACCATTTTACTTAGAACATGCATTAATTTAAATGGTTTGAAGCTCTGATCTTAAACTTTACTGCTAAGGTGAAGTACCCTAATACTAAGAAACTATTTATTCTGTGGAAACACTATCCAAAATTAATACTTTTTAAAGGGAATCTAATGGGTAACGGGTCTAATGAGTAGTAACTTAAAATTTTTGTTGATCCTGGAATTACTGTACTGCTTTGTCTCTGGACTGAGCCACTGATGGATGTAACACCCCTTTTTTTAGCTCATCCATCCATCTCTTCTCTACAAAGTATGTACTGCTTTAGCATCTAGGTGGCAGAAGCACCCATTCTTATTAAAAGCTACTTAAGGGATGTTAAGTCTTCTACTTTTCTAGTCTGTATTCTGTTTTTCTTGTTGTGAAGATAATTAGTTGATTCAAGTTCTAGAATTATTCGCTGCTTTAATTTGTTGCAGAACTTACTGACACTTGTTACGGGACATCTGATGCTATTTCTTCATGTCAGAGTTGCTTTCACTTTTGTAACTAAAAATGTAATTCCCATGAAGCAGCACTTTAGATTTTATTATTGTATTCCCAGTCGGCGTCTTTCCTGACTCAACAGCAGAATGCCTTGTCTAAGAATAATATTGGTGTTCTGAGGCAACGGCTGTAGCAAGATTTAGTTGGTAAACTAATGCTGAAATTCATAGGTAGCCAAGTTCAAAATATGAACTGAAGTCACAGCCCAGTATCCACATAACATGCATTTGCATAGCACCCCATCTGTGTGTGGGTTTTTTTTGCCTGTGAATTTATTTACCTACAGTTATTACTGGAATTCCAAAAAGTAGTAGAGGTTTTGTGACTGCCAAGAGGTTTTGTTAGTCATGTCTCAAACAAAGCATTCCTTAGATAATTTTGCCTACAGGCATCAACGTAGAAGGCATTCCTCAGGAGGAGCTGTGGTACTGTCACAGCACTGTTCAGTCAACATGGAAGACTTGTTTGATGCATGGATGACTGATCTTCCATTACCACTTTTCACAAAACAAACTGGAACGTCTGTTGTTTTATTTATATGGGAGCTTTCCAAATAGTGGCTTACACTTTGGGTTTTGTTGGGTTTTTTTTTCCTCCTGGCTCAATGAGTCTTTATTGTATGGAAAGTGGAACTTTTGAACACCAAATGGATTGGGTGATTTCATCTATTTGCAATTGGATTCGGTGATTGCAGGACATTTTACAGCATGGTAGCTGGTACTTTTTGGTAGCTGAGAGTTAATTATCCCTTATTCAGAAGATAGCTAGCTACAGTTATAGATGCTATAAATTAAATTCTATCTCAAGGATACAAAAGCAAAAGATAGTATAGTATGATTATTTATTAGCCTCTGAGATATGTTTGGAATAGACTTAGTTGTTCCACTTTGGGAAAGGATTCATGTTTATGAACCTAAAGGCTTCATAAGTGCGGGGAAGTGTTTCCCTGCGGAGAGATAGTAGATGATCATAAATATAAAACTACTCTGTCTCTGCACTCCTTGCTAGTATTTTCTGCTGGGCAGCTTGGTTTTGTTATACTAGATTTTCTAGATCTTTGAACAGTTACACAGAGACTGTGCATAATTTTAGAAATCTTTAGTGTGGAAGTCAGAGTTCCTTAGCTGTAAAAGAGTCTAAAAGTTAGATGTTACAGTACTGAGTACTGCAGCATACAAATGCCTTTTCAGATTCTGCTTTTGAGTATTGCTAAGTAACTCCATTTAACTGTACTGTAAACATTATTTGTTCGTAGTGGTTAATCTTGAAAACACATCAACATGACTTAGTATAACACTTGAGAGGAATTTACAAATTAATCTTGGCATATAACAAACGTATTTTTAACACTGCAGTTTGTATGCCTGCTCCCTGCATATTTATTTTCAACCTCCAGTTGATTAGCTGCTTTGTCTTGTGTACAGAAATGGCCTGTTTAATGCAGTGGGAAGTCGAGTATAAGCTAGCGTTTGTTAATGGATGCTTAGAACAGGCACAGTCAGACATTTTGAATTATTCTAACTAAGCAGTAATTCTAATTTATTTCTAAAGACAGAAGTATAACAACCCAATTACCTATTTTCCTCACAGACTATAATGAGTACAGTTAGCATAAAATTGGCCTGTAAATTTAATGGGCAATTTCTTGTTGTGTGGACATTGAAAACGCTAGCAAAAATGTGGCAAACCATATTCAAGTTTCTATAGTAACTTGCTCCCATTGGATGCCTCCTTGACAAAATGCATTACTGTAAAATATCAATCAAATCTGTTCAGTACAAGGAGTTTTTAAAGTGTTGATTCAAACAGGAGTGGCAGTAGAGTTGGAAGTTATTTCAAGAAAAAAGCTTTTTGTCTGGGTTAGCAGTAGGGTTTTTCCCCTTTTTTTTTAACACAGTATCATAATTATATATTCAGACTTTAACTATATGTCAGGATATGGCTAATATCAGGCCAGTTCTGTATGGGTGGCCTCATAAGAACAGTTGGCTCAGTTCTTCTAAATGTAGAATAGACACATAGATGATCAAGATTAAACAAACAATCAAACGTGTTAATACTCTGCTGAAAGGGGAAGGGGGTGCTGGAGCCCTGCAGCTGATACAGAGATTCCCAAACCGTGGTTCAGGCAGCTGCTGCTCCACACAGCTGCCAGCAGTTGTGCAGTTCATTAGGTGTAACCAAGTGTGGGGCACTTTTAGCTGATAGAATTCAAAGGATGCTTTTCCTTCCCTTCTGCAGCTGATTTGTTTCTGATGAGAAATTTTGTGACCGTATTTTTGTACAGTACAGTAAAGAAAACTGAGAAAGGCTTTGTGAAATTGCAGTAACCTGCCGAGACTAATGTGAAAATTACAGGCCATGAGAGTACACACTTAGTAAAACATGAAGTTTCTTCTACTTTGCCTGTTCCGTAGAGTGAATAAACAAACAAAAAACCCTGAGGCTTGAAGATTAGAACAGCTTTTTGAAGTATATTTTCATGATGGACTCTTGATTTCACCTCTCCTATGCAAGCGGGCATCACTGGAAAGAGGAGTGAATGTAAAAGACCTCTCTGTCACAGACTTCTCAATCATGAAAATGCTTTATTGCAACAGTGCATCCATTTTAGAAGTACTTTTATCACATCGTTGTGTTAAGTACAATGAATAATATGACTGCGAAAGTAGTAGCAGCAAGTTATTCTTTGTGCACTAGAACACCAGCTTAGTGACACTGACTTTCCTAGAGTTTTATGTCCTACCACACTTTTTCCTACCTGATAATTTTGTACAACACGCTTGCCTGCCTTCCTCTTTTGCCTTGTTAGGCTAACTGGGTGTTGCTGATTCTGGGCTGCTTTTGTGGACTGATGGGCTACTATGTGTACTCTGTGGCTAGCAGCCTGCCAAACAAAACAGGCAGTGCGTTTAATTTACTTGTATGTCAGGCCATTAAAAAATGTATATTTACATTTCTAGGATTTAACTCAAGACATTGTACATTACTTTATTGAAATGTGTTATTTGCATATGCTATAGAAAGAAATGCGATATTTCAGTTTTCTCAGTACGTAATGTTGGTCTTGTAATAACACTTGTGTTCCAGGTTAGACTCAAAGAATATGAATCTTATGGGACTTCTAACTTTAGTTCTTCAAGAAATAGTATTTAAAAGCAGGTATTAAAATAAAAGAAATACTTCTGGTTTTTTAGTTCCTGAACGCAATGTGAACCCCTCAGTAAGGGGAGAGAAGCATGGAGCAGTCCGTTGCTGGCCTCCATCAAACTGAGCTGTACTCTTCTAAAATAGAAGTTCTTATGCAGGAGAAGTATACTCAGGTCTTTTACTCAGAGGTTACTTAAAAGGTGGGTCAAAGTTTTAAATAACTCTTTAGAGAGTGTATTCGTATCTTATCCAGTAAATCAGTGCATCTCTTTTCACCAGTAGCTAAAGAGTAAGTATCTTAATGAAGTGGAAATTAAAACATGTATTCCTCCTGTGAAATGCTTTGAGACTGACAAAATAGAAGTAGGTGTAAGCACAAAGCAAAGCCCTGTTTCTCAGGACGATTCAGGTGTAAAGACTGAACATGTGGGTAAGTTTGGAGTCTAGCTACAGGTAAGTAAAACAACATTATTGTTTGTGATAATATTTCTGTTGCAGTCCAATACTTGATGTTTCTCTTCTGTGATTATTTTTTTTTATAGCACAGGTTTTTATCATCTATTTGATGTAGAACACTTGTGCTCTGTGATGAATGTAAATATCTATTGAAATACACTATATAGGTCTGTGCTGTGTCAGTACTGTCTTCCACTTGCCTTACATAACAGAGATTAAAGCTAAAGGGGGGAGGAAGTTACCAAATCCTATACCCAAGTTTAACTTTTAAGTGAAAATGAGATTGTGATGTTGAGATACTGCTTAGGAAAGACTCTTCAGGGTTGCAGCGATGAGAACAGTAAAATAATCTATGTTCATATAACCTTCTTAGGTCAGAGTTTTTCAGTAGAGTCATTCTCAAAGTTTTGTGGTTGCAGATGAGTTACAGCTCACGATTTGCAACATAAGGCCCAGCACACTGCTGTATGTGTAAGCAGTCTTCCTCATGCCACAGCCGGCATTCAGAAAAGTGACCGACACCGACCCCCTATCAGCCACCCACTGAAAGTTCTTTCACATCAATCTGATCGTAGTGTAATGCTACACGAGAAGAAAATTGTTTAACAGTAACAAGGACATTCAAATCAATATTTTACGGGCCATGTACAGTTTGTATTTTAGTAAAATGCATCTTATGTTTTATAATTATTTTGCAGAAATTTAGAATGTGATTACTTTTTTAGTGTCTGTATTTTCAGTTATTGTCACTTGTATTAAGTTGGTTTGCAGCTTGTGCAGCTCTGTGGAATACAGCTACTTATATTTAACTTTTCTCTCAAAAGGCAAAAAGGCGTAATTATTCATAAAATATGAAAATTCCTGTTCTGGTAAATTTTACTCAACAATGCAGTATAAATTGACCACAGGAGGAGGAAGTTTATGATGGAGGGGAAATGTAACTTGAAAAGGTGCAGCTGTAGTAGGTAAACCTGTGTGATAGCCATGAAGACCTGCCTCTTTCACCAAGAACTGGAATAATAAAGATGAGAGGAGGAAACTAAGGCAAGAAAAATGGTTCACAACTTGTATATTGAAGTTCACATTCAAAACCAATGACAAAGACTTAAGGGTATTGCCAACTCAAGATTAAAAAAAAGGTAAAAAGTCATACTGTTCTTTAACCTTACTTAATAATTCAGGTTTCTATATGTATTTTTCAGTTTCACCTTTTCATGCCCTGCCTTTCCCTTTATATGCTGTAGACAACTCTCTACTCATTTTTCATTTTCAAGCTGTGTTGCTTAGCAGTACTCAATCATAAATCACAATGCTGTGTTTCTTTCCATTTACCAAACGATGGAGCGCACATCATTTCTGCGTTGAATGATGTTGGGTTGCCATAAATGCTTTGGCTTAGGACCTTGACATTCATTCCCTTTCCACAGGCTTTTATGTCAGGAAAACTCAGTTTTTTGAGCATGTATGGAAAGTAAATGCAAGAAGTGCCCTAGTATGACTAAGTAAATTCACTGAAATTATGTATGAAAAATGTAAGAAGAAAAAGTTAAAGTGAAGATATGTGGCTAAAGAACTGGAATGTGGTTAGACATGAAAATAAGCCTTGTAGCTGGATTGAGCTCAGGTATTTCCATTACTTATGCAAGAAATTATTTGCACACTTGCATGTATAATTTGACAGTAGGTCACACATGAGCCTGGCTGGAACAGGTGTGGAACTTTGCCCTCCAGATTACCTCGTTACTGCAATCTGTGTTTTCCTTTGCTGCATGATTTTGCTGTTTTTTAAAGCTGGTGATTATTACCATATGCTACTCTGAAAGGGAATAAAGGGTATAGCTACAAACAAGCTGGATTTATGGCCACTATAATATATATAATGCCATTCTTCTAAGTGGTTCTAGGTAGTTTCAGGGCTGGAAGTTCCAGTTTAAGGCAGCAGGCATGAGTATGCATCTGCAAAGGAAGAGCAGGAGGCACAAAGAATTGAACAATGAATGTTAAAGTTTGTTTGCCCTTTGTTGCTCAGGCCCTGAAGTGCAAAGCTTGCAAGGTGGCTTGAAATAAGTTTCTCTTGTTTGTTTTTTTTTTGTGGTTTTCCACACCACCCCCCCTCTCAAATGGAATGAAAGCTGTCCAGACCACCGTGTTTGTTGTAGTTGTGTATTCTGTTTAAAATGTAGGGACTTCTGAAGGCAAAGCCTTTGTTTTGTGATGTAAGTCAAGATAGTGTTTTTGCTTCTGCTTCTTGTACCAAAAATAAAGTATTACTGAACTAGTAACATTTGTAGCTATGCCAGGGAAGCTGTGTTGCTTTCATGGGATTGCACTTGTGAAACTACTTAAAATTAGGAAAAACCTAACAGCGGATCGAATCCCGCTCCGTTTATCACAGTTATGTTAGCTTTATCACAGTTATGTTAGCTTCCCCAAAGCTAACTGTAGCAAGGAGTCAGGAAATTCCCTTTCATCACTGAACGTTAGGCAGAGCCAGAATACTACATGCTTATTCAGAGCACAACCCTGAATTCAGATTTTTGGGGTTTACAGTCCTGTTTTAAAATTACCTCCCTGCCCTTGCAAACAGGTTTTGGAAATAGACTAATATAAAAGTTTGAGATGGTTAAGACATGCTAAAGATATGTCCATTTTCCCCACGTTCCTCAGAGGAAGGCAGCTGTGTTAGATTGTACTTAGCTGATGGTACGGGGGTTACTCTGACACCATCCCATCACCTTTTGGCTCAATTTATTTAATACTGACTCACAGCAGTTACCTCTTTTCTTAGGGAAGCGCTAAGTAAGAATTGTCAAAGGGAGAGGGTAGTCTATGGAGCGTCAGAGAACCAAAGAGCCAAAAGACTTTGACAACTGACTTTCCTTATGACATGTATTTCAGTGTGCACCTGTCTGTTGTAGCTCCTTCATCCTCCCTTATTGATGTTCCCTCGTATGGGAGATTGTGCCTTGCCGAGTCTTTTAAATCATAATAATAAATCAGCTGTAAAAATTCAGATTATCAATTACTGCTTTTTTCCTTGGGATTTTTGTGTATGTTCAGCCTCACTGTGGTCCCGTGTTGCTCATGGGAAGACCTAAGCCATGTTCATTGATACATACCAAACTGATCGTGGATTGAGTGCTGCTGTGATTAGCTGCAATATAATATGTTCTGCAAATGTAGGAGTTATAATTGCTGATTTCAGATTCAGAAAGTATTTCTGAGAAAAAAGTTTTACATCTTTTTTTCTGCAGAATTTACCAAAATGTTTGTTCTTTTAGTTGGTGTTAAAATAAAGATACATGAAAAATTACACTTTCTGTGATAGGGAAGCTATGACTTATAATCAATAGGAGAGAAAGGAAGAAAGAAAAAGTCTTAACCTAAAATATCTAGAGGTTATTCCAAACAGAAGAGTAGTATTGGACAAAGGCATGAAGGTACTGACAGGGACCGCTGTGAAAAGGACTCACAAATGGGGCATTTGGAGCGGAGAACTCGGATGGCACCATAGGCTAAGCTAAAGCCTGAGATGTTGGCTTAAGTAGGAGTCGGAGAGTTATGAAGCTGAAAGTGAAAAGCCCGAATGTGATGTGAAAGATAAAGGAATGACAAAACCAGGTGCCAAGGCTTGGGGGGGGGAGGGGGGTGCAGGGGTTGGCAGCTCTATTCCCACTAAATGAGAGAACACAAGGTGACAAGCAGGAAAAGGGGTACTGTCAAAAGTATCTGCTGTGGTTTGAGGATCAGAGAGAGAGGAAAAACTGATTTAGAGAACAACGTGAAAGGAAAGCAGATAGGATTTAGTAATAGCTTAGCTAAAGGAGAAATAGTTTTGAGTGTTCTGGTGACAGGAGAAAAAGTTTGACAGAAGGGAAAGAGATCTAACAAACCTGAAACTTGTTTTTTGTTTTTTAGTTAGCTGGAGGTGACAAGGTACACCTCCGATTCTACTGCTAAAAATGGGAGCTGGGATTATAGCCAGCAGAGATTTAGAGCACTCAAAGGCAAAAATGCCTTTTGGAAATGCTGAGAATAGGTGATGTCATTTAGGTGAGAGAGACAAAGTGCACGGAAAGAGCTCTGTTCAAGGCTGCAGGAAAAGATCTGTCTTTTATCAGCTTATTCAATGGGATTAAATCGGAGGAGGAGGAGTTACTACTTTTCCTTTTTTCTTTGATATTATATAGATTGATAGATACAATCATAGAAAAGATTAAAATAATATTATGAAGATTTGGACTTTGTCAGTGTCTTCCTGGTTGCTTGGCTAAGTCAAATTTCAGTGAAGGAATAAGTATGCTGTAGGTTTGGAAGGCTTAGAACGAGTGGAGCAACAGGAATTACTTTGCTATACAAAACACTGAAAATGTTCCGGAGAGCGGTTCAGTGGAACGGGCTCGGTAGTGGAGATGAGAGACTGAAAATGAGAGAAGAGTCAGCGTGGCGAGTGGTGGAGGCTGACTGTGAAATTCAGGGTAAGTTCAGTGTTTCCTGGCACTGTGAACAAGGTTGAGTTTTAATGCCCAAAAGGTGAGGAGAAAATGAATTTCCTCTCCCAGAGAAGATGAAAAGTGACTTCTGTGGCTGCTTTTACCTGTCTGAGAGAAAGTCTGCAGCCATTGTAGACAAGTCAGACACAGTGCCATGGCAACTGCTATGACGCCTAGCAAGTCTCTCTTCTTGACATCTTATGGTGTGCTTTTTCCATCCTATTGGTTATTTTCTGTTCGCCCCCACCCCTGTATCTCCCTGGTATATGCTTGCTTTGCTAATAAGTGAATAAAAATGAGGAAAGATGTCATACAAATTGTTAGGCAAAGGTAAGAACGTACACAGGGATTAAATCACTTGAGAAAACATCAACAGCAAAATTGACTGTTTTTAATGGGCAGATGAAAAGGCATGTTTCTGTTTGCTGAGGAAATTCTTTACTGTCTGGAAGGAAACGTTAAGTCTGGTAGTAGGAGTTATTATTACAGATTGATTTAAGGATGCAGGTGAGGGAGTACTTAAGGGTATCTATTTGCTTCGTGTTGGCAGCTTCATACGATACAGTCCATTAGTTTTCAAAGGCTCCAGTGGAGTCCTGTTTGCTTGAAAACATCTTGAAGTTTTTCATGTTGATTGGTAAAGCTTTTTGTGCCCAGGGTCTTGACTGCTTCAGGGGGTTGATATATGTCTTCAGGGCATTATTTGTAATACTGAAGAAGCCTGAATGACTCCAGTAAAGGACCTAAATGACATTTAATTCTAATCTGAGAGCTCAAATGCCAGAGAACCTACCACAGACCTTATTTGCAATGGTTAATTATTTTCCATGTTTTAAAGCCTTAAATATGGAGCTCCAGCTGTTGAATTGATTATGGATTGCTATATAAGACTGTAGCCCTTCAGAGTCAGAACTTACCCAAGAGTGATAGTGATCAAATTATATTTTAACAGACTTGGATGAAGAATCAAGTAAATGTTTTCAGAACTGCTTATTCTTCAAATAGTATTTAATTGAACTTAGTCTGCATATTTAACAAGGCATATCTTTTTACCTGCTTCCCTCAAATTTTATGCTCATTTTTCTTCAATTTTTTTAGGATACAAGATGACTTTTTTTTTTCTGGAAGAGATTAATTCAGCTAAAGATAACTTTTTTCTTTTAGTTTTACTGATTGTACAGACTATACATGGCAGATAATTTCTGATGCAAAGAATATTCATGTATGAGAATTATGTAAATGAGTGTCCATCATTTTTAACATACTTAAGGCTTTATAGTACATCTTATTTTTTGAAGTGGTGCAAGAATAAATTGTTTGATGACAGAATAATTGCAAGTCACAGTACCAAACAAAATGTGGACTAATTTCACCAGTTTGCGAAAGAAAATATACACTACAGAAGTTCTTAAAGCATCTTTCCAGTTCAAAAGTGCTTTGGTAAAGCTGGACAGAAAACTTAACAGTAGAACTAAGTGAGATTTTACACTTGTGCAGCGCATCTGAGCAATCAGCCAGACCTTAGTGTTTTAATATGCATAGTCTATTCTATGGTTTAATGAGATCTTGAGCTGATGGCTCTGAAGATTGTTAGTACCCTGGTGAATAGCCCTTCAGACTTCAGGCATACAATGTGAATTTGCTTCCTCTTTCAATTCTTCGACTTCTTGGGTAGAATTTATTATTTCCCTAAATATAAGCAGCTGCCAAAATTCATTCTATATTATAGCATCCCTTTCTGCTATATTTAACTCTGTCTCACTAAGTGGATTACATGGCTTCCTCTTGTAATTAAGTGCAGATCAAATGTTATATTGCAATATTATATTAAAAACATGAGAAATGACACCTTTTCAGCTGCCATTCTGGAATTCTTAAAGACAGAAGCGCTACTCTGACTCTGTTGCTTTTTCCAGAAACATCTGGTCAATCTCCTTATAGATGTGATAGTGAAGTCAGAAATACCACAGATGAAATGTGCTCTGTTCTTTCCCACTTGAATTCCGTTTAAAGCGAATTCTTTGTTTGCCTATTTTATCCTTTCAGTCTCTGAGTACTAATGACTTCCTTCAAAGACTTCTGTTGGGTGTGGGTTATCTGAACACCAGCAAACTCAAATATTAGTAGAACTCAAGGAACAGAGGAAAAAAATGTAAATCTAGCAGGGGCTTATGTATTAATTTGCTATTTGCTTTATTTGATAACAAAATAATGTTTCTATTTCCACTAGCTACTTAGGGTCAAATCAATCTATGAGAATTACTTATACAAAGTCTCTTGCATATATTAAAACTTGATCAAAACAAGCATTGCGGACCCAAACACTTCTTCATATGAACTTGCAGAGTCCCAAATCTAAATCCAACCCATTTAACATCACCACATAACTAAGGTTCTTCAGTTAAGACTCTCTGTAGAAATCAGAGAGGGATTAGTTGTTCCAGAGATTTGAGCCCCACCTAAATCTTGCATCACCCTTGAAAGCACCTCTCTCCCTTCGTTGACCATGAGGCAGTGCAAGGCACCCACATTCTCCATCTAGGTGCCCCTGTTAATGCCTACAGTTGAGGGATATATGCTCAGTGGCCTCCACTGAGCTCAGCGTAACCAAAATACTCGTTGCAACTTGTTCATGTAGCTTTGGAGTTAAGTAGTAGGCAAATATACAGCATTTCTCTGAGTTTAGATCAGTGAGATTTCAGTGTAAACTAATTGTATGTTATTAGTTATCTCAATTTGTTCAATTCAATTAGAAATCTCTAGAGAGATTTCTTTGGATAATACTGTCAGTAATTCTAATTTATCTAGAATCAAACTAATTCACTAATTACGTGATTTCTAAGAGCTGAAATCTATCTCTCCTAGCTCTAAGGGTAAGTAGAGGTAAGAAGGCTAGTTTACTACTGCACGTATAAGAAAACAATTCCCATTACGCATGCATGCTGGCTCTATTCTGCTCAACTCTGCCCTTTACTCCCTTGTACTTTTTTCCACCCTACATGGCTGCAACATAGTGGCAACCAGCCCATTCTGTCACCAGAGCTTTAGTCAAGTTACGGCATTTTCTCAAAAAGAACCAAGAGCAGCCATCATACTACCCTTACTTACCTGAGCAGCTGCATTAGACCTAGCCATTTTGAAGTCCTTAATTATAGCAATTTATCAAATTAGCCTTAAAATAATACATACCTTTTCCCAAATGCCATATCATTATCATGCCCTATTTTGCCTGTCTTTATGAAATAGTAGAAAGCTTTCTTTAAAATAAGACAGACTTTCCACCCACCCCTGAAAGCAGAAAAAAAGCTTGATATATTGTATGTTTTCACTTGGGTTTATATGGATTTAGAAGTATTAAAATGCACAAAAATGGGTTTCCCTGATTAGGTTTTTAATCTGTAATTTCTCACAAAAAGCGATTATTGTATGTGCAGTCCCACTCAACAGAGATTCATGATGACAAAATAGCCGTAGTTTAGTGTGGGAGGTGGAAAGTGACTGAAGGTGGGGTCATATGAGAACAGTTACATATTTCAGCTGAATTCAGTTCTCTGAAGAACAAGGTCACGTTAACTCTACTAGAACCGTACAAACCAGCATTCAGAAATGCTTGCTGCGGTGAATTGGCACATACAAAAGATGCATTGCTTTTTGTGAAAACATGCATTAGTGTTCATAAGTATTATCACTTAAAATACATTCCCTGCTCTGCCTAGCTGATGACAGTATCTCCAAAAGTGCTCAGCATGGTATAAAATGTAATCAATGTATATATTGATGTGTGTGTGATTTATATGTACGTAATTTTGAAAGGGCATGCCTTAGCAATAAGAAAGTACTTGCGTCTTTGTTATTTTGCAAAGTGTTGTGGACCATGCTGACCTAGTAAGTCAGATGTTGTTCTGGCTTCTGACAGTAGGAATGGAAAGAGAAAAGACACCTGATTTAATTGCTTTTCCTACAGCACTGCAGTGGGAAGGAGCTTTCTCCTAGTTTTGTTGTTTGGCAGCCTCAGTCCCCCTTTAGTTGAAGACCCAGAAGCTACTTTGATTCCAGATTTGCAGCTTATTATCTTTTTGTCATATTTCTAGGTTTTAGAACTATTGCAACATAAGAAATTCTTAGGATCTAGATTGGAGTCATCTTATTCTGGGCACAGTGAAAGCAAGTACAAGAACTAGCTTCCACCCCAAGAAGTCTTAAAATACAATCTGCTCTTCTAAGAGTTTTTCAGTACTGGGGTCTGTGTCTGCGTTAGCAAATTGTGTGGAGCAAACGGGTGTGGATCTGCAGAAACAAAGAGGTGGCATTGCAGGCTCAAGGTACTCACTGTATGTGCTTTGGAGGGGTGGGGTTTACATCAAACTAGTTAAGATCTCATTCTGTGAACTAAATGCCCATTAATGGTGGATGTGTGCTTCTGATTTAGTTTCATCGTAAACTAGTTAGCGGACACCAAAAATGGTCCACAATGTGAACCAAAACAGGTAAACGGAGGCTCTCAGGAGATTTATTTTGAAAGTACATTCCTGAGCAAAATAAGCACACACATGACGTTTTGTGTAAAACATGCTGTTGTAGTAGTGCAAACACATTATCTGTGTCCAAGAAGTTCATATCTGGAGTGCCTAATGAATCCATGTATTTGAATGGAATCCAGCTGAAATCAATGGCTTAACACCTTCCAATGAATCCTTGGTTTCTATTATTTTCTGTGCCCAAAACACAGGCCCTACTGACTTAAAAGTAACACTCAAAGGTTCTTTGTGTACGCCAGTGACTATCTTGAGCAAAGCTCAGGAAATACTGTTAGAGCAGAGGACTGGAACACATGCACAGAAACACTCAAACCAGTGTTTCCTCTTGTACTGCTCCCTTTTTGCCCCACACCCCCAAACAATTTTAACAAAATATTTGAATGTCCCCCAAACCCTCTGTTACCCAACACATAGCTTAGTGGTTAAAGGCTCAACATTTTTAACTGGTACATCTTCAGTATTTTTAACTTAACAGCAGTTGTTAATAAACAATAAGACTTAAAGTTGAGATGAAATAGCAATATATATTAAAACAAAAATATCAAAACAGCCAGCTTATGTTAAACATAATGAAACTGTGCATAAACATGTTGGGTAACTAGAATAAATATGCACAAGAAAATATTTCCAATGCTTTTCGTTTCTCCTTTCAGTAATCGTTCAACAGTTCAGAAACCCAAGAACAGTATCTTTGTGTAAGATCACTTCTTACTAATGGCAAAGTTCCTGAACAAGTCAGCACGGGGTGGATTGTTTTGGGGGGATGGAGGAAGATAAGTAGACAGGTTTCTTTGTTAAGAAACAATGCCTTGGCTTTACTGTTATTGCAGTAGTGTGTTTCAGGATAACTGGCCTGCCTTCTGGTCTTGCGTACCCAAGTATATTGGTGAGATGTGAAAAGCCACCAAAAAGCCTCTAGCAAATCATTGTGCTGATCGTTTTGCTAATGGTGCAACACCAGCTGGATCTTGGAATGAGAGAAGCAGGCAGAGCCTCCGCTGTTCCGCTGTCTATTTGGTAAAAGGTAAGAATTAAAACTTGGAAAAAGAGTCAGTGCCAGGACTTACACTGGAACTGGTCAACAGTTTGCTCTTCCTGTGGCTGCAGGTACAAACCAACAAGAAGTGAGAAATAATGATCATATTTACCAGACTGGAGGGTGCTTCTGTGAGCTCTGCATTTATTGTTGCTGTGCTAATGGAACTACTTTGAGAGCGTTGGTTTGTAAAATAAGATACTGTCATTTTACCATCACTCATGTAAACTTGACATTTTACTGATGGTGTGTTAAGGATAAAATTTTCTTCTGCAAAAACAGAAAAGAAAACTCAATTTGATTGTATTAACTTAAAATGGTAAAATATGGTTTCAGCCATTACAAATAAAATTTCTTATGAAGCTCGCTATACTTTAGAAACAAAGTTAAAATTAAAAATATATGACTGAAGGTACAACGTAGCTACTTTTTTTTTTTTTTTTAAGTATAGTATAATCTTGTGAAGTAGGGTAACTTCTAGTTAACGCTTCAGTATCAGGGTCAACATTGTTCCTATTTCTACCCACCTGCCACTTGCAGAATGGAGCTCATCACCAGTTCCCACAGGAAGCTTAGTCAGCTCTGTGGAATAAATTGCAATAGTATGGTTTTAAATAGTATGATAAAACTTAACACCTACTCTTGCAGTTAATGTAGGGTACAGTCATTTGTAAAGAAAAAGGTATCGCTGGAACTCGTAACTCAAATGGCTGAGCAGATTTTGCTTATAACATCAGTGAAGCAGTATGTGAGACCTGTATAATCCGATGTGAAGCCATTAAAGCTGCAAAGCTGTACAGTCAGATTCATTTCTTGGCTTAAAGCACTAGTGCACAGTTGGAATTTGAGATGCAATTCTACGGTGGCACAAAATGCATCAAACTATAGCTGGTGGAAGCTCTGCAATTATTTTTTTTTCTTAGAATATGTCAGCTACTCAAACTAGAAACATTTTTCAGGAAGAAGTATACCCATTTGATCTAGCAAAGATTTCATAGGCACACTTTGGAAATTCTGATGAACAGGAAAAGAGTTAATTGGCTGGTGCTGAAATCCAAGTTCTGCCTCTGTGTGAGTGTACTGGGTTTGTGTGGCAAAGTTTTGGTAGCGGGGGGCTGCAGGGGTGGCTTCTGTGAGGAGCTGCTGGAAGCTTCCCCCATGTCCCACGGAGCCAACACCAGCCGGCTCCGAGATGGACCTGCTGCTGGCCGAGGCCGAGCCCATCAGCGATGGCGGCAGCGCCTCCATATGGGATTGCATATTGAGAAGAGGGGGGAAATCTGCGCCAGCAGAAGAGAGGGGTGACACTATGTGGGAGCAGCAGCCCTGAGCGCCCAGGCCAGGGCAGGAGGGGCAGGAGGAGCTCCCGGTGCCAGAGCAGAGGTTCCCCAGCAGCCCATGGTGAAGCCCACGGCGGGACAGGCTGTGCCCCCAGCCCATGGAGCCCACGGGGGAGCAGATCCCCCCCCACAGCCCGGTGAGGGCTCCATGCCTGGGCAGGTGGGTGCCCGCAGGGGGCTGTGACCCATGGTCAGCCTGTGCTGGAGCAGCTCCGGGCAGCGCCTGTGGCCCCGTGGAGAGAGGGGGCCGGGCTGGGGACCCCGCGGGGGACCCAGCTGGGGCCGGCTGGGCCTGCAGGACTGCGTCCTGTGGCAGGGACCCACGCTGGAGCAGTTCATGAAGAACTGCAGCCCCTGGGAAGGAGAACCGTCTCCCGTGGGAGGGACCCCGTGCTGGAGCTGGGGAAGAGTGTGAGGAGGAAGGAGCGGCAGAGACAATGCGTGATGAACTGGCCTCAACCCCCATTCCCTACCCAGGAAGGTGGGGTTTTTCTCATTTGAATGGTAATAAATTAAACTAATTTTCCCCAAGTCGAGTCTGTTTTGCCCGTAACAGTAACTGCTGAGTGATCTTCCCGTCCTTATTGCTCTCTTCTTGCTCTCCTGTCTGGTTGAGGAGGGCAGTGATAGAGCCATTTCAGTGGGCACCTGGCATCCAGCTAGGGTCAGCCCTCCACAGTGAGTCATCTTTTTCATTAAAAAAAACATACCAAAACCAAAACAAACAAAAAAAACCCTCAAAACCTCAAGTTTTGGATTGAGTCTAGAATAAAAAAATCTTGATATCTCAAAAGCATTGGCCTTGTTTCCAGTGTAGGCTACTGAGAACTGAACACAGTCGGTAAACTGGTGGCAATGGCTGAGAAAGGCACGTAAACATGTAATCATAAAGGCTGGGAACCCACTGAACAAACCAAGCCTGTCACAGAAGCTGATATGGAATCTAGGGTATGTCATTTTTGCCATGTATTGCAAGGTTTTCTGTAGCGACCATCTGGAATTAGAAACAGTAGTGATGATTATGAGATTAGAAGGATAAAAATCCTCAGCAGCTCCTGCAGATAATATAGCAAAGCTCCTTCTGTGTACCCACGGAAATAGTACTGTATAGTATGTAAAATATTCTTGGAGATAAATTATTTTTTTAACTTCTATGTAATTGATTTTCATTTCATGTATGTAATGTATTTTCTGTAAGGGAGAAACAGTTCTTCAGAACATTTAAAATGGGTGAAGGGGAGCGATGAGTGCATAATTCACATACAATTTGCAGCTCACCGTCCTGCACAAGAGGGAAAGTTCGGAAGGAAAAACCCCAAACACCTCTATAGTGTAAAAGAAGGTGCTGGGATGTGAAACGAGGATGAAATAGAACTTGTCTTCCACAGCTGGAGCTCTGAAATGTTAGTTAAGTGTAAAGGAAAAATATGCTGAAGCACTTGATAGGCTTTTGAGCGAGGCAGTGGAAATGTCATAGTTAAGAGTGGCAGTATCTGGATAGGACTGCCATGTGGCATGCTGTTTCTTGCAGAGATAACAAACTGCCTTCCCAACAGTCCTCTATTGTACAGCTGCAGCTTGAATTGTTACCTAGTACAGAACTCCTTGTTGTTCGTGGCTTTTTGTTTCTTTTTCATCTTGTCTTCTGTGAAACTACAGGAAATGTCGCAACGGAATTACAGGGAAAGAAATGTATTTTTTCAGGTTCTCTGCTGGAGACTGGAGCAGGCTGCCAGGCAGAAGATTCAAAAGGCGGCTTGCTATGTGAGATGCTTAGGGGAGCGCGGAGCAGCTGAGGAACAGGGAATTAGCATTATACAAGCCTTCTAGTTGCTGGCTGAGCAAGACTTTCTTGCAGAAATGTAGGAGCTAATGCAAATCCCTAATGTGTGTGACACAGTGTCACAGCCAAGTGGGGAAAGGCATCTGGTGTCAGAGCTTTGGTAGGATGAACCCAAGAGGGGCAGCTGCTCCACGTGTCTGCTTGTGGGGTGCTTCAAATGAAATGTAGGTGAGAGAAATTGTTCTACTGACAAAAAAACTGACACACGAAGTGGAACGAGCAGATCTGAGTGGTAGGGACAAGGGAAGGGGGTGAAGGGTGCTGGGCCGATTTGTGCCTTCTCTTCTGTCCACCTGATGCTGTCCAAGGCAGTTTGCAGCAGGGGGCCTGGAAATCAGGACCATAAGTAACAATCGGTTAGCTGAAAGGAATGTGCTCGAGCTTGTAGGCCACAAACCCTGAGAGGACAAGGAATGTGAATAGATAACAATTAACAGGATGAGTCATGCCGAGAAAAGATAAGGGAATGAGGAACGGATGGCGCCGAGGAGAGGTAACACCTTGCTGTTAATTGATGACTGTAAACACTTACTTGAAGTGCCCTTTGTTTGTAGTTGACCACCAATCAGGGATTGCCTAGGATGTAATGCTTAGCTTAAAGAACCGATCTGTTTAAAGCGCTCAGCTTCTGGAAACATATATAAACTCGTGATTGCGTACAATAAATCGACATTTGCTTGCATCAAGCAGCCTCCCGTCTCTCCATCGCAGCAGCAGTTTGCATCAACCACTCTGCAGTAGGATGCAGCCACAGGGTGGGGTACCAGACTGTGGCGGGTGTGGTATCCCACTCCTTTGAAATGCAAACTTCATAGGGAAGAGCAAACAAAAAAAGAGAGATACAGAGATCCTGCCGGGATGCTCCATGGATTCACTTCAGCCTCGCGTAGTTGTTTCTTCCATCTTAAGCAGGAAGAACAAAAAGGCAACTGTGAGTGGAGGGAGAGCTCTCGTTTTGGAAAAGAAATTCTTGCTCCATCCGGGAGTGTGCGAAGTTGATACAAACCTTGGTTTGATTAGCATGTATATGAGTCATCTACAGCCATTCATCTGCTTTTCCCCTGGTGTTTTTTTCCTAAATTTGTTATCTCGCTCTGCCAAAGTGAGGCGATCAGCTGCCTTTCTGTTATCCTTTGAGGGAAGAGTTCTGCAGGTGCTGAATTGCACTCAGAACAGCAGAGAAGGATCACCGTGATTTACAAGAAGGCTTCAGGTCAATACCTTGATGAGGAAGAGAAGTAACAGGTTCCGATCAGAGAAAGATAACTGCTTCTGCCTGAAAGTTAAACAGGTGCCCTTGAGGGGGAGACCACACAGGATCACAGGTTCAATCAGCTCCATGGATGTGGTAATTACTAGATGGGTCATTTACCTAAGTAGTCTGAAGGTAGCAATAACTATTCATTACTGCAGAGCTACCAAAACGATAGCTCTTTTCTCCCTTCTTTTCAGGGCTTCCATCCCTTCCCTGAGCATATAGAGAGAAAACAGGAAAGCCATTATGCTAAACAGCTCTTAAATAAGGTGCAACAATGAGCTTGGTTATAAGTAGTGTTTACAAATGATACTGAAGAAGAAAAAAACCCAACTGTCCACAGAGGATAGTTCACAGCTATTAACACAAATAATTTTCTCTCATGGGCTTGGAAAGTTCTTAATCCAAATTAACCTAACTTCCTACATTTGAGTGAGGAATGTCATAAGAGATTAATAAGTCTTTCCTTTTGAGTACAGCAGTAACAGAAGAAAGATGAGCATTCAGATCACTGCCATCCGATGAAGAGCAGACCCATGCCAAAGAAATGTGGAAGTTCAAACTGCCTGAGCCCCAACCTGTGTCATGGTTTAACCCCAGCCAGCAACGAGGCGCCACGCAGCTGCTCGCTCATTCCGCACACACCCTCCTCCCTGGTGGGATGGGGAGGGGGATAGGAAAAAGGTAAAATCTGTGGGCTGAGGCAAAAACAGTTTAGTATAAATTAAAATATAATGATAATAATAGTAAAATAGTAATGAAAAAGAAAATTAGTGAGAGGAAGAAAACCCAACAAAACCAAGTGATGCACAGTACCATCGCTCACCACCCACTCACTGATGCCCAGCCAGTCCCTGAGCAGCAATTTGCAGCTCCCATCCAGCTCCCCCCAGGGTATATACTGAGCATGGTGTCCCATGGTACGGAATATCCCTTGGGCCAGCTCGGGTCAGCTGTCCTGGCTGTGTCCTCTCCCAGCTTCTTGTGCACCTGCTCACTGGCAGAGCGTGGGAAACTGAAAAATCCCTGACTTAAGGTAAGCACAGCTTATTAACAACTAAAACATCAGTGCGTTATCAATGTTATTCTCATACTAAACCCAAACCACAGCACTGCACCAGCTACTAGGAAGAAAATGAACTCTATCCCAGCCAAAACCAGGACAACCTGGCACAACAGCCAAAAGTTACTCAAAGCTGCATGGTTAAAGAGAGTAGGTTAGAGAGGCCAGACAGTTGATACCCATTAAAGGGCGAGCCGTTTCTGTGTGATAAGACTAATCTGTTCACTAAGACATCCAGCTGGGATGTAGAAGACTTGTATTCACTTTCAGGTTTTATAAAGACAGTCCATGCTCCCTGGACAGCTAGTTATGTGGCCTCTTCTGTGGTTTCTATATGAGAATTGAGCATAATAGTTCTCTGGCTCATGTTTAGGTGCTGGTAACCAACAGAAAAATCCCTGCCAAGGTGCTCTAACTCTCTGCTTCATCCACTAAAAGATAGTTCAGAGAAACAAGAATAGATGTTTTGTTTCTGTAAGCTTTGCTTGTGAAATACGTCTTCGCTGAAACCCATTAATCAAAATATAGTTTGATGCATGGTTATTTGCTTGATCTAATGTTTACTGAAGTCAGCAGAAATCTTTCACTGGATGTTTAATGTCTTCCCCTCCCTGCTGTGCTGTGATGCTCTATGGTCAGCGGACCAGCTGAAGGAAAAAACTTGAGAGTAAAAGCCCTTGGGATGAGTCCTGAGGCAACGAGGATCCAGAAAAACTAATCTGAGGGGTTACATAGTGCATAGTTTGAAAGTAATTGTAGCCTTACAGTTAAGAGACAGTGTTAGCCTAAGTAGTGTTGCAGCCATGATGGTTCAAAGGTATAAGGGAAATAAGGTTGCTTAACGTAAGTTCTAAATTAACTTTAAATGAGTTTATTCTTATTTTCATTTCATGTATCCCCGCTGTCTGAACTACGGAATAGCATGCTCAAGAAGCTGAACACTGACGCAATAAATCTTGGTATTTCATCAAGTAAAGCAATTGAATTTTGAAGTTGTAAGTGCCATTGTTTGAACTTCTGGAATTCTTTGCTCGAGACATAACCTTCGTTAGACAACACTGTCTTGAATTTGCCTTTTTTTTTCCTACAGAGACTGATAACAGTACCCCAGAACGCAAAGGCACAGCAGCAGGAGGAGCACGTGGTGCGGGAAAGGTACTGTGTCCAGCCGCAGCCCGCCCAGCTCCGCTCGCTCCGGGATGAGTGATGGTTGTCTTAGCAGCTTGCTCCTCGAGAGGAGCTCAGCACCACAGCATTTCAGTGTTCAGGTTCAAACTCCGGGGACACCAGCATCAGCTCCGTACAAACTTCATGTGCAAGGATGTGGGCAATGGTGAAGGAAGTCAGGGAGGTGGTTCCTGAAACTGCAGGATTTTGTTTTGATGGGAATGAGGAGGATTTCAGTTTTTGTCTCTGCTCCTGGAAAAAATAAAATTTTTATGTAGTCTCCTTTCTCTCCCACCCCTGTTCTGTGATTCACATATCCTGACTTACTTTATAATTAAGAGCTACATGATAAACTTCTCTAGTCATTTTGGTTCAGCCTCTTCACATCAAATGCTTATTCAGTAAATACCTAGAGCACAATTTGTAATCACTGGGATAAATTCAGTATGTCCACAGAGTGTTTTAAGGGGATTTATTATAATCTACTTGTTTCATCTTTCTGCTAATAGTTTCCAAAGTGATTATTATGTATCGAAGACAGATTAACTGACGAACCTGGATTAACAAGCAGGATATAGACCTAAAGGCCAAAATTCCTAAAAGGTCTTCAAATTTGATGGCTACAGGATTTTTATGAATGAAGTAAGGAGCAGCACAAAAAAGGTCTTCAGGTAAGACACTTTCCATAGTATGTGTAGTAAGTGAAAATGTGTCTGAAATTCTGCCCTCGCTTGATATTTTACTATCCATTATGGATTATATTTTCTAGACTGTATTGTTGCACAGTGATAAGTGGTTCAGCAAAATTAAAAATTAATTTAATGAAAAGTGGGAATAAGATTCTGTATTTTTACTATGACTTGTCTGGTTTGTACAGATAAGGGAGTATATGAAATCTAATTATGAGTTTAATCTATGTTACTTTGGACATTACCATCTTTATAGTTCATTAACAGTAACGTTTTGGCTGTGTAGGTTTTGTGCCAGCTAAGTTGCTTAGCAACCTTAACTCCAAGGTAATGATGTCTTGCTGCCTGTGATTAAAGAGTCTTTTTTCCTGTATTCTGTTTATGATGTATCTAGCTTACTTATTTTCTTGTTTGCAAACTCTGGTCCTCATTTTTCATTCCAAATATAGCAAGGTATAGATACGTTCCCTGAATAACTTTATATTTCAAGTTCACCACAGTCACCTACTCAAGTGCATGCAAATAGCACAATAGTACTATGAAAAACCCCACACTGTACAATAATGCGAAGAACATAAAATGGAGAAGCAGTCTATAGAACTACTACTGATACTGCTGAATAAATCCTTAAAACCTTTTTAGCAGAAGTGTGTTGCTAATAACCATGGATAATGCTCTAGTTCTGTGATTTAATTCTCCTCTTTAATAAACAAATAGAAAGCTATGAGACTTGCCCATATGAGATGCTATACTTTTGGAACTGGTCCAGAAAAGTGAAATATTATACTTTAAGTGGTAGCAAATGTCTCTTCATACTGTTAGTAGATTAATCAATTAGTTTAATAGTATTTGTGGAAGTCCATTGGACCTCAACACTAACATAATTCCAAGCTAATATCTGAAGGATGGCACACACATTAAATTGGGGGACATTATCTATTTAATATATTTCAAATGATTCTGTTAATTCCTGCAGAGTTTATCACCATGGTTACCGTGACAGGAAATTAAACAAACAGGAAAAAATTTAAATTAATCCATCCTGAGTAAGATCCTGATGGAATCTAGAGTCTCATTTAAGCATTAGGAGCCACGCTGGAAAGCGACAGCTCTTTAGCTAATGGTATAACCCGTGCCTGCTGGAAGGAGGGCTTCTGTCCCGGGATTTGGTGTCTCTATCATAAATTACTTTCCTGATTGTAGGAAGTGGTGGTTTTTGAATGGAGGCTTAGATAGGAGCAACTGATGTAAACCGTCTGCTTCCATTAGACTGGAATTAATAATGCTTCATGGCGCAGAGGTTTGTAACTGAAGTACTAGTATTGGTGTGATTGCAATATAAATGGAAATGCAAGTATGTGACAGCACCAGCTGTTACAGCCAAGTAAGTGTTACAGGACTGGGACTTGCACTGAGCTCTGAGGACGCTTTACCCAGCGGTAACACCGAGGAGTAATACGCTGTTTAAATCCAGATGCGAAAGCTTGCGCTCTGATAGGAGCACAGCCACAGATGCTTCCTCAGCGCAAGACCCTCCATCCTAAATCCAAGAGGATGGCAACAAGTTGCAGCATATCACACATGCCATTCTTTTCCTTTTTCCCCAGTGGGAACTCGGACTTTTCAAACAAAAGAAAAGGAAAAGCCGACGTTGCATAGCGAGCTTAGCCAAGGCCTGTGGAGCTGCTGCAGTCAAAAGCAAAGCACCAGCTGCCAAAATGGGTAAATGGCTTGTCTTTGTGCTTCAGTGTTACTTTCATTCTACTTTCAACTACCATCCGAGAGATGTGAATGACTCCTGTAGTGTGCCATTTACCTACCGTTCCGAAGGGCTTCCAACATATCAAATTGCTTACAGTTCCTAACTCTTTAATTTTTATTTCAACAGTTACCGTGACTTTGACAAACAGAAATTCTGATCTAACCGAGCATTTGGAGTAGGTTTTAGTTGCTGACCCTGAGCGACTTCCAGTGCAATGCTGGCTATGTGAGGATGTTACAGAAAGCGGGAGGGGAAGGCATCTGTAATGTGCAATTCTGTTAATGTCTACCCTGAACTTACTGTCATAGTAGTTTCTTTAGACTGACGGTTTAAAATCTCCGCATTTGTGCCGTGAATTCTTGCTGGATCAGTCTGGTGTTTCTTGAATATTTTTGTAAAGAATACTTCAAAAACCAGATGTGTTACCTCAATAGAAGTCGGAAGTTGTCCCATGCAGGATATAGTCCCTCTACACAAATTATTTGTTTCAAGTGTCTACCTTCTGGCTGTACAACAGATTTGAGATTGTGTTTGGTGCTTAGTTTGAACTGTAAACCCTGTCTGCTCATTCTATTGTTGCTATAGTTGTCATGGGATCTGAAGCAAATTTAAAAAGTATTCTTCACAAAGAGATTATACAACCAAAATGCAAAACCTTGGTAGGAGCAATTCCAAGGCGTAACAGGAACACAGTAAGGTCAATTAAAATACCCTCCTGAGTGACAGGGAATTCTGCTAAGTGTAGTTCACATTTGCTTTACTCTGTATCTCACACCAAATAAGCATGCTTATGCAAGTAAATCTTTGGCATCTGGAGATTCCCCTTCACATGAAATCAGTTAAAACACTTTAGCTTATGCTGGGCTAAACATTAGTCTGTACAAAACAATACAGTGAGAAACTGTTCACAGACGCACAAGGTTGAGGATCTCATCCACTGATAATTATGAATGAAATTAATAGAATCTGGAGCACCTGATTTCTTTCTGTAATGAGATCCCCAGTGGGGAGTTCACAGTGGCAATGTTGGCTGGCTCTGGACTTGAAGGTACTTGAAATGATAGCGAGTTGTAATGGCAAGTGAATCTTCTATGAATCATCAGAAAGCAGCAACTGGGAATAACAGTTTTTAAGGGAAGTCCTATCACCCATGTAGTTAGTGCATATGTAGTCACAAAGGAGCTTTACTCAGCTCAGGATTCTTCTAAATGAAATCTGGTATTTAAGAAACTCGAGCAAATTGGAAAGGCTGCATCGTGATAAGTTAAAGTATTTTTTATTTTTAAATTACAGCTGATGTTTTTCCACAGGAAAACATTTCGACCTTGGTAGCATATAAAGACAAATCTGTAACTTCAACACCTAAATACAGTTTTCAATGGTAGGGTAAGAACATCTGAAATACAATAGTCAAAACATCTCTTGCATTATAGACTCACTCAAAATTCAGGTTTAAAACCTTCATGGGGAATCAGATTTAATATTTAGTTAAACATCACCAATTATCTGTGGAACCACAGAATAAAACAGAACTCTCATACTTGTCACAAAAAGTGATATGGAACAGCCTATTCCAATATGAATGAAGCTCTGAATATAAGTAATCCTTTTAAAGAATAAAAAGCAAGCACATTAAAGGTTCAGTGGCTCTCATTAAAATCAGTTATTGCCAACACTGATCAGGAAATGCGATCCTCTTAAAATGAACTCAAAGAGAATACTGTCATTTTGATAATTACACGTGACCCCAATTTATGCTAAGATATTTGTAAAAGTAAACTACATCTTACTGCTATTCAAATATTTATAAGCTTTCCAGCTGAGTAGTGCTAATTAAAGCTTTATGCGCTTAAAAAGAAAATTTAAAATAGTACTTTTAGCTTGTCTTTTTTATAAAATCCTTTTTTTTTTACCACCAAGATGTCATACAGCAGCACAGCTGCAGTGGCATTATGTGCAGGCAGCCATCATAACCGAAGAGTGAATCAGGAGCTACTATTTCCATTGCATTCAGATTTCCTACGAGTGTTTTGTTGGCATTGGTAGACTGTAATTCAGAATTGTGGGGTTCAAATTTAATTACCTGAATGTTTCCCAAGGCCTTTAAGAATAGTTGTAGAGAGTGCAGAGTGCTGGTCTGAACAGCAGTAGCTGTTATTCCACTGTCTGTGAGCTAACTACAACACATTTTTTTGGCAACAGAGATCTTTCCAAGTTCTGTTTCTCCTCCCACGCTCTCAGAGCAGTAGTTTCAACTTAATGTGAATATTACTTGGTAACGTTAATGTTAACATCAGGTTAGGGTTAATAGCATTAAAGGAATAAAAAAGATTAACTGGAAGCTAACTTTTAGAGATAAAATGTCTTGTTCAGGCTTATGTAAAGCCTCTGGTGAGAGAGAGGACTCCTAAAGCCCTTCGCGTTTGTTAAAGCCAGAGCTGGATTTACCCTGAAAGCTGCAGAAACCTAAAGAAAGAAGCCACCAGAAGGGCCAGTAAAATGCTGTCAGGTTATGGATAACCCAGATCAGTTTCTTCACCCAGATCAACCCTTGTGCCAGTGCCAAGGAAGGATGGCACGGGTTAAGAGCAAGGGACCAAGGCAGAGATGATTCCTTTGGCACCAACGCACTTCCAGCTGAAACTACGCAGAGCTAAAAGGTAGTTGCCTTTGGTGCAAAGGGAATTCTGCTCGAGGATTAAGCAGAAGAGGAAACAAAAACCATTTTCCTCCATTCTACCCAAAATGATCACCAGTAATTCCTCTGGCTGGAAATGCTATTGGTCTGAAGCCTGATTTCTGGGTAGAAAGTATGTGTTTTTGGAGACCTTCTTTCTACCAGCCCCATAGTTTTCCTTTGAGGAGAAAGAAGAGGGGCAGAGTATGTACGTGTGTGTGCGCATCTCTGTGCGTGCTGCACAACTGCTCTGCACCTTGGTAGCCAGTTGGGGGACAAAAGGGGAAGTAATTTCTTAAAAAGGAAAAATACGTGCCCTGAAATTGGTGGTTTCAAATGTTTGTCGCTAGCTAAAATAGCTTGGTGTTGTTATTACTTGATAAAGGTGACATTAGGCAACAGTACTGCAGAAGTGGAAGTGGAGGAGTGTTCTTCCTCTTGTAGGGTGCTATAGCCATGGTGCTCTCTCTGTAGCCAAAGCTGTGCATCAGACAGTAGCTCTTTATAGGAAGGTGCCTTAGGTACTAAAATCTTTCAAGGCACGTGTCTTATATGCTTATTGAGCATGCTGGATGCTTATTTTTACATAATAAAGATGAGTGAGGGTATGCCACCACAAGTTATTTCTTGAATTGTTTAATAGATGTTTGTGCTGTGAGTGGCTGCTAGACAAGTACAAATCCTGCCTTGTTAGGAAGAACACACTTCCTTCTCGGTCTACCTTCCCTCATCTTCAAGTTCTAAATGAGATTTTCAGCTATTTTCGTGTGTGTTTTTAAGGATTAAAATTTGACATTATCTTGCGTACTTCTTCCTTTGTTTTTGTTATGTTAAAGCCTACAACTAGTTTAAAAAGATGCTTATATCAAAGATCAGTACTTAGAAGATCTATTAAAGCTAAATGTGGTATTGTATCCAGGTGTTGCTGTGCTTGTTTTTAGCTAAGCTGCATTCTAATAAAGTGTTTTTGACATATAATCTGATTTTTATAGACCTAGTTAACGTGTAACAGTAATGCATTGATGTGATACAGATTTATAGGATTATTTATAATTTGGGCAATCACATTAATACAACTGCATAAAGTAACATTATCTAATTGCAATAGTAGTGTGAAACGATACACCTTATTTACTGTGCAGTTTATACTATGTTTGACATTTGACGATGGTCATACAGTTCAGACCACAGACCGCGTGGTCCCAGCTGGCTGTGCAGCGTTCACCAGATCCTGTATGCTTGAAGGGAGCAGTGCATGCTGTCATGAGTGGTCTGGATCTCTTCCAGTTCCTGATTTTTCACTCCCTCCACGCTCCACCCCTTGCTTTTTGATCTTCCCCTCCACCTTTCCTGATTCCTGTATTCAGCAATGATTTGTTTCTTCCTGCCTTGCTTGGGGAGGATACTTCACCCTTGGGAGCAGACTTCTGCTTGTCCTTATGAGGAGACTCAAAGGACCGACCAGTGGCCAAATGAGAATGTTTCTGAAACATTAAAAATGGGATGAGTACATAGGATAATTTCTAGCCTTCATCTACTGAGTAGCTCAGAGACTTCTTGACCTAGATGCAGTGACTGAGTATTTAATAACGCTCAGTGGTTTTATTTCCTGTGATGCTGTGCAGTCTCCCCTAGTGCTCCTGTAAACTTTGGGCACTGACCATTACCTTTTGGCAAGTAGTTCCTGAAATCTATTCTCTGCTACATGAAGAAAACAATTTCATTTGTTTCCAACATAACTCCTAATACCTTAATTTGTTGCCCACAGTTTTTATTTTGGAAGAGACAATGAACACTTGGTCTCTGTCCAACCTCTCTATACCACTCATGATTTTGCAGATCTTTGTCATACTGCTTTTTAGTCATCACATCTTCAAAATAGAGAAAATATGTATTTGACAAGTCTTTTGAAAAACAAAAAGCTTATTAAAATGTTTTTTAAGACTTTCAGAAAATGCTTTTGCTTACGAAAGACACCGTTCTGTGGTGTGACGGGCAGTATTCTGCTTTGCTTTGTGATTAATAGATGGTTGAGCTATCTGCTTTTATGTCTGGTATGCCTTTATCATCACTGGCAGGGGACTGTCCCCTGACTTGCCGGGCAGTAATTTTTACCATAATAAGGTTTGCTGTGGTCTGCCAGGCTGCTCTGCAGGCAGACAGGACCACCCAAATGAATTACAGCACAGTAGTAGGTAACCAACGTTTGCTTCTTCCCTATCTAATGCCTTACTGAAACAGTTTTAGTAATAAACATGAAGAGAAACAAACTTTTCAATATATTTTAGGACTGTCAATCACAGTGGAAGTAGTATCATTCTATCTGCTATCTGTAGTTACCATTCAGAGAATGCTACGTTCATGGAATCTTTTGTAGACATAAAATAGGAGTCTTTACTCAACTTGAAAAGAATCTACAATCTCAACACGTGACAGTAAAGTAGAAACAAACAAGCTGACAACATCAATGTGAAATAATCAGAAGAATTACACTCTCAATGCACTACTTGGAAAAATCCAGCAGTTAATTTAAAGAAGAGATTATTACTCTTTTTGGGTACTTCAGTACAGATTAGATTTAGGGAAATTATCGTTAAGGGGAAAACACCATGATTCTGGCTTTTGTCTTTTGTAATAGAGGCAATTGGCTGCTTTTTGCTGCTGATCTACTTGTACAAGCCCATCTTTTTGCACTTCACATCTTTCAACAGATTCAACTCCAGATGGGCCTCAGTTTAAATGTAACAGATGATTTTAGATAGTTTTAGCTAATTCCAAAGTCTCTTGCAAATTAGTCTGGCTCTAGCAGAGGTTTCAAGACTGAGTTTTGCAGATGCTACTTGTTACTTGAAGAACCAGGACTTTAAGAAAAGTAAAGTTGCAGTTCCCAGACCAACACAGTTGTTGCTTTGGACCTCAGTTTCCTGAAATGTCGGCAACCTTATTTTCAAATTGATTTCTGCAAGAAAGCAAATCAAACTCTCCTGGACCTGGTACAGCTGATAAAGCACTTATAAATGGAATGACCCGTGTGAAAACTGAAGTAACCTTTTCTGTTGTTCAAACTGTCCGCCTCTGTTTTTTCCCCTTCTCTGTAATTTGCCCTTAAAAGCATGCATAATACTTCCTGGGGAGAAAAAATGTCATTCTTGCTCAACTTACCTGAAGGTTATGTGAAACAGGTAACTTATTAGAATTAGCTTGTAAATATAAACTTTGCTAACTATAAATCTAGAATGGATTTCCAAGTAGGCAGTAAAAAAATTTTTGGTGTAGATGGTTCAGTGCTCTGAAAGCACTAGGTCAGAACGCCCCTTTGCCTCTCAAATGCCTCTGACACATGCTACAGCACTGAAAAATACTGTTGACAGCAATAGAGATCTAAAGCCTGCGTGTTTCACAGTTAAAATACGTGGAGCATTTAAGAGTTGAAAAATTCATGTTTTTCTCCTAACTGTGACTATTTCTTCATTTCAATGTGCTGACTGCACATTGCTTCCCCCACCGAATTGCTTCTATCATAAAACAATCTATAATCTGTGTTTTACAGAAAGGTTTTAAAAAAATAATGCGCTACTCCCAAATGCAAATTAGGTGAACAATGCTGAATTTGGCCCACGTTCAATTAAAAGTTTAAGCAAATGCTCAATCATTTTACCATATGGATGTACCTCAGAGCATGAATTCACAATTAACCCCGCATGGGATCAACATGCTGAACTGGGAAAGCAGGTTGTGTTTGCAAGGCAAAAATGTGAGCACCCAAAAGTCAGGTGCAACATTTCTATTTACTGGCTGATTCATTGTCCTCTTTCATAGTGAGAATAAGGAAAATGGGAATACAGTCCTCCACACTTGATCTGCAGGCAAAGAGGTATTCCCAGCTATACATGTGCTTTACTGGCAACTTGTGGTTTTTTGATGCGTGCATGAAAAAAATGTTTATACCATATGCGTGAAATGAGAAGCAGAAATGACCTTTTACTGCGATTTCCATGGTGACAATCCTCATTTTGGTGTCATTAAACTGTTCATTAATATTGAATTAATTCCAAGGGACATTTGGAGTGGACATGATATAACAAGGAAAATGGAAGAAAGTGAAACTTCATTAAAGATTGTGCTTTAAATCTTTTAGAGACATCTGTTTTGCAATTCCATTGTCTTACACTGTCAGCATGCTTTACACAAGGCAAACAGCATGTGGGGAAAACAAGTACTTGCAGCCAAGGCTGTTAACTTGCAGAGGGGTTATGTCTTACATTCTTAATCTTGCGATTTCATTCAGTGTGTCCTGGAGATTAGAAGAAAAGAAATTGTGCACCGTTTCTTTCAAAACTATTTTTTTTGTTGAAGTATAGATACATTTATACGTATTTCTAGATATATATCATTCACATTAGCAAGAACTGAAATAAAATGCCACTCAATTCTCTGCTTTCATTCTTAATATATAGGGTATAAATTGAACACTTTTGTTATGCTATGTGAATTACTGAGCAGTATTTGCAACATTTGTTAAGACTGAAATCCCATAAATAAAACATCTAAGAATTCAGCTTACCTACTTTTGAGATTGCATGAATATGTTCACATATTGTATGAGCTCAAGGAATCTGGGCTCCTTACATTGAAGAAAAATAGGTTATAATTTGTAGCAGCAAATAGCGTGATCATCAAGAAAAAGTACACTGTGTATTGACTTTTAATAAATGGGAGTAATGGCCTGTTCTCTGTTTAGCAGAAGACACTTCCATAAGTATTTAAGGATTTTACTTTATTAGTACTAGGAATTTAGTAATAACAAGTTTGAGAACTCCAGTGTTACTTATGAAATCTCGTATTTAGTGATATTTAATACCTGTTAGATTTTGCAGAAAACAAAAAGCAAAAGAAGGAACAGCTGTGTAGTAAACATTTATGCTTTCCACTTGTTAATACTAATAATTTTGAATCTGTGCTTCTTTTTTGTGCTTAAATTGCTCTCATTTGAGGAGCCTGCTCTTTTCCACACTAACACATTTGCTTACGTTTATGTACCACAGTTATTTCACCCAAGTCAACATGCTTCTAGAACTTGCAAAGCTGGAAGCAAAGGAAGTAGCTGAGTTACCATCCCTGCAGGTATTTGAAAGATGTGTGGATGTGGTATTTAGGGACACGGTTTAGCAATGGACTTGGCAGTGTTGGGTTAACAGTTGGGCTTGATGATCTTAAAGGTCTGTTCCAACCTACACAATTCCATGAAAGCATGTGCCTCAATAAGGAACTAGATCTGACAGACTCTTTCCAAGTCTAGTATCTGTCAAACTTAATGCAAATACAATTATTTCAGGGGGCTTTTTCTAAGCAGGTGGGTTGGTCAGAGTTTACTACTTAGTAATATGTTGGGAAATATTACCGTATCTCCTCCTAAATTCTAAGCCCCAGGTGAAGCTGTTCCCCATGTCATTGTAGCAGGGCCACCACGGAGGTTCATAGCCCTGCCCCCTCGCAGCAAGGCAGACTTCTAGCTCAGGTGCTTGTGGTTAATGTTTGCAGATCTAGAGGACTTTGCTGTTGACCACTCAGATAAATGTATTGTGTGAAAAACCCTTCCTTCAGAGCGAGAGTTTATTTTGGAGAGATGTCCACGAGTTCTTTGGCAATAATTAATTTTGCTAAACACAGTATTAAAATTTAAAATTAATATTTAAAAGTAAAGTTTGCTTTTGTTATGAACTATTTTCTTCTACTTAAAACCACTGTGTATCTTCTTTTCAGCACTGTCAAGAGTCTCTGACTTAAAGCTGAAGAGATCTTATTTTGGGTCACCGTATGGCTGTGAATTAACATTACTTAGGTAGGCACTTTTTAAAGATAGAATAGCGGAGGTCTCATCTATTGTCATTGACTTATTCTCGTCCTTACAAGCATGACAGGTGTAGTGTGAAAGCTGTTTTTTCTTAGGGATGATTGTTCCATCTTACACTAGCATTGCCCACATTTTGGTGACATCCTTCATTATATACTTTGAAGAGTCTCACATTCCGGATTAAAGCACGTAAGAGTTCACTGGTTCACTGAAATTCTCTCAAACTATTGTTTCAGTTAGTGTGCTTGCCATGGGCATCACAGACACTTAAACATTTTTTCTAAATGTTTGCCTGGTTGTATTTTACATTAGCCTTACCCACATCTGAAAGGTCGTGCGAGGTCTCATTCCCTGTAAGTCGCTGTAGCCTCTACTGACAGCCTGGGGATATACACAGAACTAGTGAAAGTAGCTATATGCCTTGTTTTATTATGGCTGGAATTTGACCTATAAGAAGAAACCTTGCTTCAGTTTTCATCCTGCAGAAGCTGTTTCTTAAGCCAAGGAACCCAAATTTTGTTTTTCCCTATAGATCTTTTCTTTCTCACATATGAGCTGGCTACTAAAATATTTCTGTGGTTTCTGAAAAGCATGCTGTTGCTTCCTTATTTAAAAACAAAACAGACATGCAACTTCCCACCCCCCTCCACCCACTGAGATACTGTCCCTGACTACTGATACAAATCTTGTTAATGCCCCTCATTGTTGCTTCCTATTTGGAGCTATTCTTGATCTACTTTTTCTTCCAGAAGAATCTCCTAAAAATCTTTTCCATAAAGGAGAATCTTGAGATTTTTCAAAAATATAAAATTTCAGCATCCTCATTATCATGTCTTCAGAATTTGGAGCACAATGTCTTAAGTTCAGATAGTTCCTTATCCTGTTTTAGTTTTCTCTTTCAAGGAATTACTTTTTCAGTTGGAACTCGACATCACTCTTAAAATGGCATTTATGACCATGGAGGGTACTCAACCACCCTTAAAGGCAGTGGGCACTTGATCTGCAGCAGCTACCCTTTGGGACTATTCAGACTTCTCTCTAATCCTGCTCAGATGCAGCAATATACCATGAGAACCCAACAAGTCTCAAACATCAGACCAGTTTTGACAGTTTTATACAGTTTACTTACATTAGGCTAGCATGCCAAAAAAAGGCAAGTTAATGAAAACGTTATAAACCTGGAGATAATCACTGCTGAATCACTGCAGTATTTCATCTGAGTAGCATATTGTGAAACTGCATATGGAAGGTGATGGCCAATTAAGTGCAGAAAGAAAGGTAGAGACAGATCTTGTATGAGGCTGGATAATACATATGAAAAAGTCTGCTGGCAGAGTTATATCGGTAAATGAACATTTTGGCAAGTCTTGCCTTTACTGGTTCATCAAGCAAAGTCAGTTGTATTAACACAAGCACTTTGATATCAGCCTTATTGTGTCTATACTGAAAGGACAGTGGAGAATTAAGAAAAATAAAATCAGAATTCACTAGTGTTTCTAAATTGGAACCTGTTTTAGAGTGGGTTTAAAGTGATTTTTCGCTAAATAACTACTGCCAGGATTTCTATTTTCTGGGCTTTCTTTTCCTTCTGCTATTCATGATTTGCATTCTACTCGCCTCCTTAATCTAGGTTTTAAATTATTTCTATCAAACTAAGATCAAACTATCTCATCTTGGTATTATAATATTAATATGCTTTGTTATTTTCAGCTTGGCAGTCTTGTTCAAAGATGAACATCATTTATATTCAGGTAAGACTTTATTTGCATGAAGAAGTTAAAGCGCAGCAGCTTTTCTGTTTTCCCTGGAACATTTTTCACATTTTAAACATGTAACCATTCTAGATCACCTTTTCCATAGCTTGTGTAAGTCTATTAAAATCAAACTTGCTCTAGGCAATAAACCAGGCTAAAGCTGAAATACTGACGGTGACCCTTTGGAAAGATGCAAAGAATTTATCAGGAAAAATGTTGGGTCCCTTTGGCAATGTCACAATTAATTGTCCTTGTGACATTGTATATCTAGTGTGTATATTGCCATCAAATGGCCAGGGTGAACTAAAACACGTTCTGTTATTCCCTGTTTAATACAGAAACTCTTTTAAAAATAAGCAGGTATTGGTATTATAGAAAGGGGGAATTTGTGAAAAGTTAGGGCAAAACTCAGCTAGGGCAGATGCAGTCAAATATTTCTAAGTCCACCGTTAACTTAGCATTTTAAGCTCTTGTAAACGTTATGGTGCATACCTTCTGATGCTATCTTAAGCTGTATTTTTAACCACCAAAACAGAAGTAGGAAACACAATTTATCTGCAGGTAAATTGTAGCTGATCTTGTGATTGTTTAAGGTGAATTTGACCTGCTGCATCTAGATATATGGCTTAGCGTTGGGGGACTGATAGAGAGTTATTCTGTCAGCTCTACTTGAACTAACCTCATTACTCTTGGATTCTTCCCTGAGGCTATTTCTACCGCATTTTGTACAAACAGAGCAACGTGAAAAGACTGAAGTTTTGCAGAGACTTGAGTTTATGGCATGAACTACTCATTTATCTATTTTTTTTTTCTAAATACAAGATACCAAGTTGTCCAATTAGATTGTCAGAAGGAGCATTTTATTATTAAGGTCTGAGAAGAAATGTTTGAGGGGATTCTTTTGTGGTTTTAAATCTGTTACTATTAAATAATATTTTTTGGTAACATTTCATGTTAATTTTTAGGATGAAGTTAAATATGGGAAATGATCAGCAAATGAGTGTCAAAATCAGAAACCGTCATGAAAACTGTTTTGCTACCTTTACATAGGCAGTCTGTAGTAATATTTTTAAAAACTGGAATATATATTTCACACACAGAAAGCTGTTAGTATTTCATGAACTACAGAAGTCCTTCATGATGAACAGAGTATTTTTTTTTCCTGTTAACCATGCTATTTACCTATCCAGAAAAGTTAACATCATTTTCAAATGCAACTTAAGCAATGTCCAAAGAACTGAATTATTTAATAAATTCACACTGGTTTCAGGTAGATGGTATATTGACAAACCTGTTTCTTACACCCACATGCAAAGCATCAGCCAAAAAAGGTTTGGTCTAAAATATGTGCAAGTCTCCAGCAGAAAAAGATTAGCAATAAAAAGCTTATGGAGAGCAGCCTATGGATAATGCTGTTCATAGATAAGAACCTTCTTTGATATAGCTTCTTATTTCAAATAAAAACATTGAAAATGCAACTGTATTTAGGCATAAAATGAGATAATATTTCAAAAACTCACTACTAAAATAATTATATCACGTAGCAAATACTTGATATGCACTTCTTACATACATCACCTCTATAGCTTAACACTTGAAATGAAACTCATTTAAATAAGTGGCACCTTCACAAATCATATCTATGGGATATTGATTTGTATACTAAAACTGAACAGATCCAAAATTCATGACCACTTTGCGAAGTGTAGTTGTACTCAAGTATTGTGGGGCAACTCTAACTGTGTTTTGGTGAATTTCCATTTCCACCCGATTACTGCTTTGAGAACCTGGACTGATCTGTCAGTCTTGGGAGTACTTTTCAGTTTCTTGCCCTATCAGCAGGAAGATAAAAGACATTGACATTATATGCTAATATGTATGTGCTATTCAGTTTTCCCAATAATAATTAAATACTTCACCACCATAAAGATATTATATCATAATTTTAAGAATTCTATTGAAAATTGCAATTCTCAAGCATCGCACGAGAGAACACTTACTGTAAGAAACATTTTTTAAGACTAAGGGCTTAAAAATTAGCTCTCATTTGTTCTACTCATTTCACATGCTCTATTCCGAAATGCATTTCACTGATTGCTTATGTCCTGGTGACCAGCTACCAGAAGGATGGACAGTAGATGAGAGAGGTTTGTGGCTCAGCTCCCAAGTCCAGCTGCGGTGTGACGTGTGGTTGTGGGAGGGAGCATAATTTCTGTGAGGTAGTGGCTATTCACCAAACTAATTGCTGGGACCCTGGGGACAAGTGCCAATGTATCCCACTGATGGTCCTGCTCCCCCCCAGCACGTGACACAGTGGCTGGACTGTGCTGCTCTGTGAAGTGCCGACCTGACATTGCCTGCTATTTCTGGTGACAAGTCACTTGGGAACACGTGGCCCTCGACATCTGTGGTGGCCGACAGCCAAATTGTGAACTCAGGCGGCTGCACTCTTAACTGCATAGGCTTATTTCTTTAGCACCTTCTGCACATGAAAGCTTCTCTGCGGAAGCTGCCCTCCAGAGACTTGTTTAAATTGCCTCCCACTACTCTATCATTTATAACAGCTGTGGGTGTCTCGGAGACTATCATCTGATCTCTCTCTTGTTCCTGTCTCCTGTTTCCCCAGGTATCATCTCAGTGTCCAGATGGAAAGGTAACCCTTTAAGCCAGGGCTCAACAAGAAGCACACGCTCCTACCTACAGTGTGCCCCAGAGAGCAACCAGGATTACTGTCATTGTTTTGTCACCTTCCAGGCCTGGCAGGCTCTGCGGGTCATTTATACAATCAAATATCAATCACACTATTTGCTGAAGAATGCCCACATCCAGGAAATTTGGGATGCACACAGTGGCTGACCCACACTGTGTGTTATTGCTCGGCTCTGTTAGTGGGGTATGCTTCTTTTTGCCAAGCTTGGCCAACCTCATTGCCATGGCACACAGCAGACAATTAAACCAGGTTCTCAGCTCCTGCTGACCTCCACAGCATTGCTTTGGGTCACTCGGGACACCACCCCAGCCCACTCTGAGCCTCCTGAAAGCTGGCTGCTTCCCAGGTAGGCACTTAATGCTCCAGCTCTGAGTGTTCCCTTACCAGTGAATGCGTGGGACTGCTGCCTATCCATGCTACGTTTAAATAGCTGGGTGGATGCAGTCTGGTTGTTATTAAACAATAATGGCATTTAAGACAATTATTCAAATTTATTAAGGGAGATAATGTCCCTATTTATAAAGACTATGCAGCACAGTTTGTGACTGTGTTGGAGGGACTAAACCTTCATCCTGATAAATTATGCTTTGAAATGCATTTACCTGTTTTGAAACATTATTTCTCTGTAGTTTTCAAAAAAATGGCATCTGCTTCTGATAATAAACAAGTTATCTGTAAGAGGGTACATTTTGTTAATAAAATTGTTTTGTTTCTATCAAACAACACATATTTGGGAGACATTTTATTAATTTGTTAACTAAGAACGTAATTTTTTTTTTTTTTTTTTAGAGATACTTCTAACACCTTAATAACCCTGCAGGATACTTATTAAAATATAAGAGATTAAATTCTAATGAGCATATAACTGACTTCTTCTTGAAAGGGCTTCCAGGAAGGGATTGCTACAGGAAAAAAAGATTAAATGCTTTTTCCAGCCTATGACAAAAGGCAGAATGCAGGACATAGCTGTAACCACCTACATGAATAACCATCAATTAAGTGGTGCTTTGCTGGTTAGCCACCCGTTTATCCCTTAGGCTGCTAGGCGTGAGCAGGGTAAAGCCTTCATTTTCCCCAGAATGGATGATTTGGAGACTTTGCTATATATCCGCCTTACCTGTACTATTACTTGTACATAAATCCTGATGGATTTATAATAAAGAGGATGACAGGACCTTTGTCAAGCTGGTAGATAACCCATGGAAGAGGACACACAATGCAAACCCCTTCTGCATTGCTGTACAGCCAGAAACCAGCCTGTGAGGAAGATGGCACTGTAGAGCCATGGTGAGAAGACTTTCAGATCACAAGCTCCTCGGAGGACAGCGGGCAGTGACCACCATTATAGTCCTACCCAAGGAGGGTACATTTCGTACCGGATGAGCCCGAGTGAAGCGCTTTATGCTCACTGCTTTCCCTAATACTGTTAGCATCTAGGTGTCGGATCCACTGTAGTAAATGAAATTCTGTATCCGCAGTAAATAACTCAGTCAAAATAGAAAGGGTTTCCTGCTGAGTTCAGTATGAGCGGAATAGGCTCATAATACAGTTCTTGACCAACTTGAGGGAGGGAATATGAACAAACCTTATTCCTACAGATCAAGAAATACTTGTGAATTATGGATTACTAATTAAAAAGTCTGCACTGATTTTGGCACATTAGGAAAAGCCATTAACATACTAGCAACAAAAAAGTACTGTAACAAGGTAACACGTATATCAAAGCTAAAGGTGATGAGTACTATACAAAATGAAAGTCACAATTAAAACTACTTCTAAGAACTGTGATGTAAATATCCTACTTTCCTGGTATATAATGTACTATAATGTCAATGATACAATAACACACTATTTAGTAACACAAGCAATAAAGTGCAATTGATGAGGAGGACATATTAATTGCCGGCATTCAGGCAGAGTACTATTGCGAATCTCCTCTAAAACCTGTACTCCCAATTTATGACCTAACTTTTGCCAAGTGATAGAACATAATTAAACTAAAACAAGTACACACAAACTTATGATACCCAGATGATCAAAGTTAAAGCAGTTACTTATATTACTCAACTGTTCTCCCCTCACACCAAACAAATAATTTAGAACAATTCAGCTGAGAGGAAAGTAGCGAAGTCAATATGGGGTGTATTGTATTAAGATGAAAGAAAAATATAAGGAAAATGTAGATATGCTTTCACAGTGCTGGAAGCATTACAAGAAAAGGAGCAGGAGCATGTGTTGTATTTACAGGGGATAAAAATAGAGCGTCCTGCTAATGGAAAGGTGAGCAATAAACAACATGAAAGGTTAGGCAAAGCAAACAAAATGCAAGAGAAGACAAAAGAGTAAAGTAAAATTAGAAAGAAAAACAGCCTTGAAAATAACCATGCCATTGCTTCCACAAAGTTGAAAGACACCCTCACGCCACCCCCTTTTTTCATGTTGGACTCCATACAAGCAAAAAGATAGTTCTTTGCTGAATAGCCATGCAATCCAGTGTGAAGTCCGAGGCAACTCACAAAATGAATGTAGTGCAAGAAAGGTATAGAGTAATAGTGATGTGCTCGTATAGTTTTACATATCATGGGACATCAGTTGATTGAACTGGAACTCTTTAAACTATGTTTTTAAAAGTTGGTGCTAGACGAAAATATAAGGAGGATGGTGATAAACTTCAGCAAATCCAGCAGAGGTTGGGACAGGCTGCCCAGACAGGCTGTGGATCTGCTATCCCTAGAGGTTTTCAGCACTCAATGTGTCAAAAGCCCTGAGCACCCCAATGTGAATTCAGTGCAACCTTGCTTTAGGCAAAAACTTGGACCAGAGATCTCCTGTGGGCCCTCCAGCTGTGGTGAGTTTCTGATCCCTTAATTTTGTACAAGCTATGATTCTGTACATATCACAAGCACTACCTCATTCATGTTAATTGGCAGATGTCCTTTTGTAACAGTAACATAGTTACATCTCTTCTCTTGAGAAGAGATTTGCCTCCAATCTACAAAAAGTGCGCAGGAATTGATGAATTAAAAACGACAGAATCAATCAGAAATGGTGAGAATAGATAGCCATGAATAGATGGTTCATTTGAAGGGGGAAAAAATCCAAAACAAACAAAAGAGAGAGATGTAAAAGCAGAGTTGAAAAATTAATTCAGTTAGTTCTTGATATGTATAAACCAAACATATTTATAGTGGTATAACTCAAGTGATTTTGACGATGCATGATCTCTGTTAAAACAAAAATAGTGAGATGCGTAAGATTTACATTCAAAACAGCCTAGATTTTTCATCAATAACTATTTTGTTCTAGCTTTGCAGTATATATAATTTTTAAATTTTGACTCATCTTTCCAATTCTTACATCCTTTATCTACTCTATGTGCTCATTCTTTCAATTCTCAACCATATCTCTTAGCTTTTTTTTTTTCTGTCTGGCTACAAAGTTGTTGTAAAAGACAAAACAGATAAAACAGCAGAATAATGAAAGTGGATGTTCCCTCTGGTGAGATCTAGATTTCCTCAGTGGAGAATATATGATCTTCTTTCACTTTTGACACTTGAAAGCTTTCTTTAATAATGTCGTTTCAGCCTAATTTTAAACAGTCAGCATGTTAGATGTCTTTAAAAAGTACTCCTATCTTTTATTGGTTTTAGCAACCAATTAGTTCCCAGCCTGACTAGTCCCAGTTGCTCAGCTGTATGCTGAGGGTTTGGCATAGCACGCTGGAATAAATCACCCACCTTCTGCCCCTCCCAGTCTTAAAATACAAATCAAAGCATAGATGTAGATGCATGCAGTGAGAGTGGAAGAACCAAACCAACAAAATGCATCTGTTTACCTCTTCATACAGTCACCCGATATAAACTTTTCTAATGCCAGGATGTTGTTGTTTGGGGAAGAAAAGCAGCAATCATGTAAGGAATTTTATAATTAGTAAAGATCTCCACTACTACTGCAGATTAATGGTATGCTTTCCTCTGCTAGATCTGCATTTAATTATCTTCTGTCCTTGCAAAGCCACTCAATGATGTGACTGTCTTGATTATAAGAAGGTTGTACGCAGCCGGTAGAGGTCAAGTTCACAGTGGTCGTATAGTACATCAGTGGTGCTGGCTGAAGTCAATAGAATCAATTTTGTGTACTTTAAGTTTAAGCACATGGTTAAGCCCTGCTTTTTTTATTTTTTCCTCTGTTCTTCTGTATTAAGGTCACTTTGTTTCATTCTATTTGCCCTTTCAATCTCCATATTTAACTGAGGACATTACAGGCTGAGCAGGAATTCCACATTTTCAAGTGGCACACTGAAAAGGGATTTCCAGCTTACAAGTCTTCCTCTTTATTCAGCACTTTCTGGAATACGCCTTGGTTTGTTCTGTTACAGAATGACTGAGACTAAAAGGTAGTTCTGTTTCCAACAACCACTGGCAAAGGCCTGAGAAGGCTTGTGCAAGTACTGCCATCACAACTACAAACATCTGAATGGTGGCAAAGTCACTGGTAGCTGGGACCAGGGTCCCAGTTTGGCATTCCACTTCCCTCTCCATTGAGTCAGCTCCAAGGTGGAACACTTCTCTTTTCTTCCTCTTTTCCTCTCAGAGCCAGGAATAGATCCAGGAGCAGGAGACAGTTTCAGATTGGATCAACTGCTGTTTTTTTTACCTTGTATTTTTATCTCTTCCATATAATGCTGATCGCAGAGGGGAGCCCAAGTTGAACACTCCTATCCTTTCTGGGTCTTCTGCTGCACATAAAAATTCAGATCTGTGAGGTTCTTTTGGAAACTCTGAAAAGCTCCTTCTCCCTTGTCTTTGCAAACATGGGTTTTGATGATAGGACACAGTTGGTGTGAAATACTGCAGAATTCAGGTATGACATGGTAGCCATTGCAATAATTAAAACATGCATCAGTCTCACATGGTATGCATAATCACACCTGATACTTCTGATTTAAGTAATTAAGTTTTGGAACTTCTGCAAAGCTTGGGAACATCCTCCTCTCATTTGCATTAGAAGACTGAACTGTGTTACAACGCTGCTATGTTGGAACAATGTTTTCCAAAATAGTTGGCTTAAAATAGGTCTGAGTTCAAAGTATCTACAAATTTCTCTTCTAGAAGTCTGCGCGGGTCTAACAAATCAAAGCCAAGTACTAGAAAATAAGTCTTAACCATCAGAAGAGTCATTTAATAATGTGTATTTATTAGATTATTTGAATAATTACCTCAAATAATTTGTTTTATGTGTTTAATATTGTATTTCTTTACTGTCAAAAATAACTATTTCTAGATACAAGTATAACCTTAGTGGTTAAACTGAAATACTATGCATCTGACTACTGGTGAAATAGTATCTCTAGGAAATCATATTACCAAACATATCAACAGCACAGAAACATTCTTTTTCTCTTAGATTGGATAGTTTTGTTACCACATTATTTGATGGACCAAAATGTATTTCCCTGACATAATGGATAAAAATTCTAAAGCTGTAAGAAACACAAGTATCTTGCCTTTCCACTTTCTCTCCAATCACCCAGCTGGACAAATGGGGCTTGTAGTTGCTTGCCTCCTCCTTGGCTCGTTTGCTCAAGGCAACAAACCAGAGGAATTACAGGTAATGGTTTATCAAATGCTTGTAGTCAGTTAACTCCCTCTATACCTGTCACTAGGCATCATTTCATTAACTGAACCTTGGCCGAGGTGTGCTAGTACTAGCTTAAAAGTTCAGAAGGTAGGATACCACTGTCAAATAAAAGATGGATGATATGCATGTTATGTTTTAAATGCACATCAGCATCTTAGAGTGAACGTGCTAATGAAAGGTGACATTTTATCAACAATATAGTGGAAACATTGTGAAAAGAGCTCGGAACAGTTGCAGCATGTGATACGGATGGACAGGAGGAAAGACTTCATGATTAATGTACAGGGGCGGTAAGTTTGCAGTTGAATTTCCCATGGTGGAAATGTGCGTCAGCACAGGATTTAATCAAAATCAGCAAGACCAGGCATAACACATGGTTTGGTACGCAAGCAAGCTTTGATAAGACTAACAACGGCTGAAATACATTTTTCTTAAGTATAAATAATTTATAAACCTCATTTTAGATTTTTATATTGCTCTGTTGTTATAATAAATCAATTTTTTTAATAGCTACTGAAATTATACATTTAAAAATGTACCTTCACATACATGAGGAAGGAGTTTTAACATGTGAAACTGCCCATAACATTCTGTTGCCTTTTTTTAAAGTGAGGTAGAAATTGAGAAAATAATCTTAATCTAAATTTAAATTTGCATTTATTTTTTTTATAAATTAACTGGAATGGTATTTATATTATGAAAATTAAAAAATATTTAATTTTTTTTAAGGCGTCTTAATTTCACCTTTACCTTTTCCACTCTATTCAATGAAAAGTTGAATAAACAGTGTAAATACTGATGAAATAAATGACTGTTTTCCACGGACTTCCTGCTAAGTCACTGACTAAACGGACTTCCTGCTGTCATTTTCATTTTTCTTTAATTTTTTTAATGCCACAGCATTTAAATTTGTAGCAGTACAAGAAGCTCTTGAAATGAATTCATAATCAGGACAGTTCCTAGTTTTTTGTTTGTTTGTTTGTTTGTTTGTTTAAAAAAAACAAAAACCACCAAAATGAGGGAGGAGAAAAACTCAAATATTTTGTGTTAGATAAAAAATCTTTTAGGTAAAAAGATTGAAAAAATAGTTTATTTATGGATTCTGTTTACAGTTTGTGTACTATTTTGTTGGTTTAGATTTTTATAAAATAAAGAAAATTAAATTATAAAATGTGAAAAATTATGTAAAAATGGCCATACAATCATTTCTGCACATTATTCAATAACAAAGAAAAAAATGCAACCCCAACCCCCCCAAAATCCACCAAAGAAACAAACAGACTTTTTTGGGATAGCATTTACTGTGAATGGAAGAGTTTGATGATCTGTATAAACATGCTTTTTTAAGTATAAGGAAGTAAGAATTTACTCCAGGTAACTTATGTTACATGACCTTTGAATTGAACATACTCACAGGCGTATTTTAAACTGTTTTATGGGGCAGCGGCTTCTGACAGTTGCCTCTGTGAGGAGGAAGATATAGATTCTCTCCATGTTAAACACTGAGGCTTTTCTTGTGAAACCACGCACTTTTGCTGCCCTTGGGTCAACGTCCACAAACGCAGGCCCTGGCCGTGCATCATGTCATGTTCGTGGAGGTGGCATCAGCTTGCCACGCCTGAGTGCCCTTCCCTCTTTTGCACAGAGTTTTCCAAAGATTTTTAAGACTATCAGGATCAGGAAGAGCTGACTTCCATTCCAGTCTTTCCACTTCTCCAGCAACCGCCGTTTTTATCCTTCCTTTAGAACTGTCTTAGACCAACCCTCTCCCTCCTCTCTTTTGGTGTGCCATGTATCCCACACCACAACTGACCCCCCTGGAGCCACCGCTCATCCAGCAGCCACAACCTCCCTCCTTAAGGGGCCCAAGTCCTTTTCCTATAGCTTTCCTCCGCTATAGGCTCAGCGTGGGATCTGTCATGACGCTGCCTTTAGTTTGGTCAAGACGGTTGATGGCGATCGGAGTGCTGCGTGTGGGTGCCTTAATGCCACTTTGGTTGCATGACCTAGCAGTTTAAATCAAAGCTCTAGCTCTTCTTTGGTACATTTATTCACTTATGTAGTGTAGTATTCACTCTTGTATTAATTTATGTTTCCTATTATATCTCTAACGGGAACTCTAACCAGTCATTACTTCATCCTTATGTCAAATGTTCATTTTACAGCTATTAGAAACCTATATTCTGCCCAGGTTATGTATCTCTCAAACACTATTTTTGGACATTTCCTGCTTTTCCTGCCTGCCTCTGTAGGATTTCACCAGTGCGTACACCAGGCCTTGGATGGACTCAGTATACCCACATCGTTAGACAAAATACCCATCTCCTATCAGTTTCATTTTCATGCTCACTGTTTCAACAGAACATTTTTAAGCCTTCTGAGCATTGCTTTAGCCTGCCATGTATACAGCTCGCTACGGTTTTCTCAGAAAAATAACCTCCTATTTTGCAGCCTGGTTGGTTTTCATCCAAGTACTGAATTGCCGCTTTTTAGATAAATTTTCCCACTGCATGCGAAACTGCCGATCACTTCTCTGGTTTAAGGCCTCTCGAATCAACAAGTATAAGAAGCAAAGGAGAGGTCATGCTCATACATATTGAAGTCAGTGTAGTAATTTCTTACTGCTTCAGTGGAATCAATGGTAACACCAGCAGCTGGTGGGGGGTGAAGTAAAATGCGGTTATGATTTTCTTACTGGAATTGGAACATTTCAACATTTCTATTTTAAAGGTGAAGAAAGTTTTATTCCCATCTTTTATGTGGTTTTCCATTTTGGTCCTGATGTAAACATCAGGTTTCATAATTTTTATCCTTTAAGTAAGTACTTCCTTTACATATTTTCCAAAATTATGGCTCTTGTAGCTGCTTTTACAAATGAAACTGAAAAACGCACGCAGATGGCCTTTACAGGAAGAGGGTTACATTTTCTCTCTCCCCTTCTGGTCCAATAAACATTGATTTATCAAATGTGGAACAGATCCCACAGGACACTAGAATATTCAGTAGCTTGGTAAATATGCAGTGATCTAGGATATGGGTTCACACATCATGCCAGCAAGCATGATTTAAACGAAGATCTCTTTTCTTAATGCCTGTTTACCTGTTGGCTTCTCTCTCATTTTTTTTATCAAGATGAGAGAACTGTGCTCGAGCTACCAAAGCACATCGCCTGGGCAAGGTGAGGAAATCAAGTAAAGACAGAAGATAATAACAGACCCTTAGGGGATGATATAATACAAATATTTTTAATGTGCTTTGTAAAGAGGAATCCTAGTCTGATTTTGAACTGATTAAACAGTAAGCTCTGAGTGCTTCCTCAGAGTGTGATAAGACTAAGGATTTTTCTGTAAGGAATTGTACCGTGACTCAAGATTAATGGTAATAGGAGAGGTGCTAATTTGGGTTTTTAATCTGAAACTACAAGAAAATTAGTTGAAACGTCGCTATGTTGTGCCTCACCTTTCTTCGTTACAGGTCAAGCAATGGTGTACCACCAAAGAAAAGCCGGTTCTCCACCTGAAGGCCTACAGAAGATACTCTCTGGATGATTTTGCTGAAATGGTACATTTTTCATGTGAGCAGATGTGGACACCTTCATATGCTTGACTTCAACCAGGCATCTACATCCCATTGAGAAACTGCTATTTATAGGTAAGGTTGTATTGGTCCATGAACATTATGATGCAGACGAAGGCTGTGAGGATGCCCAGTGCCGCCCTGGCTCCTGTGATGCTCCAGGTTGAGCACCAGCACCCGCTGTCTTCCAGGGCCAAATCCTGTCACCTGCATGAGGAAGGGCCACAAGTGCGGTCACCCGCTTGTGAAGGAAGGGCCACCTCGGGGTGGCCACAAGCGCGGAGGTTCCGACAGCTGCAGGGAAGCTTTTGTATTTAGTTAGTTACTTAGTCCACGGGGGCTGGCATGTTTATTGAGATGAAAGTAATCTCCGCAAGGAATAAGGGGAGTGGTGAGCGAGGGAGGCGGGGAGGCCTTCCCTCGCCCGTCGGTCCCCAGGGGGCCGTTGGCCTGGCTGGAGGCGGGTCACGGCTGCCGTGCGGGGCGGTGGAAGCCCGCACCCCGGCGCGGAGCCCCCGCTCCCCGCAACGTCACTGCGGCGGCCAGGGCTGCAGCACCCATTTTGAAGCCGACCCGGGCAGCTGTTTCCCGCCTCGTCCCGGGGGCGCCGGGGCCGGCCGCGCTCCCAAGTGCCGGCGCGGCCCGCACAAGCACGACAGGGGAGCGACAGGGGAGCGACAGGGGAGCGACAGGGGAGCGACAGGGGAGCGACAGGGGAGCGACAGGGGAGCGACAGGGGAGCGACAGGGGAGCGCCGGGCGAAGGCCGCAGCGCCGGGCCGGGCCGGGCGGGAACAGGCGCGGTGGGTGTGCTGTGCCGGCCCCGGCCCGCAGGCCGCATCCCCACCGGGCCCCGACGCCGTCGCTTAGCAACGGCTCCCGCCCTCCCGGCCAATCGGCGGCGCGCTCGGTAACGGCCGGCAACCCGGAAGCAGAGGGCGCTGTGCCCCGCCCCCGCGGAGGAGGCGGGCCGGGGGGCGCGGCGGGCCGGGGCTGGGGGTGCCCGCCAGCTTCCTCCCCGCGGGGGCACCGAGCGCCGCGCCGTCCCCACCGCCGCGCACAGCGGCCACTGTCGCACCCAAGCACCCCCCACACCTGCCCTCTCCGGCGGCCCCCCACGTCCCCCCCACGTCTCCCAAGCCCCCCAGTGCCGCCGTCCGCCCCTCCGCCGCGCTCACGCCCCTCCTGGCCGGTGCATCCGCCGGGCCCGGTCCGCCGGCGGCGGCGGCGGGCGGAGCAGGGGGCTGCTGAGCGGCGTCTGCCGGAGCCAACGGGCGGCGGGGAGGGGGGCGGGCGCTGCGGGGGTGTCGGGTTAGAGCGAGGCGTGACCCAGCTGACGGGCGCTGTGCGGAGCCGTGCGGCGGGCGCGGAGCCGGAGCCGGCGGGGAGCAGCAGCAGCAGCAGCAGCAGCAGACAGCGGCGCGCGGCGTCGGTAGCGGTCGGCTCTGGCGCGGCGTCTCGTCCACCCCCTCGTGAGCCTGGGGAACCTGCAGCTCAAAGCCGCTGCCAGCCACACCACCATGTACCCCGGCAACAAGCGGAAAAAGCTCTGGCGGGAGGAGAAAGGTACTGCCGCCCTTCCCGGGCCCGGGCCCGCTTCTCCCGCCTTTGCCTCCGCGTTGGCCCGCGCGGGGGGTGGGTCCCGTCCCTCAGAGCCGCCGCCCCGCCGGGGGGTGCCCGCCGCCGGGCTGAGGCGGCGCGGTGGGGGAGGGGGCGCAGCGCTCTCCGCCCTGGCCCCTGCCCTCTCCCCCCCGGAATACCCCCAAACCCCGCACGCCCGGGGTGCCCCCCCGCCCCTCGGCAGCCCTCCGGGATCCGGGGGTGTTTCAGGTGGGGTCCGGAGGGGCTTCCCCCGCCTGGGTTATCGCTGAGTAACTTTGCGGGCGGGGAGCGGGGCCCTGGGGCTGAGGGGGCGCGGGGGGGGGGGGCGGGGAGCAGCCCCTCTCCCTCAGGGCTGCCCGCCCCCGGGTCACCTTGCGGAGGCGTTTCAGGCCGAAAAGTTAAGCACATGCCGTCGAAACGTGCCTTTACTCGTTTTCATGCATATGTTTTCCAGGGAAAATGCGGTTTGTTGGTGTCACTGGTGCCGTGCACTTGCGTTCAGCTCCCGGTGTCGATCACCCGGGGTGACACGCCGGGGGTGTGGGGGATCTCCGAGCGCACCCCTCCTGCCATCAGAAATACTGTTTTTAAGCACCCCCACCATGTGCAGAGACTCTGTAAAACCCCAGTGCCAAACTCCAGAGCATGAAAACCGTGGGATAAGCGTTTTATGTGGACCTTGCCACTTAGATACTTTGTATTCATCACGTGGAGAGCGGTGTAGAAATTAAAGAGAAATCGACAGAGTGGAAGTAGAGTATTTACGTTGCCTAGAAGGAAATGGCTTCCTGCCTGGTATGTTTACAAATAATCTAGAAACATACAAGGAGAGGAAAATAAACTGATCAATGGGTTCTATTTCAAGTTTTCTTTCTTTTTTTCCATCGCCCCTGTGACTCTGTATGTGTTTCAAGCCAAGAAAGCAGAAGACTAGCCTGAAGGATGGGATTCATCCCTTTTGTCTGTGTCAGAAATGAAGTGCGTGTTTCTAAGGCAAAACTGTTAAAACAGAAATAAACTGATCCCTCTGTAGGTTAGCTGCTCCTGACAAACTCCTCTCAAATGAAGTGAGTTATGTCGTATACTTTTTTTCTTACAAAGCATGTTTCTGTAGTTACAGTGAGGCAACAAATTTCTACAAGATGTTTTAAGATTTTGTTTTCAACAGAGAAGATACAGTTCAGTCTTCTCAGGCATTGCTTATGTATGATCAACTATAACTGATTTTCCCTATGCCAAGTCCTTAATGGTGTGTGCCGTTATCTTCAAAACATGCTGGTTTTGTGCTGGGGGTAGATGGGGAAAGGTTTCTGGTAGGCTCTGGTGAGTGTTCCTGTTACTTGCGCTTGTCTCTTCTAGCTCTGCTGCTGTCTGTGTGAATTCATAGCCTGACGTGTGAACTTGAACCCTCAGTGAGGAGAGTCTGGAGGGTAAGCTGGAAACCCAAGCTGCAGGCATGCATTTGTTGGCTTAGTCAGCTGTGAGGATAGCAGTCTCCATCAGTACAGTGATGTTACTGAATGCAAACCAGAGCTCACGACTGCTGATGAGATTTTTCTATCCAGGGGAGCGTGTTTGTGAGTGCTATCTGGTCAGGACTGTGGTGTCTTTTTTGCCTAGTGAGAATGAACTGCATTTGCCAGTCTTTGCGCCAGGAACTGCTTTCCAGCACCATGCCGATGATGCTGGCCTTAAGTATTTTGAGTGAGGAGGGCAGAAAAAACTTCTGTGTTCATGGTTGGTGTTGTAGCCCTGTGTAACTGTTCTTACCAGTTATCTCCTTTACTAGAGAGGAAAAGTACAGAAGCCAAACTTCTTTCCTTCCTACCCAGATTATACTTTTGAAATCAAATCTTTTGTTAGGTCTGCCTTTGTCTTTTGCAGATACTCCTGGACCCCTGTAAAGTGGGTGTGTGTGCTCGCTGGCTCAACTCTTCCCATGAAGCTCTGAGTGTAGTCATTCTCAGCCTTTTAGATTCTGAAGTAGATTTTAAAAAGAAAAAGCACTGATTGCTAAATATTGAGTTCAAACCCACTGACAATACGCTTGCTTTTCTTAATTACTTTTTTGGTAATTAAGGGTTGGTCCGTGTTCTCCCAGAGTGGATCTTGCTTGAGGACAGCTGAAACAGAGTAGGGGTGGGACTGGAGTTGATTTCAGAGTCTTAGATACAGGACTGGTCTGCCTGCAGTCTTTCAAAGGCACTTCATAGAGCGACAGGCAGAAAACCGTACTTACAGCTAAGGCTGTCGGAAGCATTTTCTGGGGAGGTTTGTCTGTAATTAAGACTTGGTTCTCGCTGCTGACTCGCAAGAGCAAAGTTTTATGAAACCCTCCTATAGGAGAGGAACATGCATTTTGAAGGCACAGAACTGGGTCTGTAACCTCTTCAGCAAAAGGCAGTCAAACTTCCTGTGCTTGTCAGTCCCTCCAAGGCACGCTCACACACTTTCGGATTTGCCTTTCTGTAGTAAGTCTAATGTGCACATTAGGTACTTGGTGTTTTGTATGCTTGAAGATCAAGTAACGGAGTTAAGTGCATATCTGTTGTGCATAATGATGATCCTGATCACACTAGTTTTAATTTTTGCATTTGTAAATACCCAATTAAGATACCAGGCCTGAAAAATAGGAGATGAATGTTTTTGTCAACTTAAGAAATCATTAATACTGTCAAAAATATTTAAATAAACTTATTTTGGTAAGGGAGCCTGTGCTCAAAACCTACCATTACTAGAACGTGCTGATTGCAGCCTGCATAATTAGAAGACCTTGTTTTGAAAAAAACCCAATCGAATCCAAACCCACTGAAAGTGATTTTTTTTTTTTAAGGTTTGATCTGAGAAGCAGTTTCCATGTTCAGTCCACTCACTGCTCCTTCAACTCAAGATGAAAATATTCTTTTCATGTCCATCTAGTCCTTTATGCCAAAGGCAAATAATACAAGCCTAGTCCTCCCCTAATCTGTAAAAACTCTTGAATTATCAAAGAGCATTTATTACTGAATAGTGTGCCAGGAAAAACTTACTATTATGGTAATAGTAGTCCAGTCTTACTGGTAAAGACAGACCCCAAAACTTGATTAGTGTACAGGCATTGTGATATGCTTGACAGTTTGGGTTGTGTTCCTTCCACACCCTTTTTGAAGGGGAAAAGCTCTGCATCTTGGTCTGAACTAATACTGAGCACTGATGTGGTGGGGAGGGAGAAGAGGACGTGGCTGCAGAAGTCAGGTACAGGGTCTTGCTGAAGCAGCAGCATGCAGTGTTGGGTCATTGGGATGTTTGTTTTTGGGTTTTTTATTATCTTAGGACTTAGTCCATTTATAGCAAGGTCTGAAGAATAGTGAAGTTGGCAGTAGCCATCATAATTGTACAGTCTTGGAGGCTTTACTTATCACAAAATGTCTGAAAAAAGTGGTGACTTTCTCAGGAGAAAATAACCATCCATATGTGTTTCAGTGGGGTAACAGTGTGTCATACTAATGCTCAAATAAAAATCCCTAAAGCTTAACCCATGCCTTTCACTTTAAACCCAGGTACCATTTCATAGCACTTTCAATCCTGCAGTTGCAGTTCAAGCTGGTCTTGGTCTGCTTTTTAGAAATGTGTGTAGCCAGTGGATGGCAGTGAACTTTCCTAGCACTTGGGATTATGTTCAGCCAAAGTTTTCAAACTTGCTTCTACAGTGTACTGTTGGGTGTCTGACAGATACCCTAGTATTTTCTACAGCTGGTGATTTTTTTTTTTTTTTTTTTCCCCCAAATGGGATTAAATGCCCCTGGATGTGTCTAAAGCAAATGACAGAAATTTTCTCATGCTGAAGATTACATTGTTTGCAGAACAAAAAACCCCAAACAAACAGAAATGCCTTTCTTATTACTCTAGCCATCTAGAAAGTGACATAACATTTGCTTTTGCTCTAATTCCTTTTGTAATGTAGTAGTGCTTTGTTAATTTTGTGCCAGCTCCCTGCCTGTACTTGCTGGCACTCTTAAACTAATTTCAGTAAAGATGTCTCAGTTTTGGTCTTCCTAACTTTTTTTTTTTTTGGTAATAGGGTTCTGGTTTACAAACGCAGAACCTACAGAATAGACTCTACCTGAAAATTCTATAAAGTAAGAAAACTCTACTTAATAAATTTGATGTTAGTTCTCTGATTCTTGAATTCAAGTGACGAGAAGAGGCACAGTAGTGATGTGGGGAGGAAGTCTGGACAGCCAAGAGTGTGTTGAAGAGGCATTTCTTTTTGCTGAACTGGGATATCCAGAAATAGGCTCATGCAGTTGTTTAGATGCACCGTGTTTAGCTCCTATTACTTGTAACTCATTGAAACATCTGTGCTTGGTTCTTTCAGATGGCATTTAATTGCATCAAGGACACTGAATTGGTTGCTACTTGGCTAATGTGCAAGAATATATGAAAGCTTGCAAAACTTTTTTTATTTCTCTTCCCCTAAACAGAGCGTTTGCTGAAGATGACCTTGGAAGAAAGACGCAAGGAGTACTTAAGGGATTATGTTGCGTTGAAAAATATTCCAACATGGATGGAAGACTTAAAAAATAAGAGCGAAACTGATGGTAAGTAAAACAGGGGAATAGTTTTAAATACGGACAATTCTATTTTCTCAGTCTGAAGTGACTTTTAGGAGGGCCAAGACTCAGAACCCATGTTGTTACTGACAGTGGCAGCCTGACATGGGGACAAGAGCACTTTGGGGGCAGGGGGAAAAAAACCACCAACAGAACTTCTTAAAGCCTCACTGGTGTCTACTGATTTTGTAGATATCCCCATACAGTCATAATACGCTGATAGCATTAAGTGTGTAAAATAGCTGTTCTCTGCACGAGTCTTTTCAGATATTTCAGCAGTCAGCCATGCCTAAAGAACTTTGTCTTTGAAACTTAGTGAGCAGAATGATACGGGGAATCTGGGCAAAATAGTGTTGTTTTTGTAGGTGGCTGAAAAGTAGAGGGGAAGTGCGCAAGTTGTGGTGTTTTCTGAAAATCCAGAAATGGGAGAAGATTGGATTTGAAGCCTCTTTTATGGTCCTGCCTGCTTTCTTGGGTTGAGGAACATCAGCCTGGATTAACTCCCCTTCTCTTAGCATTTGCAGCGTTATCACAGTTATGATCACTGGTAGAGTTGTTTAAATACTTGCAGTGAAGACTGACCAAAAATGAGAACCCGATTCACTTACAGGATTATGTACAACAAAGAATTCTCTAACAGTGCCTCGTTCTTTTTCATCCACATGGGGGTGCGGAAGAAACTTCTGAGCTGGTTTCATCCTCCTTTTGTCTTTTTAGTTCTTGTTATCCTACTTGGCTGAAGCTTGTGATTTTTGGAGGAGGATCTAACTAGGAGACCTAAAGTGTTTGCTGCTTCTGCAGATATAGGACTAGTATTCTGACCCTTTTGTTATCATTAAGGGCAAATACTGGCCTGTGTCAACAGGTGTGCTGCGTAATCTTGTGACTGCAGGTGAACAGGGTCTTTATGATAATACTTCAGGTGAGATGTGGCCTGGAACTAAACAACTGTTTTTTAGTAAAATGGGAAGGCTGTAATGCCTAGCACAATCTGACAGATTTCCAGATGCCACTATCATAAACATCTAAAGGTAGCATATACCCTTAAAAGCATCTTTAATGAATTTTGGAGTGAAAATATGTCAGAGGTTCCTGAGCTCTTCAACACTGATAAGTAGTTTTACTACAACTGTACCCATAGACCTCTTTCTCCCATTAGAATATGCCTTTTGTATCTTACAACACAAAGAAGCCTGTCCAGCTAGAAGACAAAGGGTGCGTAAAAGTAAAAAAGATTATCGGACTTCTCTGAACTTCGTTTTGGCGGCCTGTGGTACATGGGGATATGCAGTATATCGGACAGTTTAATTGGGAGACTCTCTGTTGGAAGAAGGGTTCGCCAGAGTCAAGAAGATGCTCAATATGAGTTATGCGTCTTGCTCAACTTTATTAGTTTCTAACACTACTTACATAGAACCGATACACATGCATATTTGTAAAGCAGAAATATAATTGGTTAGTAGTCTCTAAACACGCGCAGTTCTCACACCCCTAATTATCATGACTAAAATGAGCATTCTATTATCCATGTAGCTAATTGTGTTGCTGTGCTTTAGCCTTGTAGTTTGTTACTCCCTATTTTCCCATACCGGTCCCTATCTTTCTTGGCCCTGCACGTGCTTTCCCAGCAGCTGTAGCTTGTTACAGCCACGGCCTGTTGGCACAATATAATTGCTTGGTCTCAGGATTCAAGAATAGCTCAAGGCTACCTTTCTTGTTAACTTCAGCACAGCAACTTCAGTACAATTCTGATTACAGGCCTATTCTAATACCAGGCCTGGATTGTGCAGATCTTCAGAGACTCTAAGGCCACGCTTCTGCAGCCATTCTTCTACAACTCTCTATCTGTTCTAGCCTAAAGGATGTTTTTATTCTAACTACTCTCAGGTTCTGTATAATACGCTAAAATTCACAGGTCTTACTACTTGGGCTGCTGAACGTGGCAAAGTGTGGATTTACGTTGTGATTGCTGTTACACTTCACATAAGCAAAATGTCGGAGTCTAACATGTGGATATTGAATCACAGCAGTGGTGAATTTATTTTCTTGTAGCTGCTCTTGTGTTCTTTCTGTTAGTAACCAGTACACTGCAAAAAATGCTGGAAGGCAGAAGTTGCACTGAAACACTTCTCTGCTACTTGAAGCTTTTGTTATATTGTACATTCAGGAGAAAATATCCATAGTCACTTGTTTTCTTTGATGTATTTGTTGTAAATAAGCCATGTGGAATAGTGAACTTCTAGAAGATTAGACTGCTGAAATGCTTCCACATTTCAACTGATCAGTGCAATTAAATATGTATATTAATGTAACTGTTACTGCAGTTGCTTCAGACTTTCCCTTAAACATTGACCTCACTCTGAAGGTATAGAGAGTGTGTAAGAATTGTATTTCTGAGCTGAAATGTCAAAAAATTAGAATTTAAGTCTTCTTGCTGATGTTAATGTCTGCTCTGTGTACTGGTACATATGGAGGGCAACTGGTACCACCTAAATGAGACTCTGGAGAGAGCAAGTGAAGCTCCAGGTACAACAAAATTGGTGATGACTTGGCAATGCCATGCCAAGTTCTGATATTTTCTTCAAGTGAAAGGCTGCTATTGGCAGTGACAAACTAAAGAGGTCTTGAAGGGTGGTGGTGGTGGTGGGGAAATCCTCTGCAGGCTTGACAAGCCAGAACAGAAACTGATCGGGAAAGTGGAAAGGGTTCTTTACCATTTACTTCCAGCACTGTATACAGTGAAAAAAATGACAGATTGATTAGTAAAGTGTGGAGTGGCTGTTCAGGAAGAGTGATGAGGAGAAATCAAGAAAGCAACCAAGAACAAATAAAGTGAAGCAGGTGCAATCAATCAGCTGCTGGAGTAAGAAGGGGAGAGCATCTGGGCTGGCAATACTCCCTGTAAATACTCAACTGGAGATTAAGAGTCTTCAGTACTGCACAAGTTTTTGTACTGACTGTTAGGAGGAAAGTGCGTGAACAATGCAAAAGCTTTATGGTACCCATTTTTACCACACTGGAGGGTGTTAGGAGATTCCAGTTAGGTATGCGTTTTGTTATAAGGAAGTTTAACAAAAGAGTATTGAAAAAGCTCTGTGCAGAACTACTGAAATCGACATGTCCTATAAACTACAGATTGTGAAGGAGCCAACCTGACCCCCATGATATATTTGCATGCTCCTTATTGACAAGTTTGGAGAACATGCCTTAGTTTGGGGAGGAAAATATTTCTTCCCCACCCTTCCTCCTCCACCCTTTGGTATGAAGTTTGCGTTCAGAACTAAGTTCTGAAGAAAACCAGCAAAGCTTGGAGTAAGTTGATGTTAAGGTAAATTTGAGCAAGGCTGGAAGTCTGTAACAGAGTGATGTGTAACAGTTTAAAGGCTTCTGAGGAGTTAAGTTAGGGAATCCTCAATGGCAGCTTTGTCTTTTCTTACAGCAGCAAAGGTGTTTGAACACATTTGGAAGTTGAGAGCAGCTGTGTATAGGTTTTGTTTTTGTTTTGCTCTTTTGTGACTAAACCAAAAACCTACAGGTTTTGCAGTTCTCATGTAGACAGAACTAGTCATAAGAAATTAAGCTTCTGTGTATGTTGACATGGAACTTGGTCAATATTTCTGATAGTTTTGGTTTTTTTTTTTTTTGTGGGGGGAGGAGGTGGGGTGTTGCAGCACAATGTGGAATGCAGGGACTAAGCCCAATGCCTCCTGCTCTGCACCGAGGGAAGCAAGCTGACGTGGATATGTGCATTTCCAGCAGGACTACGTTGCCAACACCTCTGGGTTTTGGCATACAACTTGCCAGGATGCACAAGTGGACCTCGGAGATGAAGTATCGTAACACTGCCCCTTTTCCTTCCACTGCTGTTATTGACAAGTGGTCCTCTTTCATGTAAGAGGAGATGATAGGAAGGGAAAAAAATTCTTGTTCTTGAAGTAGCTCTGTAAATAGAAGCTTTCTTTGGTTTAACTGCATTTATTAAGGAAACGAAGAATTGTCCACTTTGGGAACAAAGAATGAACCTGTCATACAGGGCTGGATAGTACGTATATACTGTAATCCGTCATTCCTCCCACTTCTTATCCTTCAGATAGACCAAAGGTAGACACATCTCATCTGTTCTGTTACGTACTTTGAAGTAGAGATGCTTTCTGAGAATATGAGAATAATGGACTTGTTTTCTGAAGCTCTGGATTTTGTATGTCTGTATTTCAATGCTATTTATTATATACCACCTTATGCTAGGCATTCATCCTGTACAACAATGGCTGCTTGTGTTTTGTGATGTGTGGTGAATAAAATGCCACCATGTAGATGAATAACTAGTGCTTTTTGAAGTTAAATACATGTATTGGCTTTTTCTTGGGTACACAAGATGTCTTTACTCTTCAGTGGGGAGTATGAGAGATTGCTTCAGAAAACTTTTCCTTGAAAGCTTTTTGAAAAATCAGTGTCTCGGGAATTCTGCTGTCACAGAGTTTTGTGTCACTGGTAGAAAAATGTTTTGTTGCATTACTGGGATAATTCAGAAAATGGAATAAATTATATAGTTTGAACTCGAGGCAGCTGACAGTCCTGCTGACTCTCACAGCCTCTGGGATTCACTGGTATAGCAGGGGTGCCAAGAAAACAGCAAATTCAGATGATGGTTTAAAGATCTTTGCTAATGGTAAGGACTACTTTTGATTGGATGAAGTTAAAACGTTAGGACACAGTAACTGTTGACGGTTTTATTTTTGCTTAAATGCCATGAAAGATCTGCAGTCCTTTTTCTAAGCAAGTCTTGAAGTATGTTTAGATGTTTTGACAGCCTCTGGATTTTCTTAATCTGCTGTCTTTTTAGAAAATCGTATGGTTCAAGATGTATTGGAATTAATCTTACTCTGAGGGCTTCATGTGTAATATTTGATTAATAAAAGCATCTTTGTACTATGAATCTGTAGTTTTCTAAATAGTCAGTGAGTGGACACGATTATAGAGACAAGGCATCTAGATAAGCCACTCAAAATGCCTCATGCTGGAAAAAATAAGTGTGGTAATACTGAGCTTCATTGACCAGCATTTGCGGAGATGGTTAACTAACCACAAGTCATACTGCGTTCTTCAGAGCATCTCTGTGTGGCCCTGTTTGATGTGAGTATCTGCCCTGTGGGAGCTATGAATTAAGGTGACAATCATCAAACAGCTGTTGGAAAGTAATGGCACTATGAAGCAGCGGTGGAATTCAGCCAGACATCTACAAGTGGGAGATGGCATCTCTCTGAACTACTCATTATTTTCAGGGAGTCATACAGAAAAAGAAAGTAGGTTCTGCTAGAACGTTGCGATTGTCAAAAGTTGCCTGACAGTCAATGAGTTCTGTCTGTAATAGCTATGTGAAACCAGTGCACTTCAAGACCATCCCCCCACCAGAAAAACAAGTCCATCAGCTTGCATTACCTTTTTTTCTTACAGTGAATTTAACAACTGTCTTTAGAACAGATTTCTAGCGAAGTGACAATGATGAAAGTAAATCGAGACATCTTAGCTCAGTGTAATGCTTGCTATGTGTCAGTCAGAGAAAATGGTTCTTTTGCTACTGAAACTCTTTGTGCTGTGAACTTAACCAGACAGTTTTTCTGCAGAGTTGATGTAGAAAACTGCAATAACTTGCCTGCCACAGTTCAGGATCTCCTGCTGTTAGCTGTGGCCTTGAACATGAGTTTGAGCTTTCACAGATTCGCAGCTTTACTTAAACTTGTGCTATACTGGGTTTTGTCCTTACTTTTCATATAGTGGCATGGCACTCTGTTACTCATCCTAAACATTTTATCGCAAGGTCTCTTGAAGGCTATATGTTTAAGGTTAGAAAGCTGTGTTATTTAGAGGCATGTGGAGACTACTGCTTATTAATTGTTGTGTATAATAGCCTGGGGAGCTCCACTAAAAAACTAACATCTTTGGCTTCTATGAATTGTGTGAAGATCACAGTAATGAAATATTTTGGATACTTAGGAAACTATATGCTTTTTGTGAAAGTGGCTGTGAATCAGTTTGCTCATTCTGTTGTCTCAAAATTATGCATATATTAAGGAAGGAGCAAAGGAATTGCTGTGGTAAAAAGAGCAAACAACGTTTACAGCTTATTAGTCTGTACTAAAGTTATCCAGGAGTCTGCGTGCCCATGGCGTAATGCAGAGTGACTTTAAGGCAGAGATTGCTTATGTTTGGCTACAACAGCTACCAAAGGCTGCCAGAGCCATAGGGGGTAACTGGAGCCTGGTGTGCTCTGCTTTTCCCAGGTTTTTGGCTGCCCTTTGGGGATGTGTCCTGAACAGATGCAAAGCTGCAGAGTGGTACAAATCTGACCATGTGATCTACTGACCCCTCACATCTTTCTGTCTTTCTAAACATATACATCAGCTATTCTTCTCCAAAGATAACCTCACACAGCGCAGAGAGGTGAAAAACTCTTCAGGTGCAAGTTTCCTTTAGTGTAGACTGAGAAATAACCTTTGGGTGTGGGTGGGTGGTTTGTTTCTAGAGGCAAGTATTCTTCTGTAGTTAGTGACATCCCTGATTGAAGTGGATAAAGCAGCATATGTAATATGGCGGGGGGAAAAACTACAGTAAACTAAAAGAACCAATATGTATTCATTGACCTTGTAATTCCCTAGCGAACTGTCTGTTTATAGCATTTATAGGGTGGATTAGCAGTCAAAGAAATGACGCGCATGTTAGTTTTCTTTAAAATATTTTTGGAGAAAAATAAGAAAACACTTTTGCTTTCATAAAGTGTGTGAAATGATTATTAAAAAGCAAAAAATCAGCTCTGTTTATATAGATGAAGAACACAGAATCCAATGTGGCTAATCCTCTCCCTAAGGAAGTAAATCACTTGGTTTTGATGTAATTAAGATGATTTCTTTTTAAGCTGCTGTTCCCTGATATTTTTTAACAAGTTAACTTCTGCATAGCATAAGCTTATACAGGTACTTGACAGAGTTATCCTTTTGTGGCCCTTTTGCGTGCAGCTGTGAGAACACTCTTGTCACTGGTGGCAGCCAGCTCCTCAAGGGGAAAGAGTTAACCGTAGGAAAGGATGCTGCTCTCAACAGTAAACTAGTATCCTTATTGAAGCCCCGCAAGCTCTCAATGTGTTTTAGAGAGTAATAGTAGGTGGAGATGCAAAGGGAAGTTAAAGATGTCTATGCCAGAAAGAATATTTCTTAAGAATGTTACTAATGGGCTGGTGGCATGATTCTTGACTAGGTTAATAACTCCCACTCCCAAGTTTCTGTCCTATGCAACATGAGGAACAATCTTATTTTTGTAGCTACTGAAGATTGCTGTGCACTGAAGTTTTGTACAGAGGTCCCTAGGTAAGTACCAACCAGAATTAGAAAGTCCAGATGATGCAGCATGCTGTCAGCTGGCAGGCTTGTTCAGAGTGTGAGGAAGGATGGCTTTAGCAGCAGCAATGCTGTGTGTAGGTTGGTACGCACTGTTCCTCAGAAATTGTTGAGAAAGTTTAGGGTTTCTCAAGTTCCAGTCAGGAGTTTTCCAGTGGCTGACTTTTCTCATATTCAAGACTACTAAGGGAAAGGAGAAGAATTGTAACTTTTTGAGTGAGATAGTTTAATACAGGGGTCCTCAAACTAAGGCCCACGGGCTGGATACGGCCCCCAGGGTCCTCAATCCGGCCCCCGGTATTTACAGACCTTCCCCCCCCCCTGCCCCGGGGTTTGGGGGGGGAAACCAAGCAGCCGCAGATGACTGCGTGCCACTTCATCCACGTGCCGGCCCCCTGGTTAAAAAGTTTGAGGACCCCTGGTTTAACATATGGAGGAAAAAAGCAGTAAGTTATACATCTTGGTCTCCAGTAGTTTGTGTTGATGTGTATGTTTGTCTTTTCTCCTTTGAATAGTTTTCCCTCTTTTTGTATATAAAGGATGATCTCCTTTTGGGCTTGGGGACTGCAGGATCAAATCCTCAAATTAATTGCTTTGCTCTACGAAGACAGTTTCAGTATGTCACCTAGTTTTGCCCAGTATGGTAACTTGGCTAAAGCCCTCATCTATAATTTATGATGGATTGCGGCATATGTTCTCACAGTCTTTTGCAGACAGATGTGAGCCAGTGTGCCAGTCTGACTAGAAGCCACGTGTCTATGATTAGGTAGAGGCCAAGATCAAGCTGTTAAATCGTACCTGTGTCATTGCTTACTAGTGTAGACCTGTTGCCCAGCTACGTGACTTTTGGATGTCTTTGTACATAGGTGGGAAAAGCTGACATCATCCTGCAGAAGACCGGGTCTTTTGATAAGACAGTAAGAGGCTGGTATGGCTTGTCTTAATTCACTATAGCATAGATGTGACAGACGTTTGTGAAGGTGCTGAACTGTTGCTTCAACTGCGTTTTTCTGCCTGGGGCTAGTAGTAACTAGTGATCACACAGGATGGGCCTGTCAACTGCTCTCTTTATGTGCGAGACTTGCATCAAGTCTGGAAATTAACCACACGTAAGGATACATATTTAACTCCCATGATAAGGTAGGGGGATCACTGATGCACTTCAAGTTCACTGAGCTCTGTTTGGATGATTTTAACCAGCTTTCATGCGTAGCTACATTTGCTTCATGCACAATTAAACACTTCATTACACATGTGTTAAAACCCAAATGATTGGAAACCAGATAAGCTTGGTTTCCCTTTTTTGGTTTACTAGAGCCGAACTGCTTGCCATGTAGAAATGTCTCTAACAAATCCAACTAACGTCCAAATAAGTTGTTGTAGTATTTCTTACGTGAAGTGATACATGACTTTGTGCAAGGGTGTCTAGCTGATGTGCCATAGGAAAATGCAGTTGATACAGAGTGCCTCAGCCCCGTAGGAAGTGCTACGTACAGGTGTGTTTGTTACGATGCACAGAAGATGCTCTTCCTTGCTGGAGAGAAGGCTTAACAATCCAGTTTAAATATAAACTTCTATTTTGTGCTGCTTTAAAACCCACTGAAATTAGTTTTATGCATGGCTCCATTTCTCTTAAGAAATATTGCTTGTTTAAATGCAGGGGGAGAAGCATAATGTTTGTGTACAGAAGAGGCACTGAGACTTGCATCTGTTGTGTGTTGACTTGGCATGTTTGCAGAAGTTGCAACGGCATTTACTGAAGTTTCCTGATTTTTTTTTTTTTTTTGTGAACAGGATACTATAGAATGTACAACCAGCAAAATTAAACCTCTCAGCCTTGTGCTAGTAAAGCCAATGTGTTTATTTGTGAAAGCGGATGTAGTTTTTAAGGTGTGCTTTTGCACTAATGGCATCTCTAGGAGTTCACAATCAAACACTGAGTTAGAAATGACTGCCCTGTAGTTTACCAAGGGGATCCTGTCCAAAAGACTCGGTCCATCTATAACGCAGATATGCAGAAAGCATAGAACTGGTTGCACATCTGTCTTGCTTTAAAACATTACCTGCCTTATTCTGCTTTCTCCTTTTTCACAGAGGCTTTTTTGTGCAAATGTGTGCCTTTTTGTTTGTCTCTGTGGAACTGCTGGGTAGTCTGTAAAGGCATTGTATTTGTGCACCAAATGAAAACCAGGTAACTTATGACTTGTAGTTCACTGAAGTTCAACCTACATTTGATTTATTCCTGTATGCTTAATGTAATCTTTTCTGTATGAATAAGGTACTCTTAGTGCTCTCATACAAACATGCTGTGTGTTGCAGTGCTGTCCTTTTGTGGGAATGCTTAATGAGTCTACATCAACTGCAAGCAAACCTCAGACTTTATGTAACTGTCAGTGAGAGTATGGATCAGTAATATTTTAAAAAAGGTAGAGTTCCTTTTTTTTTTTTTCTTCCCCCTTTCTTTATTGCTACCAGAGTTTTTACAGGAGAATGTTTGTAAACATTAATTTAAATAACTAAATCCTGACAGAATGATTGACTGAACAGGCTCTGAGGTTTTGTGTGTCTTTAATTTCCAGGTAGGCATGCAGAAGATAGAGCTACATCTTTCTATTAACTGCTAGTGAGTTTGTATTACTTCTTATTTTTCAAGTCCTTTAAGTAAGCAAGCGTGACTTGCAATGCAAATGGGTCTTAGTAGAGTCCTCTTCAAATATTGAAGATTTTCTTCTATACCTTGCTGTTTGGATTGAAGCCCTACTATTTCTTAGAGTAGCAAATTACATGTGCTATCTCAGGGAGCAGGGGAGGGGAAATGCTGCAAGGTAAGCGCTACTCAATGAACCTAATGTCTTCATGTGGAAAACGTCATCTTTGGTACTTGCTCAAAAACTTACCTAGCTGTCCCCTGCTGCTAGAAAGCTGAAGTTCCTACTCCCATGTGGTAAGTGGTTGTCACTATATCTCATGCAAAGAGGTTCTTGAATGACAGTGCCATGAAATATTTGCTGACAGTTTTGCAGAAGTTTCATAGTTTGCTGGTAGTAACTTCTTATTTCCAAGCTCCACATTAAGTACTACAAAAGGCTGTCGTGCTCAACTACAGAAGCTGTTGCTTAGCAATGGTGTAGGGAATTAAAAAACAGAGAATGCAGAATAAAAATAGTCTGCTTGGTAAACTAATGAATGAATGAAAGCTAATGAATTTGTAGTTTCCCACTATAAACTTATTTTAATTCCGCTTGATGGTGTATGTGCTCTTCACACCTATTAAAAATGGGTTTTTACGTTTTGGTAAATGAAACAGATGCTGCTGAAGACCAAACACTTGGTTGCGTGTGAAAAGGCAACTTTTTTCCAGCCAGTTTCTGAAGCTGAGTGAAGGAATGCTGTGCTGCTGGTAGTGTAAATTTTGGATGAAGGCTCGTAGTTACCCCAGGAGGTACTGGATTCATTTGAACGTACCAGGAATAGTTGTGTGAATGCTGTGATATTAGCAAGAAACAACTCTTGCAGTGAAGGTTGTCTGCTTCGTCTTTGAAGGAATCTAGTGAAGTAGCATCACCTATAGTCTTCTAGATTTATGGAGAAGTATCAACATGCTCCTGTGAGGCAATGAACAGTGGTCTAAAGGAGCATAATATGTTTTTCTCTAAACTTTTGAACTTCCATTGTTAATTTCAAGTTCTCTGTAACAGAAGGAGGTTACAAAGTGGGAATCGAGTTGGAGATGGTGCAGTGTAGTTCTTGCCTCCATGTGGCCTTGGTTGACTGTTTAACGTACTTCAGTACAACTCACACTGCCCTTCTGGAAGAAGGATCTGTCTATTGAAATCCTTGGCATCCCTCATACAGAGGTAGTGATAAACAGGCTTGGGCAAGAACCTAGTACATGTGCTATCCAACAGCATTTTTATTCCAATACATTGTCACAATATCTTGAATCTCTCTGAAGGCTCACATGAAAAAAACAACCGAACAAGACAGTGATTGAATGAATTTCTTCAAATACACAAAGCACAGCTCCTTCTGGGTCCTAGCTAAAGCAGCAGCCGTTCCTATGGACCCTAAATCATGAAATCTCAAGCCAGCAGAAACAAGCATAGCAGCTGGATTCTGACTCTCCAAGTAAACAGACAAATACCTGAGGGCCTCAGCCTACTTAAGTCATGTCTTTGCTGTCAGTGTGTATGCTGCTGAAGTGAGAAGACTTTGATTTATGAATTGACAATTGTGTGTCCCTGCAGACCAAGTTGCACCACAAATAAGAATTGAGAACGTATTCCTTTTTTCTTGTTCTCCTTGTTTGTTGTGACTGTTTTCTCAAACTTTGGTCTTTGGTACTTTAACGCTCCATACCAAGTCTTCTCTTGGCAACCTTCTCTATTTTCTGTCCTTTCTCTTCTCCCAGGTTTAAAGGGTTTTTTGCCTTTCTGTTTTTTTTTTTGAGTGACATAGAACTGTATGGGATAGACTGAGGAAAATGTTGGAATATGACACTGTAAGGACTATACAAGCCCTTGGTAATACAAGAGTAGTTGCCTTTTGCATGAGCGTTGTGTGGTTTGTTAGGACTGACTGGTTATTTTTTATCCATCCTCATGGTACACTACCCTGTCTCCTTGATGTGTAACTTAGTCTTCAATAGCTCCAGTTCAAACATGCCGCTGAAAAGTAGAGGCTCATATGTACAGCCTTGTTCCTGGGCTGCTGCTAGCTGTATTATTACATTTAATTTTGACCAGGTGAGTTTGTTTTGGGCATTTTGCAGTAGCTTTAAATGGGTGTTTTATAGCACTCAGAGTAGAACTCGGATACAGAACTCAATTACGGCGTGGTTCGTTGGATGTGGGCTACTCAGTTAACCAGTGGACATCATGTGATGCACATGTCCTCAGATGGAGCTATTTTATACCTCCTGAAAAACGTTGAATGGGAGACACCATGGCCTCCTGACCTGGAAGATGGGGCAGAGTGCAAACTCAGCAAATTTTTTCCATAGTGCAAAAGTGGAAGGTGCAGTTGATGCACCAGGTGAACCACAGATATGATTAAGGGACTGGAGCATCTCTTCTGCAAGGGGGGACTTAGCCTGAAGAAATGACACCCCAGATGGGACCTGATTGGTGCTTATACAGATATGATGGGAAGGTGTAAAGAAGGTGGCTTCACACTTTTCTCAGTGGTACTCAGTGACAGGACAAGAGGCAATGGGCATGAGTTGAAAGAGGAAATTCTTTCTGAGCATAAGAAAACAAAACTATAAACTGGCTCTGAGGGCACCTGAATGCTGGAGCAGGTTGCTTTCTATCTTTGGAGATACTCAAAATCCAGCTGGGACAGGGACTTGGGCAACTTGCCTGGGGTGACTTTGCTTTGGATGGAGAGGTTGGTCTTGACAATCTCTAGAGGTCCCACCCAACCTCATCAATTCTGTGGTTTGTGGTGTCTGCATGCCTCATAAGCTTTGTAGGTGGCTAATCCAATTATGCCACTTTGTAATTAGCTGAAACGGCGCATATTGGCAGGGTGTGCAGGCTGGGACAAGGTGTTGGTGTTCATGCAGTGCCTTAGACTTGCATGTTGTGCTGCATTTTTGGCTAGCTAGAAGGTGATTTGTTTGCAACAGATGTTTCTTCCTTGTATTCAGGTTCTGATTTAGTTTTAAGTCCAAAACCTGATAGAGCAAATCTGTACTACAAATCTGAAATACTAGAGTGCATCTGTGAATGCTTTCCGCCTGGTGATGGAACATATGGAAATAATGCTTATCTTGATTTAGATAAGCAATTGCCTTTCCTGTACAATCATCCACAGTTAGTAGGAGTAGAAGCAGGCACGTAATGTAACCGATCTTACAATCTGTCTTTTCTAATGCTCCGTAAACCTATGTAGGATCAAATGGAATGGAAAGCTGTGTTATATGTGAGGTTTGTAATTGCTAATAGTTTGTCATTTTTAATCTGTACAAGATACTTGAAAAAAGAAAGCATTAAAAAAAAAAAAAAAAGGCATTTAGGCACAAAAGGAAATAGTGCAGAGAGTAAGTTGCAGAATGGTTGTGTTTCCCTGTGGTCAGATGTGCTCTTAAGGCTCACTTGACTCCTTTGTTTTTTCAGCAGAGTAGCCCAAGGAAAGTGGAGCAGTGTCCTAGTCCGGCCTTTGCTGAGGATTCTCCTAGGAGTGGAAAGACTGGCTCTTGTCCAGGGTTGATGTTGGGTCATTATCCCTTGGTCAGGTTCTTTTCCCAGCACTGTTTCCAGATCGATGTTACGGGCTGCTGTTGTAGAAGCCTTCCTTGCGGAGGTACATATTTCTACTCGTAGCTGGCATAGCAGGGATGAGATAGCGGGCAGAGTTACTTATTTTTTCCTTGGAATTCATTTACTTCCTTCTGCTGTGAATTGTGAAGCTGGCTATAAATGATGAAACTTGCCCATTTTCGGTTTTGTTTCTTGTAATTCAGTCTGTTACTCTTGTTTTTATGAACTAAAGAAAAACAGGCTTGACTTGTTTAACAAAATTTCATTTTGATAGTGCAAGCCTGTGAGCTTAGCTGCTGTAAATCCTTTTAACTTGTTCTTTCTTTCATTTCTCTTATCTGCTTTTGCTTGTGGAGTGCCAAGAGCCTTTTTCTTTGCCATAGGTATTACTTTATATTATGGGGCTTTAATAACTATTTTTACTACTCTGTGTGTGCTCCACTCTTTTGTTATCATGTAGTTTTAAAATTAAAATGTGTTTGGGTTTTTTGTTTTATTTAACAGAAGCTCTTCCAGCTGTAGGTTTTTCTCCTCCCTTTGGTTGCAAACTCTTTGGTATTGCTGTAGGAATTTTTGTCAGTGGATGTCTGGTACCTGTTTTAAAAAGATGCTTTAAAGTGTACTAGACTTTAAAATCCTATCTATTTTAGCAGTGACTTTTAGAGTTGATTTTACGATAAGTTTGTGCCATGCTTTTTCCATTGCACCAGCTCTTTATGCATGCTCTTATATTCATATATGCATGTATTTTATACGTATGTATTTATATATGCATTTATATTCATGCTCTTTATGGGGGCTCCCTCTAGTGAGCAGTTCTGAAAGTCGTTTTTTTCCTCTTAGTCACGTGTTTTCTTTCCAAGTGCAGTTTTTGTTTTCTAAATCCAATACATTTTTCTGTGAGTTGTAAAGGTCCTTTTCCTTTGGTAGCGCTGGAAGGACTTGTAGGTAGAACTGAGGGATAGGACTGCCTATTTGGTGTATTTGGTGTTAAGACCTCAGCTGCTCAACTCCATCATACTTAAAGATGTAGCTCTGTGGACTCAAGGTGCTGGGAGCATGATTAAAGGCCCAAAAGGTGTGGCCTAGGAGGAAAAGCTAAAGGAAGTTGGGCTGTATAAACAGAAAGATAGAAGACGATGGGGTGGATCTGGAGGGAAAAAAATGGTGGTGTGACATAAATTTTCAACCGATGAAGATCTTCAATTTTAATTATTCCTGAGGCTGCAGCAGAGGGAACCAGAGGAGGACCTGGAGTGTTTGTGGTGTGTCCACTATTGTGTGTTTTCAAAAACAGCCTAAACAAAACAGATTTTGTGAAGGATGTAACAGGATCAACTCTATATTTTGTGCATTTGTGTGCAAAGATGATTTAGTGACCACTGATTTCACTTTCTAATAGGAGCTACAGTAAACTTGTTAGCAATGATAAAGTTAAAAAAAAAAAAAAGCTTTTTTCCCCCCCCTTTATTTCATTTTTTTAGGTATTTTTTGGTATATTGTTACACTTCCCTAGCAGATGTTGTCATGTTGTGTTGTGTGTCTTTTTCCCCTTCCCTCCATCAAAATCGGCCCAGAGAAGGGGTGGATGAGGGCTGAGTTAGGGCTAGGTAAGCAGAGGAAAAAAGTTTGAGAATTATTTAGGTTAGAAGAGTGGCAGAGTAGGCACTTGGGAAAAAATTCAAAGCGTAAGTCTTAGTAATTGCTTTCATGTTGGGCGTTTCCTTAGCGTTCTGTTAGGTCCTCACCTGCTTGTGAAAATGCAGATTTTTGGGGTGTGTGTGTGGTTGCTTTACGCTTCAGTGTCTCACTTTGCAAATTTAATTTCATTTCTTTGGAATGCATACACTTGAACTGACTGTAGTTATGCCTACAGTCATTTTACAATAGACTTCTATTGTGCTGTGAAAGGCATTTCAAAAGTTTGTGAATATTCCATTTATCCTCCTCCATAATAGCTTTCTTTATATGCCAATTAATTCTTTGAATTCATCTGAACCTAAAAGCTCTAAACGATTGTGAAATATACCTGTATGGGAGACCATTGCTTTGCTGATGCTTTTAGCCCAAGGTCTTGAATTCATTAGGGCCCTTTATTCCAGAGGCTGGGCTGGCAGCAAATGTTCCTGGGAAGTTATGGGGGATGAAGACTCTGGGATTGCACCGTCTCAGATAACCAGACTTTACATGAACATGCCTTGTTTTGTTTAATGTGAATTTTACAAAAACAGGGTTTATTTGCTTTTGACACGCAGACATAATGTGCTTAAACCCCAGTTTGAGCCCATTCATAATCCTCACTGTTGACACAAGGTACAACAGAACTGTTAGCACAACTATTGAGATCAAGGAAGAAAAATAACTCAGTGTGTGAGAGTTGGGAGAGAACTGAGCTGGCCAAAGTAATGCTGATTATCACTGCTTTGTGGGAGCTCTTCGCAGTGGCTTTTTTTGTTGCGGGTTTGTTTTTTGGTTTGGTTTTGTGGGTTTTTTTTTTGTTGTTGTTGTTGTCTTTTGGGAGCATCTCCCAGTAAAAGCCTGTGTTTTTACTTTTTCAATGGAGATGGGCATGCGATAGAAGTTAGAGGCAGTCTGCTCTGGAGGGAAGGAAAAGCCCAGAAACAGTGTCCCCAGTGGTATGCAAAGATAAAAACTCCAAGTAAAGCAGAAGCTATTGTTCATACTTAATACTGCCACAATCCCATTGCAACAGCTATTTTGCCATTTTACTAACCGTGGCTTGATTAAAAACAGTGATCTGAAGGCATCCAGGGTTCTTGCGCAGGCACTTGCTGCGTGTTCAGTTTTGCTTGTGAGCCAGGATTGCTGTGGTGACAAGGGAATGGCAGCAGTTCTAGCAGGCAGGGAGCCTGCCTTCACTGCGCGGCTGGAAAATCTTCAACATCTTCTAGTACCTCTTAAATTTTACTGTAGCTATGCTGGGATTCCTGTGGAGGTACTTCAGAAAATTCAGTCTCTCTTGCTTTGCTTGGGTTTTTTGTCCTGAAGACTTCTTATATTCACAGCCACAGACCAAACAAAATAATTTTTTGTCTTTGAGTCTGTGATGCATCAGTTTAAAACTGAGGTGGATTTTGTCATAGTCTTGATGTAGTGTAGGTTTAGTTGGTGGGGTTTTTGTTTGGGGTTTGGTTTTGTGCCTTTTTTGGTGTGGTGTTTGGTTTTTTTTTTTTTTTTTTTGGTTTAGTTGGGTTTTTTTAGGACTGGAATATATTAGAATTTTCCTGGCTTTCCAGCTGTTCTGCCTTTAATGTGAGCTCTGGACAACCAATGTGGAGACAGACTGGAAAGCTTGATTTGCTTGTCAAGCAGGCTTTCTTATCTCTAAAAACTTAGGTTGAGTCTAGGGACACTTCAGAGGGTTTATTTCTTGAGGATGTACGTACAGCTGTTTTGTTACTGGAGAGCAAGAAATACTCTCATTCCCTTGTTACCACAAGTGCAAGGTAAATCTGTTACTACTAGGATTTTTTGTTAATGTACACATGATGTGTATCCTTTGCAAAATACACAATCTCCTGGAACTGCTGGTTTGTCCTTGCTGAATTATGGTACCATGAATTACAGGGTAATACCTAGAGCATTTGACTTTCCTGGGCGTATTTGAGGACTGACCGTACTTATTTATAGATCTGATGTTAATCGTTCCCTTGGGAAGAGACTTTGAAGTAAATTAGTGCAGGTTTTCTTTAGTTTGAGAGACAGACAGAAAAGTGCGTGGTGAAGGAAGAGATGGGAGACAGAGGTGGGAAGCAAGTTACTTGTAACGACCAGGAATGCCTTCACTGTTGCTGCCAAGGTGAGGTGACTAAACTGATTACAGGAGAAGAAAATACCCAAAATCAGATATCAGTTTTGACTTTGTTAGGAAATGCTGTCTGCCAGCCCCAGAGATCTAACAGATGGCAAAGGAAATAGTCTTCTCTCCTGCAACTATTAGTATGATACTGGGATTACTTTTACAGTCAGAAATGTCTTAGTAGACTTGTTGAGTGTCTTTGTGAATAAGATTTGGCTCTCCATGACTTCCGTCAGTGCTAAGCATCCTTCTTTAACAACCCGAACAAAATAAAATAAGTGCAAGCTCAAATCCTCTGTTAAACATACTTTTATTCAAAGAAACAAAGGTAATCTATCAGAGATGTAGAAGGCTACAATGGAAAAAGCACATGCTTTACTGCCGAACTGTATTAAAGACAGTGGCCATCAGGGCTCTTCGAAGAATTGTAGGGCAGGTAAGAGACTTGCTGAAGAGGATGTGATAGATTATATAGGAGTGTTGTTTGTTTTTTCTCATGAGGTAGTGAATTTGCTAATGCTTTTTCATGAGAAAGGAGTCTCAAGAGAACCACACTCCAATATATTCAGTATTAGGAGTGAGAACTAGAGGCAAAGTTGTGAAGGTATGGAGGATAGAAAAATTGGGAGGCAGTGCTCGGTGCACGCGACACGGTGTTGCATGGCTCCCTACAGAAAGGGTTCAGGTGACCTTACTGGTGAATTGACTAAGGGGCATCTCTGCTTTCCCTCTGACTCGGAAATCAATGATAATGAGAGAATTAAGTTTGTTTTAATTGTGTGGTATCTGTTTCTCCATGCCTCTTCCTGGTGGATTTTTTTTTGTTACTTGTTTTTGTGTCATACTGGCACATATACTATAGTATCCAAACTGTGCTTTCTATTTAAATGTAATAGGTTTGTTTGGAGAATTCAATGTGTTTTGATTTGATGTTCACTACTGTTGCAGTAACTTGGGCAGAAGGTGGAGGGGGAGGATGATGATGATGTGTGTTTTAAATTTGGCAGAGCTCCAGTAGGATGCTCACCGGGGAGGGATGGGGAAAACAACTGTCCTGTTTGTTGGCAAAATGCATTTAACATGAAAGCAGATAACAAATCGGACTCTGTAAATCAGTTACAGAGGCTGATTTTTATTTTAACACAGTTCAACAGCTAACTGCAATGGTTATCTTCTGTGGAAAAATGGATGAACAAGGTTATTATTATAATAAAATCTTCATATCTTTCCACATAAATGCTCTTTGCTTTGGATAAGACAATGAGCATGATCTGGTGGCAATGGAGTAGTTTCTTTTGGAGCCAAATACAAGAATTAAATTCTTGAATATACACACAAGGCTACCTTTATGCTAATGTAAGTCACAGTGGCAACATATCTTTTGCTGGAGGTGGCATGGATTTTGCACTAGACGTGATAGCGATCTGAAGTAGAATTGAGTGAGACTAGTTATTTTGGAGTGGTTGAAATAAACAGTGACTTCTGATGCCAGTCATTTGTGCTGAAGTTGGAACAAGATCTAAATAAATATAACTTTCTTATTTCTACTTCTGGTTGCTTGTGGTGCTAACAAGTTTGAGCAGATGTACTCAAACTGGTGGAAATTGATTTAAATAAAAGATTGGTGTAAAAACTAAAGGGCCAGATTTGTTTGGACTTCTACCTTCTCACCAAATCTTCCCTTGAGGGTTTGGTCTTTTTTGTTTGTCAAATAAATTTCACTTGCTCTGAAGACTGGGAACTGTTTCCCACTTAAATTGTCACTTCAGCAATTCAGTTCTATTTCTGGCCAATATATGAACTCAAGCCTCTTGAGAGGCTTGGTTTGTGTCAGAAAGAATTAATTAAAAAAATTAATAAAAATAAATTAAGCAATCTTCTCTTCTCTCTTTGGTCCTTGGCTAATTATGTAGATGCCTAACAATGCAAGACTAGGTTAAGGTTTTGGCCAATATATGCTCGTAGAAGTGTTCACTTCATTTGAAGTGAATTGGTGATGCAAACATTAAAAGTTTATCAGAATAAAGGACCTATTATAACGTTGCTTAGTAAAAAAAAACTTATGAAAACGAATGTGTGTTGTCTTCATTCTCCCCTTGCAGCTGAACAATTTAAGCTCCAAGTTTTAAATTTGCTGGTGTTTTTGTTCAGGTTTTTCTTCTCCCCTCTACCTGCTTCCAGAGCTAGTTCTGAATGCTGGGGTTGTTGGCAGATGGTGTTCTCGTGTGTTGTTGTATACATTGGAATAATTTTGGGTTGGAAAAATTACTGCTTCAGCAGAAGGATTGTCTTAACTGTCGTCTTTTTTTTTTTTTTTAATTTGCATCCTTGTTGTTACAAAAGAAAATTATTTAACGGATCTACCTCCAAAAAACTGTGTTTGTTTATACAGGTTTGTTTTTTTTTTTTTTTTTAAATCACACGGAGTGTGGGCCAGGAATCCGTGCTTCATAGTAGCTTGTATTTGAAAACAAGTAAAAAGCAAGTAGTGTGATTTTACAGACATGCTGTTATCTTTGTGGGTTACCAGTGCCCTCTCGAGGTGAAACCGAAGGATGCTGCAGTCCGACAGCAATAGTGTAACTGGAACTGCTGATACCTGCTCTGGTCTTGTAAATAGTGATCTCAGACCCACATTTGTAATCCGCTTTTACTGCTTTCTTGGTTCGTAGGTGAAAACACTAAAGAAGATCTGCAAGGGAAGAAAAGTCTGGGCGAGAAAGTTTCTCTCTATAGAGGTGACATTACATTGCTTGAGGTTGATGCCATCGTTAATGCTGGTAGGTGATTAAATTTTTTACATTGTTATGATGTGAAGATCCTTTATAGCACTATGGTACAAGTTTGAACTTTGAAAAGTTGCATAAAAATGGTATGTACTGTGGAAATCTGTTTGAAACTATGTATTTTTCCCAGTTTCTTTATATTATATCTGTTCATCCTGAGTGCCTTTCCTGTGTCAAAGATTATTGTGAAACTTTAATAGTATGGTTACCGAGGAAAAAAAATATCTCTTGACTTTACTTGAGTATCTGAGACTTCACACTTGATACTGTAGAAGGTTGAGATCTAACAGTAAGTTACTGCAGATTATTCCAGTCTGTTTTTATAAATCAAGCCGTTTGGGGCTAGGTAATGTGAAAACCTGAACAATAAGGTGATAGGAAAACTGAATTTTCGTTTCATGTGTTTGAATATTTGCTTTCTTGTAGGGAGATTTTATTTTTTGAGTTTTTGGTCGTGAACAAAAAAACCCAAATGTACTCAATGTTCTAGTACCTCTTCTCTCTTAGTGACCATGTTTCCAGGTCTGCAACTGAGGTGAGCTGTGCATAGCATCTTCTTGTGACAGCAATGGGGGGAAATGCCTATGTAATTAATTTCTTTGTACATTAGGTTATAAGGAGCTAATTTGGTTGGGAAAGACTCTGGAAAGGTTTCCCCCTACACGCGTGCCCCAGCGAAATCTTGCCTGCATTCCCCACCCCAAAAAGAATGTGGGTGGTGTGTCCCGAGCCTGGAAATTCCCTTCCCCCTGCCACCTAGTATTTGGCTAGCATTGTCCTCAGTTGTTAGGAGTATTGATTCATTTTCAAGAACGAATTTTTAGTGGTATCCGTTTATTGGAAGGAAACATGCTGCAGCATCTTCTCTGTGATGGAATAAAGTGCAGAGATTCCCAAGTGTGTGTTGGCCAAAGTTGATGTGTGTTTACTATAGTAAAAATCTGTGTGGAAATACTGGCTCATGTCTGTAAAGAATGCTGAAATGTTTGCTTATATGGTGTTGAGGTTGTAAATAGACTGTCCTGGATTGTTTGATTTTGTTGTTCTGCATGACTCCTCACTTTACAGTGGAGACATGCTAGTGGGTTTTGTGAAGTACAGGTGGAATTCTCAGTTATCTCAAAATGCTTTTTTGCACTCCAACAAGTAATGAGGATGGTATTTCCATGCAGAACTTTTTAATTAATCTTCTAGTTTACTGGTGCATAAAAGCCTTGCTAAATTACAGATAAACAATACAGTAGCATCTATGTAACACGATCCTCTCCTCACTGTGTTGGCGAGGCCTCTGAAGCTTTAATCTTTTAATTTTTTTTCTCCGTTATTCTTTCAAGATGACATTTCCAGTAGTGCTTTCTCTGACTTCCTTACTTTATTACTCCACAGTAAGTCAATATTAGTATGCTTCTCTCAATTTATATTTAGATTTTCTTTGTTCATATGCCTCCCTTGAATTACAGGCTGGAACCAGTTGCAGGTTAGTTTTGGAATAGGAATACTTTGCTTTTCTTGATTTAAAGGGATTTTCTCCCTTTCTTTTGAAATGTCCAAAAACCTATATGCTAGATGGCATTATCTACCTGTGAACTTGCCTGCCATCCTGGTAAGAGATACATCTATCTGAATAGAAATAAAAAATAGAACCTCGTTAAAACCAACACATATTGATACGTAATTTAGAGGGAAAGATTAAAGGCCACTTGAAACAACACAACATAACTGAGGTTGAAAGATGTAAAGAGGGATATAAGACTATCTATAACGCTTTTGCCAAAACCAAAAAGGTTATTTCTACCGATGTCTTCTGTAAGTAAGTTAAGAAGAGTTGGATTTGGGCTTAGTGCGAGTTTCAGATTACAGGTTGGCAAAACAATTTACTGGAAGGGACAGTGATACTTTGCTGTATCAGGCTGATACATAGCAGCAGTCCTAAGTCAGAGCATTGAGATGGGTGGATTTTTGAGATTCTTCTAGCCCCTTCTCTGTAATCTGTTATAGTTCCCAAGGTGTGTAATGTATTAACCATTATGAGTTGTTAATATGCTTAGATTACAACACTAACCTGTAGTTGCTTTGAAAAATCAAATACTCTCTATAAGTCAATGTAGTAATTAAAATTTAAGTTAAGCCTTTGATTTGCTTATGGTTTCAGTGCTACTTTTTTTTTTCCTTTTATAGTTAAACCTTTTAAACTTATTGTGGAGGATAGCTAGAAAGCTAAATGAGAAGGAGGATATTTGGGTTCAATATCCATATTATTTATGCAAAAAATCCAGGTGCTGCATTGAGTTGTTTTTTTTTTTTAAATCAAACACAATTTCAGTGAAATTGTAGCATCTCATGGATGGTATCTAAAAATGTGTTTCTGCGCTCTGATGCTTTTGCAAAGAACTCCTTTGTTTTTACTCCTGCAATTAAAATCAGCCAAACCTCAAAGAGATAAAGCAAAAAGCAGTCACAGTACCAGCTTCTGTGCATAAGTCGAGTAAAATGCAGCCTGTCAAACATGGCATAGGAGACAGACTTTTTGAAGGTTAATCTGTGCAAGTTCTTTTTATAGTTAAAATATGTTGGCCTCCCCAAATGTCAATGACCAACACTCTCCCTAACCCAGGGCTTGCAACTGGCAGGAGGAAGAAACCCTCTTGAAACTTTCTGAATTTAGGAATTCTATTAACTATGTCCTTTAATAAATAGTTGAACGTGCAACAAGTCATATCCAAATTAAAGCCATAGGAAGATATTTACAGTTCGAATGTTTCATTTACATGGACATACACAAAAAACAAAGTATGCCTTAAAGGAAATAGTATGCAAATTTGGGGGCTGTGGAAGGTTTCAGGTGGTTCAAATTGTATCCAGATTTGGATACAAACATATTTGCAAAAAACTATATTTTCTAATACTGCCTCTGAGGGGTATAGGAGATGTAAATGGACTTGGTTGATTAAGCAGGGGTGTGAGAATTATGTATGGTAACTTGTCTGTAGTGCTGATATTGTACTGTGAATTCTTCCTTTGGGCATCCAGATAACAACATGACTCAGAGCATAGCCCAGCTAATTTCTGAGCTATATTACACAAATCTATTAAATTTTGTAGTTTCCCATTTGAATTTCTCATATGTAAATGAGACAGTTAAATTGATAACTGAATTTTTTCAATAGGCTAACGAAGGTGTTAATGGTGATCTTACATAGCTATATATCAAGGTATCACTGATAAGCACCTCTACAGAAAGATCCCCTTTTCTCCTATACTTTCTCCTAAATTGAATGTTACTTACTTTTCAAAAATGTTTTACAAATATTTTATACTAAAAGAGGACAACTATGGAAACAGTGGAAGTAAAAGTTCGTGTCTTTGCTCATTGTCAAAACAACCACATCAAAACAGCCACTTAGAAATCATCTGTGATTAGTGACGATCTATTTTCTGGCTTCTGAAGAGAGTGAGAGTTAACCTGAGATGCAGCGTGAAGGAGAAGGCAGCTGTAAAAGGGAGCTGATGTGCCATTTTGCTAAAATCGATGTCAATTATCTACCCCTGTAAATCTGTTAACCTTCCATAATGGTCCCCTAAATCGTCCTTGCTACTGATTACCTTGCAGGCAGGTATTAGTTTAACTGGATGTTTTGCCTAAGGTATCCTGTTATGTTAATTTCCTTTCCCCATTTTTTAAAAAAGATTCCGATAAGATTTGTACAAAAACCTTATTTCTACTCCTATATCCTTGTCTGCTCTTTTGGTATTATGCTCTAAGAATGAATGTGAACAGGTTCTCCTTGAGGCATGTACTTACTGCATAAATTCATGATAACTGACCTTTTTAACAAATTAAATAGTCCTGGATGTCACTTCGTCCTGATGCCAAAAGTGCTTCAAGCACCTGGAAGCCTGACTAACCACGGTAAGCTGACTGCCAAATAACTCATGGGAGCCAAGTTTGGGGATGTGTGTGTTCAGTGGAGGGAGAAGGGAGTTGTTTAGTCCCTTTGCCTCTTTTCTCTCTGCTCTTTTAACACAAGATTTATTCGTGCTGCAGGCATTTCCTGATAGAAGGCATTTCTGAGGTCCAAATGGACTATGTGAGAAAAATAGTTTCTGATAATACTGGAATAGTAAAGTTGCAAAATGTGTAATGCCACCCATACCGCCTCGCCAGCTCCCTTTACTATAATATTTTTGAACTTCGTTCTCCAAGGTATGATATAGATTTAGGGAGCAAGTCTTTCTGGTGGCGGTTAATTTAGCAGCAGTCCAGAATAAGTGGTGTGTGTCCTAGGTTGTAACTCTTGAAATGCTGTTTCCCTTGGAGACTGGTTGCCTGCTGCTTCTGCTTCTTTGAAGTCTGAACTGTGTGACGTCGTGTTCTCATGGCTTAGGTGGGTCTGGTGCAGTAACACTGGGCCTGACTGAAGTTTTCAGGGCCTGTTGGAAAACCATAAAAGAATTAGTCCACCAGCCACAGAGCTTATTTTGCTCACTTTTAGGCTTCTTTGAGTATGTTGTTTTTATAGAGCAGTCAACCCCAAATGCAAAAATAAGCAGTAAAAGCGTCAGTAAGTTTTGGAAAAAAAAATTTGTGCAATATTTATAGTATCAGCCAAGCAGTAAATACTAAATTTCCTCAGCATTTTTAATAAATATAGGGAAAATATGCTGCTATTTATATTGTATGCAGTAACTTTAAAATCTGAAGTAGATAAAGAGTTGCAATTTCAGAGTGGGTGTGATATGTGAGTCTATGTACCTGATATACCTTAAGCAGCAGTTCATCACTATTGACTTAAGGTATTCATTAATTTTTTACCTCTTAATGAAGCTTACTGGCCCAGTTCGAAGATAAGAAGGCATGTACTAATGTGCTTTTAAGTGAGCTTTTACTAGGAGCAAGATCAAGGGGAAACTGTTGGGGGGGGAGGGGAAGATTAGTCTTATCTAATTGGTGGAAGGAGGATGACTTGCAGAAAACTAGAAAAATGCTATTTTTTTCTTAGCTTTCAAAAAATTTCTTGCATATTTGTACAAAAGTATGGTACTGAGAACAGAAACCTTTAATCTACAGGAAAAGGGAAGGTGGTCAGTTCTATTCAAGTAGATATTTCCAGGAAGAAGTCTATGGTGTTGCTTCTAAATTAGCAATTAGATGGTTAGTACAGTTACAGCAACTAGGTGCCTCCCTTTAAACTTTACTTGAGTGCTGGAATCATTTCTGATCCTCCCAAATTTGGGGAGAGACTATCACTTTTTAAAGGGAATATTTTTTTCCCATATGAAAAAAACAAATGGGAAGTAAAATCTTACTCTGATAAACAGTGAAAAGAGTTAGTGAAGAAAAAAATGTCCCTTTTACTAGGCTCTGATGCTGGAATTTAGTTAAGGAACCTCATGCTGTTCAAGAAGAGGTTTCTTCTACAGGGAATCTGCAGTGAGTCATTTCAGCTGGGCATGCTGGTTTGGCAGGCATGGGTTTCTTAAACTGCCTTGGCACTTTGTGCAGCGACAGCTGAGTAGAGGTACGCAGAGCAGAGGATCTCTTGGTTGCTTTAAGAGGCAAGGGTGTTTTCACAGTGTAACAGCAGTATCTTTCTCCGTTTTTTTTTTAACTACAGAGAGCAACAGATTTTCTTCTGGATTTTTCCTAGCCTTGACCTTGAATTATAATCAGATGGTTTAATTTTGAGGCATCCCTTTTTTCTCAAGTCCAAAATGACATATCAAGGTAGAAGTACTATGTATTGAAACTGGGAGCTAAATATATTATCAGTGAATTATGCTTAAACAAGTGCGTAAGTATAGATAGTGGCTGAACTATGCCTTTCCACATAAACAGCTTGTTAATGTGCAATCAGTCACTGCAGTTGCCTTGAACTTGGTGCTTAATGAACAGGTGGGGAAAAAGGATGGATTCTAATCTGGAGTAGAACTGACATCAGGCAATTTCACTGATTGCTAATCCATTTCATTTGGCAACTTAATTTATCACACAAAATTTTAGTCTTGTAGCTTCTGAAGTAGAAATTACTTCAGAAGTGGCCTGTCTGAATATCATGAAGGTATTAGTCAGTCGCTGGGCCTGAACTGTAGTATTGTGTATATGCTTACTCTCCCCCTTTTTATTTTATGGTGACCAGTAGTTCTCACTCTGGAACTTACTTGAAATTATTGTTCAACTCTTCACTATAGAAATAAGTCCCTGAACTCAAGTGTTCCTGCTATTGAAAGTGGAATCAACAAAATGTAAAATGTGGCCTTAAGTTGCTTACAGGATTTTTACATGGGATGTTTGCATATTTATTAGCATTGTTTTTGTTGTTCCCACCCAAGCTGAGGTAAACACAAATGGTTGCTTATACTGGGAGCTTCTTAGTGAGTTTGATGTCTAGTAGCATGTTTTGTAAGCATGTTTTAAATGCTTTATATCCACTGTACAGATGAGGCAACTGAAAACTTACTGAAATCTCTTGCATGGCGTCATCTGGCATCTGCCTATGTAATTTACACTGTTGTAATTTCCTCCAGGAATAGAACCAATAATGCTAACAAATTCTTGTTAATTTGGTTTTCATCTTTAGTGTGAGCAGACTGTGGTGCTAATCAAAGGTTTCTCAAGTTAATTTACAGTTGGTGCAATTACACGTGTGTAAAACCCCAGACTAATTAATATATAGTCCCCACTTATTCATTAGAAAAGTCAATGTTAATAGTAGAGAGAATCAGTCATTCTCAATCATGACATCTGTGTGTGAGTTTATTACTGCTTTCTGTGGGTAATGTTTTAAGTGTGGCTGGTGAGTAGTAGGCATGGTTAAACTTGCCCTCTTCTTTTGGTGTAAATAGATTTCAGTGTTTCCTTTAAGTGTGATACTCATCTGGATGAAAACTAAAAATCTGTGTAAAGTGACAGTGATAAAGAGAATGAAAGCAAAGAAAAGTACAGCTAGAGGTGCAGTTTAATTTAGGTGGGTTACTTCAGCTGCTGTCTCAGTCAAACACTGTTCTTTCTAAGGATGTGGCAAAAGCTTAAGACAGAGGAGACAAGCTCAGCATTGTACTGCAGCAAGGATGGTCACAATATACTTTGAAAATATCCCGGGTATAATTAGTATAACTCAAAACTTAAGAAAGAAAGGATTGGCAGTGCTGCAAACACATGGCAGGAATGATTTTTTTTTTCCTTGTTCTGGGGTGCTTGGGGGGGGGGGGGGGGGGGAAGTAATTGCAGTGAAATGTTTTCAGTATTCCAGTATATTCCTCCTGTGTGCTTACAGCTGTGTCGCTTAGCTGACAGAGGTGGCTTCTGGGGGGGTGTGTGTCTGTGCCTCTGACATGGACCTGGGCATTATCCTGCCAATCCACGTGTGGTGTCTGTGAGCAGAGTCTCAGGTGATGGAATGAAGACCTAACCTTGCATGCCTACAAGAAAAGCTTTGCTGATCAACCAGCTATATGGCCAGATACTGCAAACAGACAGGCACTTCATGTTAACGTGATGTGAGTGTTCAGTGACTTACTGAGAGGCCATAAAAAAAAAAAAAAGCGGTAGAGATGAAAATACACTTTCCATTGGAACAACGCACTCAAAAGGCTCCTTAAAATAACAGATTGTGGACTGAGGCACCAGACACACAGCAAGTTGAGGTTCAGAGCAATGCTGTTTAAATTCCCATGTTATTCTATGCTGGCACAGAAGTCTTGAGTAGAATGGAGATGAGGGTGCAGGATACCCAAGGATCTAATATATAAACATCCAAACCATGTTGCCCAGAGAAGTTGTGGATACCCTATCAGTGTTCAAGGCCAGGCTGGATGGGGCTTTGAGCAGCCTGATGTAGTGAAAGATGTCCCTGACCACGTCAGGGTGGTTGAACTAGATGATCTCTGAAGGTCCCTTCCAATCAAAACCGTTCTGTGATTCTTTGAAATACCCTGGCACAGAGTTAGATGGCCAGCTATCTCCTCTGACTGGATTCAACAGTCTGTTAGTATTCTAAACATCTAACATAAAATGGGCAAGGCAGACATTTTAGTACCTAATCTAACTAGGTGGTCTATGGTACGTGGATTTAACAATCTGATTGTCAGTGTTGATGCTTTCAGGCCACGGTCTGTTTTACCTAGACCAGTATGTTCTCCTTACTACTTTGTGCATCCATTATTGAACCCATTTATTGTCTGATTATTTCTTGGCTCCCTGGGGCAATAATTGTCTACATAAGCCATGTGTTCCTGACATTTTTGTTCATGAAAAAAAAACCCCACACCTGCTCAGGAGCTTTATGGACACAAATAAAACATTTCAAGTAACTTTGACACTGTGGAGAAAGAATGGGTGGGAGTGCAGGGTGCTACTTGCATCATTTGTGACTCGTCAGGTTTAGAAATAACTTATTGTATCGGAGTTTGTGCTTGGCCACTCAAACTTAACACATTTTATTTCTGTAAAAGCAGGACTGTATGCGTTGCGAGCGGGGCAGCTGGAGCTGTGTGGGCTCTGCTGGTGATACAGGTTTCTAGTAGTATTCGGTAATTAAGGGAAATAGTAACAGGCTGTGAAGTGTTAGACCTTTCACTATATCATCTTCTCTTTTAGCTTTTCTGCCCTCTGACACTGTTTTATTTTATCCTTTGTGCTTTGAGGGGGTGGTAACTTAAAATCTTAAAATCCTTGTTTCTCTTAGTAGAACTTTTTTTCCTGTACTCCAGGACTGTAATGTGGACTTTTGTAGCCATCAGACCAATGCGGTTATTAAGCCTTCACACCACGGTTACCCTGGACCTTTTCTGTGTGTGCTTTTTCTAGAGAAAACTAGCAACGTACAGGCAAAACACCTGCAAAGCTGGATTTCTCTTTAACAGTTTTTAATTTCCTGCAGGGGAGAAGAGCAGGGTGGTGTGGTATGCCGTGGACGCGTTCTGACGGCAGATGGCAATAGTGCCACTCCTACTGTCAAACCGCTTTTTGCCTTCATTTTCCTGGACATAAAATCAGTAATGCCTTAAGCAGAGGAAACAAAATGCATGTATTCTAGGACTGCTTCTTGGATAGGCCATCGATACGGCTTGTACTTATTAAATGTCTACTCCATTTCATTATGCGTGTTTAGTGCGTGTTTGAAATAGAACAGGAGACAGACGTGGTTTGGAAGAACTGTAAGCATCTGTTTTACTTCAGAGAGGAAAATATTTAGGAAGGACCTTGCTATCAGCCTGTCTCATCCTACATTTGACAGTACAGCTGTCGTCTTGAGTGTGCTGATGGAGCAGTGTGGTGTAAGAAACTACTCAAGGTCGTCTTGAACAATTATGCTTCGTTTCATAATATTAAATCCACTTTTAATCAGGACTTGTGGGGGATTATCCAAAGGATTGTGGGGTTTTTAAGCCAATAGTTGCAGCAGTGTGTTCTCAGTCAAGATAGGCATGCAACATGGTGTTTTTTCAAGCTTTTGCATTTAAAAAAACACAAACCAGTCAAGTGTCTAGTAATTGCAAAGTGTTAGGACACAAAAGAGAAGATTTCTTTGAAGTCTCCTCTCTCTGCAATACTTACAAAATCTTGGCAGCAGGTTGTCAGGTAGTAGGCTGATATTACCCATGTAGTGTTAATATTGCCCCTTCATACTTCTCTGTCCAAATGTATGTTTGCTCTTTCCTACCTGTGTGTTGTAACTATAAACACATGGGCATGGACTAAGTTGTTCTGGATTTGTACGGATATTAGCTCAGGGAGACCTCAGTGTAAGTAATACAGCAAGGTTAGCATGGGAATTAGTATTTCTAGGTGTAATGTAATCCAGTTAAATATATGCCATAAAGTTTTGAATAGAGGAAGGTCTACTTTGGAACAAGTAAGCTTTAGGTTTATCTCATCTAACTTACTAGACGCAGAAAATGGGATACCTACTCACCTAAATGGTAATGAGAGTTGATGTTCAAAAATGCTGTTGTGTAGCAGTCTGGCTAACCCCATCTGTCTCCCCTTCCTTCTCCTTTGGCAGCAGGCATTGCTTTTGCTTAAATCTCTCAGATGCTGAGTAGGAGACTGATTCTGTGTCTTCCACCCTTCGTTACAATTTCAGATTTGCCTAGTGTTTTGCCAGTTGCTACAGATTTTGGGGAAGCTTTTCAGAAATGTTAGTCACTTGAAATACAGTTTAAATTACTTGTTACATAATTATGGACTGTGAAATGTGGTTTAGGTTTTGTTTTGACCTATGGCTGTTAGAAGCTGACTTTTCTGACAATAGGAAAACATTTCTGTTGCAAAACCAGAAGTTCCTTTCTTTAGGAATTCAGGATGTGTCTTGCTTAAAAATTAGTGTTAAAGGTACATCTTGGCTTTAAAAATCTGGACTCCACAGCCCTTTGTGTGAACTGCTGTCACAGTCATGAAAATTAGTAATGGCAGCAAAATATACATCAAAGCACAGTGGAGGCTTGCGAAAGTGGTATTTGCTTGTTAATCCAAGCACAATGGTAAGTGTTGTTTGCATCATGTGCAAGTAATAGACACTTGTATGTTTATGTGCCGTCATTCAGCGTTGTTTCTGAAACACACTGTGTTGTTGGGTTGTAATTCTAGTACTGAAGAGGCTGCAAAGCCCTATATGCTGCCTTCTCAACAGTGGAGTGATGAGCTACCACTGCGCCCGTATATCTTTGATTCACTGAGAGGTGACAAGAACGTTCAAGATTCATTTTTGTATCTTCTGCCTGATGGTCACTTGCACAATGTGCTTGAGTAGCCAAGAGGAGAGATGGGTGGTACCGTTCCTTTCTCCTTTGGGGTACCCTGTCCCAAATACTGGCCCCATGGCTGCAGAGGAGCTATGTGGAGCTTTGGAGCTTCTCCCCTGAGCTGTGCTGGAGGGCAGGCAGTCTCATAAAGAAGAGATTACTTGGCCCTTGTAGGAGCTGTGTTGTAATGGCCCTTGTTCTCAGATGGTTTCAGCAGTGATGCCTTGAAGCCTGGGGCTTTTATTACCTTTTGTGCTTGAGTAGTTGAACTTTGTGGAAAAAACACTGATTCAGAAAACTTTTAGGATTACTGCTGCTTCTCAATTTCGGCACTGGGGTGTCTACACTGCAGTAACTTTAATCTGGTGCAGAACATGAATCACTTAAGTATGTTTCTGTAGCACCTTCGTTTTATGCTATAAAGTTAGCTCCTGTAGAGTAATAAGTGGCAATAGTTAATACCTGGTATGCCTAGTTGTAGGTTGTCTAAAAAAGATAGTTCTACCAGCTGTATTTGATTTGTATTTAGATTGTTTTGCATTGCAAATCCACGTTAGAAGTGCTTTTAAATTTAAAGTGTGAACCATATTGCTTTTGCAAGAGAATGGTACTCTTGTGTCATGTGAAATAATTTCTTGTTTAAGAAAGAGATGGTACTGCTTTCAACTCTATCAACCCAGGTTATAGAGGAATGTAAGTCTTCACAGTGACTTGATATGCTAGATAATATTAACTGGCAACCTGCTTCCTTTTGATTTCTAAGAATTTGTGGTGTATAGCTTATTTTAGAGAAACTCTGTGTTTTTATCCTGTTCCACTCTTCTTGGAGGTGTTTGCATTGAGCAGTGTGGTCCAGGTCACTACTTGACTAGTTCTGAATATCTTCAAATCTGAGTCCTGATATTACTCTTTGTGAAATGAAAATGAAATTTTACAATGACTTCCAGAATAGTCAGTCAGTGAAAAAAGGTGGATTTTACCTGCAGAGCTCACTAAACTGTATTGGGAAAAGTATCAGAAATCCAGAATTTATGCATAGCTTCTTATTTCTGAGATTCTGTGACAATTTTCATTTTAGGTTGTCCATTACCTTAATAAAATAAAACAACTGAATCTATCCTGGGGGAAGGGTGGACCAGAACAAATACAGCAGTTCTTAGTTTTCCTTTGATCCCTTGGATGAAGGCATCTCCAAATGCTGGAGGCCAGATGATTTTTGCCTTGTGTAACAGCAGAGCTTTGCCTACCAGCAGTTCTAATCTTGGCCATGACCCAGCTAATTATAGTTTCTTTTTTCTTTTTTTCTTTTTTTTTTTTTTTTCTCACTACTGAATGACAAACCCCAGCATTTCGGAGAGCTAAGTGATCAGCATCACGGTTGCTGCACCACAGAGTGATTTCTTGACTTTGCACCTCCTTTCTGGCAAAACCGAACCTGCTTGGGAGGCCCAAACTTGGTGTTTTTGTAGGGCTTAGAGCCCAAAGGCTCTTTAGGTCTGGAGTTTACAGCTTGTGAGGCTGCAGCTCTAGTTCAGACTAGTCCCCAGCACCACTCATAGATTAGATTAACATAAAAAACTGTTTCTTAAACTCAAAGCGAGTCTCCTGACAGATGGCACAAGGGTTGTTTTCAGATGGGAGTATTTCTCTCCGTTATATACTCTTATCAAAGACACAATGTAAGGTTTCAGATCCCTACTTTTTTTTCTTAGTGCCTGTGTCCCAGGGGTTGAGCTACATCTGGCTGCTTCTCTTCATCCATGTTGGCACAGTCAGACTGAAAGCAGGACTTGAGCCAGAAGTGCAGCTTAGCAGTATCTCTGTTGCCTTCCCATTCTCTCCCATGCTCTAGTGCTAGTGCCCAATAGAGCAGCTTGTGTTGATTGCAGTCTTGCTTTCTACCCTTTCCACCTTATCCTTCTTGGGGAGGAGGATGTGAGAGGGGAAGCACATCTCCGTAGAAAGGCCCCTGTGAGCTTTTATCAGATGCAGCCTCATAACTGCAAATTGGTGTCTCAAATCGTGAGCTTCAACCTTTGGTTTCAGCAGCCATGGACACCAGCAGCCAGGGAAGCTGTGCTGATGTATTTAAAACCACTTTATCTTATTTGGGCCAGTGCTAATCGCCCAGGAAAGCCAAGTTTTGTTCTTATTTCTTGTTGGCCTCTTTTAGATATCCAAGGCTGTTCTGCTTTGCCTGGGGGTGAGAGTGAGACGGATGGCTCTTTGGTGTCTTTGCTATAGGCACCATGCCTCAGGAGTCTCCCCTGAGTGCTGCTAGAGTCACTTCATATTTCATAATCTCCTGCTGACAATTAAGTCAATTTGCTGGTGCAGGCATGATGGAGCTAAGCTAGGACATGTTCCTTTTTTAGCCAAGATACGGAGTGAAAAGCTTACTCTTCTGCTTTGAACGAATTGCAAACCTGTTCCTGGCTTGGAATGTGGATTAGATTTCCCAGTCGCATTGCCACCCTTGCTGGACTTACTCATGAATTAATTTTCCTTTTTTTTTGTTTAAGGTGAGGAGGAATCAAGGCAAGCATGCATTGAGTTTGATGAAGAAGATAATAAAATATCACTTCTCAGCAGGAAAGGGTCCAGCCCTGAGCTGGGGGCCCGGGAGTTCTAGCTAAGGACCTGCTTGTGGGAGCGGGGGAAGGACATGGCCTCGAGATCCAGGGCTTTAGGAAAAGGGGACAGGCACTTCGGATCTGTGCAAATTAAGTAGTTTCTCTCTTGCCCAACATGGTCTCTAACTGGATTAAGGGATTGTTCTTAAAATTCCCTGGCCAAATGCAACATTCCTCTTGCTAGACATACTGCTTTGGCTTTGATTTTTTTTGGTTTTTTGTTCAACAACACTATGTTACATAGTCTTGCTAAATACATTATTTGGTTCATATTTTCCTGTTCTACTTTGGGTCTAATTTTTCTTCAGTCCTGGCACGAATACAGTGCTGCAAATTTGGAGTTAGTCTGGTGAAACAGAGGATGATTTAACATTAAGAATGGGGATTTTGGGTTCTTTCTGGTTGTGGTGAAATCGGTTTATGAATTAGCTTACATTTACTCACTTGGGGTTCTGATGTTCTTTAGACACAGGATCTTTCTAGTTGATGTTTATACATTTTTAACTTAGTAATTCTCAGTGCCAATACTGCAACATGTAATATGTGTGTGCATTTGCACTCTTTGCATTTTGATTTTTTTAAAAAATTAATTTAGCTGCAGTTTTAAGTGTTTCTTCCAGACTAGCTAAGTAAATAGTCTGCACCATCAGCAGTCTGCTTGGCATTGTACAAATACTGAAGCTAAATCCTGTATAATTAGTGAGAATGAAGCATTTTACGTTACGATCCTGAATTCTGTTCCCTTGCAGTATACCTCTTATGAGTGCATATAATGAATCTATGAATTGGGGAAGAAAGAAAATGTGCATATAAACTGGAAATAAAATCAGTTGCTGAACTAGGCCTTAATTCATCTTCTGTATAAACTGGTCCAGGTATCCCTTAGTGGGCTAATTCTTAGCAAGACTGAGATTACATGTATTAATAAAACTTCAGGTTTATTTTTTAATTGTTTATTCAGTTTATATGTACAGAAAAACTTCAGTGGTGCATATGTGAAAGTAAGTACTGTTATACTATGGAAGTTTCTTTCAATTATATTTTCTTTTAAAGGCTTTTTTCTTTTTCTGAAGAGTATCATAACGTAATTTCCTGCAATGTAACATTCATGCATGTGTGAAGGTAGCTGATGGGAGAAGGGTATGGAAAGATGTTGTTAGGAGAGGTAGTTTATGGATTTTGTTAGTGTTTTTTTTTTTTTTTTTTTTAATACTGATGCAACTGGTGGATCACTTTTCTTGTTTCCTTCTGAAAACCTTGTTGGGAGAAGCTAATGTGTTAACAGATATAGGTTTTCTGTTGCCAAGTTATGTGAACTATTCACCTTAAGAATTAGAAACCTGAATCTGGTACTTCCAAAGCATCTTTCTTCTCCTTTGTCCAAAATGTTTGCTTTTTGGAATGCATGGGTAACTCTTTGGTACTAACACATTATTCTTCTGAAGTTTAACACCTGTATTGTATACAATAGCTTGCAAGTTTTATGAAAATGTTGATTTTAAATAAGGCAGTTGTGTCACTGGATAGATTTGAGTTTAAGCCTTGAACCTGGAAAAAGCCGTACAAGTTCTTGAATTCTAGTGTAGGCATAGTCACGTTCAGTTTGGAAGGATTGTTCATACATAATTAAAGGACATGCTCAAGTCTTGAAAAATGATGTGTTAAAGGGCTATTTCTTATTGAAGTCGTGTCGTGTCCATCCCCCCCGTTCCCCCCCCCCCCCTTAATAAAAAGGTACTAAGTCTTTTTTCTCTTTAAAAGCTGCTCTCTAATCACTGCAGTTCATTATTTCAGCTTCAAAGTGTAGTCTGTACAGAGAGGCAATGAGGTGTATCCACATCTAGAAATTAAGCAATAATCATGTAGTTTAGTGTTTCAACAGGCTTTGTTCATTAGTAAGTACAATGATCCATTGTAAGTACTTGCTGTAGTCATGATGTTCTTAACAGTCTGAAACTTAAACTCTCCAGAATGATTTTTAAACATATATTCCTCACTGAAGTCATAACACCAGGTGTACCAGATGCCCTGCCGTGTGCCTGGGTGTAATGTAACTGTTCTGCAGAGTCATTATGAGAAGAATAGCAGAGATTGTGTGTTCATGTGTAATGTGTGTATGCATATATAAGTGGCTTTGGATTTACCAATAATTCATGCTTGCACTAAGAGCAAGAACAACAACTGTAGACATGGCTGAATGATTGGGAAAGCTTCTTCAAAGAAAACATGTTTGAAGAAATTGAAGCAAGAGAAGGAGAGTCAAAGGCACAGCAAATAAAGGAAAACAGAGAAAAGGAAGAAATAGAACAAGTGCTGCAAATTAGTGGGAGAAGGAAATTCGCACTGAAATACAGGTGGGCCCCATACAGAAGAAATTGTTAGTGGCTTTGAATTATTGAAGCTTATCTTGCAGCTTCATGGACCCCACTCTTAATGATTAAGACAACACCTACAGATTGTGAAGTTTGTTCAGTAAGACTGTAGGATGTGAAGAAATGGATGCTTTTAACTTGAGAAGATGAGGGAATGTTTTAGATGTGCTAAAGGAGAGAGTGGGAGAGGGTCACTTGACCAGGGTGTTGTGAGTTGGGGCTGTAATTATGCAGCAACTTGGAAGCTACTCAGCAATAAGAGACATGAGCAATTTACACTGAATGGGGGGGTATGTCTGTGTGCTTGAACTTCTACCTGGCGAACTACCAACCCAGGGTTGTCCTGGGCAAGCGCACAAAAATATCAGTGAAATGTCTTTCACCATTCCAATCTTAGTGAAGCAATTCAGCTTGTGACCATACTTAAAGAGTTTTTGTTGATAGTATGTGCAAGGTAATTGTGAAATGTTGAAGTGGGGCGGGGGCGGGGTAGGGGAGAGAAGTAGCCTGTGGTTTTAGTTCACTTTGGTTTTGCAGGCTGACTGCTACAGCAGTACAGTAGACTGCTACTAACCACCTGTTAAAAAGCTGCTGATTTTCAGTTATATTTTATAGTGCAGACTGTACTCGTAGCCTAGAAACTGTGCAAGAAGATGCCGTGGTGTGCAAAGATTTCTTGAACCTGAGGGTTTTGTGGGGGGAGTGTGCTGGTGTGGTCCTGCAGGGGCTCATACGCTGCACATGCTGCTGTGGCTTCTGCACCCAGGTACCGCACTGCTGTCAGCTGCACGTGTGTTCGCGGCCAGCAAGACAACGTGCAAAGCCATACCTTGCAAATGATTAACTATCAGCGCTTAAATCTGATCCAAAGAAATGGCAAGCTGTATAATAACCACAGCTGCCTTCATGTTATACGGAGAGCAAAAGGTTGGTGATCCCAGACCAACGCTGGTCTATCCTTTGCCTCCTAACAAGCACCAAATGTTTTATAAATGGAGGCAGGGTTCAAATCACTGCTCTTTAGTTTTTTTTCTGGTGAGTGCAGTGCTGGATTTATGTAGTTCTCGTGGAGGCTTTGGGTCGCTAGAGTGTGCTGCAAGCCCAGCCCTGTGTGGCCGGGGCTGGCTGCCAGCTCACCCCACTGCTTTCCCTGCCGCTGGGCCACCCTGAATTTTTCATTACTTTGCTTTGCTGTCGCCTGGGCAACTTGAGCGATTTCCCCTGCTATTTTCTGTGTGTTGCACCCTGCTTGCTTGCCAATGAATGACCTGGTGGCTTGTTAGCTTGGTACCTGGGTGCCCCAGGAGAGCATCGTGTCATTAAGCCTTAGAACGTCCCTACGGCAGCCTTTATTTTGCAGAATAAGGAGCCCATACGAGGTTGCCACGCTGATGGCTTATAAAGAGTTGGTATCAACAGCATTTAATTAAATCGTTTATAAGCACTGTGTAGTAATGTTTATGGAGTTGGGCTTTTGAGCTTTGTGCTGGTGAATGTGGGGAAGAAAAATGCAGACCTGCTGTGTAGGGCTGTGTATGGAAGAAAGCACGTGGTGTGTACAGTGCTCGGGAAATGTATTCATTTTCTTTATCAACAAGTTTTAGTTCTGCCTTTTTAGAATAAGTGTGGTCTGTTTTCCATGTTCCTGCAAGTTATTCTTTGATAGAGATGCACAAATTGAAAGTAGTACACTTTTTTTTTTTGCTATTCGGTGCTTTTTTGCTTGGTCAGGAAAACTTTGTGCAGTTGAGTTCTTTTCATATTTTTGGTGAAGGCTGAGGCAGTCTGGATGTCTAGC